>NC_072829.1:21082664-21402487 GCF_027744805.1 Dunckerocampus dactyliophorus | reverse complement strand
CGTATTCATTCTGTTTGCTATATTGTCCTAACTGTAGGTCACTTTTTTCGAGTCGGTGTTTGTTACTGCCGTGTGAGTGATGGGAAGAAATGCTTGGGGAAAAGTCATTTGGCGCCACCTTTTGGTTTGCATGTGTAAATCTCCAGACCTCAAACATAAGACAACCAGTTTTTGACTTTTTGTTCCCAAGTTATTAAATACCGTCTTATATTTGGGTTAGTGCTGTATTCGATGGCTGAGGTCACTCATCATGGTGCCTAATTTCTGGGAATCAGCTGCTTGATATTGAGGAGAAGTGGGACTTACTGTATGTAATGTACATAGTTGTCACTCTCACTAAGGCACTTGAAATCTTTGCACAGCTCTTTGAGAAGTTGAAGCTCCAGGAGAGCTCAGGACGTGAGGACACAACAACACAGCAGAGCGGCCAAGGAGAAACCAGCAAGAGTCCACCTTCAAATCTTAAAGTAGCTTCAAAACGTTTGACTGCTCACCTTGCCAGGGAGAGAGGTGATGGTGAGACATCAGACTGCAAGACTTACGGCAAGGTCCAAACTCGTCACGTCAACCAGCTTTTCATTCGGGGTGAGAGCATTCTGCTGGTCAATCCTCAGCCACTCTGACAGCACCTACTGTAACTGTGCAACTTGTTTTTGTGTTGGAGTATTGACGGTGATCTGTGGTTCTTCAATTTGTAAGAATCCATCTAGAATTAATCATATATCATATTGGTATGGAATGTTTGCAGATTTATCCACACAAAAAAACTTGGTTGCGGAATTAAAGTTTCTTTGTTACAGTTTTGGGTCTTTTCTGTCATGCCATCTACAACCTCAAAGTCACTCACAAGCGCACAGACCTCTGGCAAGGATTTTTATCAGCACCAAATTGTACAATTTCATAAAAACCTGAGATTTGATATACAAAGCTCAGAAAACAACACAGCACCACCCTTCCCCACAAGCTGAACTGTATGTATGTACTACTTTATCTACCCGTATTTATATTATCAACCACTGCTATTTGCACCCATGCACATTTGCATGACATACTGTCGCGAACATAACACTGTAAATTTTGACCTGTAACAATGTACTTATTCTATGTAAATATGTATAGTGTAGTATTCTTCTTCACCCATATATGTGAAGTTCAATTGACTATTTTTGTACTTTGTAGCAGAGAGTGATGTTAGACCAGAGTCATACATGACGAATAAAGCTGATTCCGATTAAGACAGCGCAGGATACTTGTGGGTGCATCCCAGTACTCGTCCAGCAGGTGGCAGCAAAGATTCAGAGCTTTGGTCGCCATTATCTCCAGACTGTCTCTTGATGTTGCTTTTCCACTTAGTTTGAACAGGAATGACAGCACAGTCTCAGCGGACTTCATAAATGCATTATGAATAATTGAGTTTGTGAAGCTCGGGATTGCAGATGGCACTCAAAAGCTGTCATTTGTCTTGACGTCTCGGATTGCCTTTACTCTTTAATGGGCACATTACCCATAAAAGCACAATTTACTTCATCTCGTGGAAGTTGTAAAATGCTTTCGTTTTTCAATGGCGGAGGTTCCGTTTGGTTTATCAGTGTCACCAACGCTTTTCTGTATTTTTCCTCGTTTATTTTGAGTAAGGGAAGTTGGTCAATCCATTTAATCTAAATTAATTACAAGTATAGAAGTTTTAGGACAGTATGCTGCCTGGAGTTATGATCACTTATTACGTTCCCTCCAAAACGTTTTTTCGCCTCAGTTATATTAACATAGAGAACTTACAGTATATTGGATTTCCACGTCATGCAATGAGTTTTGTTATATTTTTTTCATCATTTTGTCGCACACCACCGCCAGTGAACACCAACGAAGACAGACCGATGCTGTCAAAGGTCAGCCGTACATACTGTCGCACTGTCGCAAAAAATCGTGGCTTTTATTACAGTAGTGGATTTGTGTGGACGATATTACTGTTCATGAACAAAATTAAAGGTAGACTTACAAGTACTATGTACGTTACTCTCTAGTATGTACCAATTTCTAAGCTCTACTGCTTAATATGCAACGTTTGTGACACAGAGCTTAACATGCTTACATCGGCTAAATGTACATTTCCGAGCTCAGTTCTTCGCTTGTGCTACTTGAAGCTCATTTGAATGAGGCTAATGAAACAACACTAAATAACACACGCCATTAAGTCATTTCAATCAACTGTTTAATGTTGTAGATAGGCAAACTTGCTGTGTAACACAAAATGGAAATAATGCAAAACAAATTCTTGATAGTTGCATATACTATTGTTTAAGTAACAATGCCATTTTGTGAGAAGATCAAAAGTAGAAAAAAAACTGCATAAGACAAACTCTAATGAAAGAAAACTAATTTTGGTCATTGTAATGCTCCATATTTCAATAAAAGGCTACAATATTATCGGTGTGCAAGGCCTCATGAGCCCTCCCAGGCTGCAGAATGCACTTCCTTGTACTCTGGCCAGTGAATAATTTATATCATTGGCAAACCAAAGATGTCAGGCACCCAAGATTTATATGATAGTACAGTTACGAGGGTCAGGGGGCACTTAGTCCAGTTGAGGAGCAGTGCTTTGTATGCTCTTCTAACAGATCAGCACCGGTTCAAAGTGAACAGGATTGTTCTACTCATATCTGCTAAGCTGTGAGGGACACACACACATGCAGGAACTGACAACACATGGGACAGCACATGAGCTCCTGTAAATGTTTAAAAAAAAAAAAAAAAAAAAAAAAAAGGGTAGAGACATGAATAAGAAGTAAAGCACACATTTGATGTAATCAGAAAACAGTCTGAGCCAACAGAAGTACAATAACTCAAAAGGGAGGAAGTAAAGATGTCCAAAAGACAATCAAACAGCATCCTTGAACTAAATAAGACAACTATTATCTGTACAGTTTGCTTGGCTTGAGGCACGAGTACAAACACGTATTTGTACATGGTGTGGTTGCTGCTGTCAACACTGCATGGTCACATTGTCTCCCTTGAGTAAGTTAACTGAAGAGAAAAAGGTCTTCCAGGCACTCTGGGTTGTAATTGGAAGAAAAAAAATCCAACTACTGATTATCTCATTTAAATGCAAAGTAATTATACTTTTCTTTTTAAGTAATTTATATATATATATAATGTATATATGTACACCGTCACAAAAGCCATATATGTAGTACCAAAGATAATTGATGTCTGTAAGTGGAAATCTCCAGACATGAATTAATCAAAGCTTTAGTTTCACACGGTCAATGATTGCCAGTAGGACACAAGGCTCCATAATGAATGTATGGGTCTCAACATGGAAGGGAAGGTAACAATGCTCTCCATTCTAAATCTAAATGCAGATCCTTTTCTGGATGATGTAATTTGTCACATTGTTATCTCCCCCGATAAGCTTCCTCATAACTTCAGAGAAAAGTGTGGAATTTCTATTTACAGTCTACAGGAAGACAAGGACAAATAAGAGGTAACTTGATATATTAGAAGTTAAAATGGCTGATCATGTTATCCAAACTTACCATTCAATAAAGTTAGAGAAGAGGCATCTCAAAAACCGATGCATATACATTTTTGCTATTCTGGTGATTTCATTTGATTGAGGTTCTAAAAGCAAATCCCCTGACATTACTCTGGATAACACACCTCGCATTCATAACCGGCAAGGCACACAATTTACAACAGCTGTCTGATGACCACCCCCAGACCGCACCCAACATTGGTTCAAACTCCATACACACACACACATTTAGCTCCATTTCACTATACAGCATTGTTTTTTGTTTTTTTTAAAATAAGGACATCGCAGTGTTTATTGTGAGTTGACATGATTCAAGTACTCTTTGTTTGAAGCTCATAATCCTTCACTAACAAGCCCTCAGATATAATCTCTGCTCTCCAGCAAAATCACTTCCCAAAGTTACCAAAGTCGGCAAAGGCGTCATGTTTGGACTGTTGGACCATTCCTGGATTCATCCCCATTCCCATGGCACCAGGCATTACCATTGGCATACCTCCCTGTGGCATCCCCATGTTCATGCCCATCCCCATCATCCCTTGGTTGGAAGCCATTGCCATCCCCATCATTGCGTGGTTGGGGGTCATTCCCATTCCCATCATGCTCGGGTTGGAGGCCATGCCCATGCCCATGCCAGCACCAGGGTGCATCATAGGATTCACAGGCGGTCTGACTGCAGAGGGTCCAAGGCTCATTGTGGAAAATCCTTGGGAGAGCATGTTAGCACTTGCCTGGTTGCCTGGAATAAATGGATTTAACATGTTAGAGTTAGTCAACAAAAGAGCGCATATTTAATGTCACCAACATTCCTTTCATATCAGGGCTCCAGACTGCGACTAAATGGTCGCATTTTGCGACTAAAATATGAGACATTGCGAGTGAATTTTTCATCTACTTGCGCATGTGCGACCAGATAAAATTACGTGTTCCATATTGAGTTAACAAGGGATGTCCCTTATTACTGCGAGAATGAAAAATAGTCTGGGAAATGACGCAATCACGGGACATTAACAGGTAGCTCATGAACTACCAATAGTTACCCATCTGATAAATTAAATAGCTCACCAAAGAATATTTGCTTCACCTCTTAGTGTTTATTATAACTGTTAAATTCAGACATGATGCCTGTATTGAATATAAAATAGCAGCAGTGCAGCTGGTGAGGCCTTTAGGCACACTGCATATTACTGAGTGTTCGAGGAATCTGTGCTTTAAAAAAAATAAATAACTAAAAATTAAATACAGTTGTAAAACACTTGCAAGTTTAACAACTTTGATAAAGAAGGTGACAAACACTATTGAATTCCTTAGTTAACACAGGTTGCTGGGGTAATGCTTTCAAGTAGACACATTACAGAAAGTGAACTGGGCCAGTGTGTGTAATGATGACTGTTCCTGCTGCTAAAGCTTACAATAAAGTTCAAGTGAGCAAGTATATGGCTCTAAATATACACTCTTTACAGTCAAGTTTGTTACGGACTAGAGTGTAACAGCATCCAGTGGCTCTTCTGTCCCCTCCCTCCAGTCATCACCGTGTTCACCAACAAGTCTTGAATAAAAATAAAAGTGCTGTTAAATGTAATTGATTTACTTTATTTCTTAAGGGATTATTTCTTAAGGAAAAATTCGTAGTGGAGGAGTTTGCGTGTCCCGATGATCCTAGAAGCTAAGTTGTTTGGGGCTTTTATGCCCCTGGTAGGGTCTCCCATAGCAAACAGGTCCCAGAGGAGGGACCAGAAAAATAGTGCCTCAACAGACTCCTATGAAGAGACAAAACATTGAGTTTTCCCTCAGCCGGATGCGTGTCACTGGGAAAATTTGGGTCCCCCCTCCAATGAACCTTATGGGAGGGGCCAAAGGCTTCGGGTGCAGAGTGAGCTAGGTGGCAGCCGAAAGCGTGTACCTTGGTGGTCCGATCCTAATCTGCAGAAGCTAGCTCTTGGTACATTCCGGACGCCTCCCTGGGGAAGTGTTCTGGGCATGTTTGACCGGTAGGAGGCCTCGGGGAAGACACAGCACACTTTGGAGAGACAATGTCTCTCAACTGGCCTGGGAACGCCTCAGGATCCGCCAGGAGGAGCTGGACGAAATGGCTGGGGAGAGGGAAGTCAGGGCTTCCATGCTTAGGCTGCTGACGCCACGACCCGACCTCAGATAAGTGATAGAAGATGGATGGATGGAAAAATTGCTTTGATTTTGGTACATTTCGGTTTTCGTCTGACCTTTCGAAACTAATTAATAAAACAGAGTTGTTTCACTGTACTTTAAGACTTATTTTAGTACAATTTTAAAAATTAGCAATCATTCAGTTTGTTATATTGATATATGCATTAACACCGGTGTGTGTGATACAGCGGGTGGAGAATTGTAAATGCGCGAAAAATGACAGAAATGATATGGAGCCGTGTAAATAAGATAAATAACCCAAGTCTATTTAGTTTGTTGAATAAAAAGGACAAAATATAGACCTGTTCTATACAGAAACAATGTCTGTTGTAATCTGACGTTAAAAAGAAAAGAGATATCATAGGTACGTTTTTCTCTAACCTTGTTGGAGTGTATTGAGGGTGGGTTGACTTGGCTTGGGCGCCTGCATGCCTGGACCCAGAAAGTCAAGGCTGATATTCACAGAGTGGTCTGACCAAGTGGAGGGGAGGGAAGCTTTGGCTGCAGCACCCTGAGAAATGACTCCCTGCTGAGCAGTCTGCGGTTGTAGAGGCGCCCCAATGTTGTGGATTGGCTGGAAAAGACATTAAAAAAAGAACCAAATAAATAAAACACTTTAAGAGATGTTTTAATACTACAATATTACCCAACAATATAATGATTTAAGTTCTTTGCAATTTGTCTTTCTCCATGGTAGAGACATTAATATACAGGTTCAGTGAGAAATCCACACTATGCTGCAATAAAAGTAATATAGTGTAGTGTGAAAAGTCAAGATTCACTCTCTGAAACCAACTCTGAAAGAGATAATGAAGAGTTACAATTCCAGGTTCTGATCTTAATTGATTAAACAATATTCTTGAACAAAACAGACTAAAGGCAGTGGTGGGTGTCTCCTTTAAGTGGGTCAAGAACCTTTCAGAAACAGAACACAGTCGACATGCACCAGCTTTTGTCGGGTTTTTAACGTTGGTTTACACATCTCAAACCTGATGTTCTTATTCTTGATGTCAGTTGTACGTAGAGTGGGCGGTTAGGTAGAGATCTCAAGGGGGAAGAGCATCTGTTAACGCTCTACCGTCAAGTTTATAGTCTATTTCAATCACAAGAGACGTGTCTTTATCACACAAGTGCACACTGACTGATGTGGTCACAAAGCAGTGCAATTGGTGAATAAATGCATACAAAGGGATGGCTATATGTTCTAACACTTATCTATTAGGGCCAAGGATAAAAAAAAAAACAACAAAAAAAAAAACAAAAAAAAAACTGGGGAAAAAAATAATTCTTATGCCAACATACAAGACATGCACCTTTGGAAGTGGTGGTGCTAGTACCCGCCTCTCTAGTATTAATACTAATAGTATATTGAAGTAGTGGGTGTAATATTATTATTATTTATTTGTATACAAAAATGTGAGTATATGTGTGTATTTTTAAACAATATTTATTTGTCATACCTATACTTTGTACTAGACACATACTTTGATCACGTGAATGTGTTGAAGTAATTACTTTTATGTCTTGTTCTCACTTGTGTTTCGTCATTGTCGTGTTCTTTTGATCATGCTCTTTTGTCTTTACAGTTGGAAAAAAAAAAAAAGAAAAAAAGATTGGTCTCCAGATTGGTCTCCAGAGGCAAAATTGTTTTATCAAGTCCTGAATGATGCTTGTTACACGATAACAGCAGTCGTCACATGAGGTCATGTGACAGACATCTCCTTTGGTCTCTCCTGTTCAAGTACAGAATGCAGAACAGCACTTTAGCATCCATTAGGTTTAGCAATGACTAACTGAAATCTACAGCATCAAACAGAAGGGAAAGCAACAGCTCCCTGCTTCAGATTTTTAGCTGTGCTTCCAAAGTAAATGTGCCACCTGTTCTTAAAAACAAAACAAAACAAAAAAAAAACCACTAAGCAACATTTCTTTTCTGCCTGGGATGCTGTGTACTCTCTCTAGCCCATTATAATTGTACACATCAGTCAAGTAACATTAACTGATAATATCAGCATTCCAAACCTGTCAAGGATAATTCTTCCCAAAATGTCAGCATGAAACTGATGTCATGTAATGCTAAGTATATCAATGAATTATTCAAAATGGATGCTTGTGTGTATGAGTGCAACCATGCATACCTGTGACCTAGACTGAGGCAGGCCTGTGGTGCTCATGCTTTGTGTACTGTTCATGCTGAAGTTGAGGCTCTGAGAGGAGGTGAATGTCTGAGATGGCCCCATCAAGTCAAATAGATCTGCTGAGGACGCATTGTTTCCCGCAGCTGCAACTGGGGCAGGGGCAGGACTTGCAGTCATGGCTCCAAAAAGGTCATTTCCACTGGTGTCAACAGACTGAGCAGATGCTGGCATCTGGCCACCAGGGAATGCATTCCACTCTCCAAAGTCTCCATTGCTGCTGGAGACTGGTGCGGCTGAAAGATAGGGGAGATAGTACAAAAAAAAAAAGAAGAAAAAAAAAGAAGAAAAAAAAAGTTATTTTCCACTCAAGTCATGACGTTGATATTTTGAGTGTAAATAACGGCAGCATTCTGCAAACAGAAATCAAAATGTCAAATTGAATCTGTCCTGGCAATCAGCAGTTGAGTCTTTGTAGGGTCACTCCAGTTTTATTGAGGGTATTCTCAGTGATAACCAATGCCACATTTTAAAATTTAATTGAATTGATTCTGCTTGTTGTCTTTCCCTCTCAACTTCCTCTGCCCCCCCACCACTATCTTCCTCTGTCCCTGTCTCCTTGTCATCCATAACTGAAGCTGATGTGTGTCTGTTCTTGTTATGCAAAGCAGGTAGCATGCACCATATGGCCAGCTTTCCTTTTGAATATTCTAGCAGTATGCTGGAATAGCTACAATGGCACAACACACACTTAAAAAAACAAAAAACTTGAATCCTACCAGATCCTGCAGAAAGACCAGCAGAAGCAGCGGGTGAAGAGAAGTCGGCAAATCCACCAATCAAGTCTGAAATGAGAAAGACACGAAGAGGTCCATTTTTTATAGAAGAGCTCCAGGTGTTGAGCTGCCAGTTAGCATTCCTTCAGTGTCAGAAGTGCTGGGCAGAAAGGATGGGTGGTGACATCTGTTCAGTCCACCCGCCCTCTTCATTCACCAGGGACTACTCCAAAAAACATCTGCTGCACTTAGTTCCTATACATTAACTCCCTCCTCCAACTGTCCCCAAAATCTGACGCCAGCGACAGCAGCTGCACACTGTGAAAAGTATGGAAGTGTCTGTTTTAAGTAAGCTAGATGTCAGGCCATCAGATCACCATTTCCCATTTCATGAATAATCAAGTACACAGACTGAAATTGTCTTTACTGCTTGGACCTGGATTGTATGAGTGTATACGATTAAACAGACGCTCGGTGACCCATAACGTTACCAATTTATATGGTCAATTACATTGTGCTGCTATATCATTGTATCACTATGGGGAGTGACGGAGTGCAGTGCGACTGATCTTTTACATTGCACTGATTTCAGCTGTAATATGTGTCTTGATGATTGAGCACCCACCTGTAGGTACATAAGTCCATTTAATTGCAGAGGAAAAAAAGAGCTTACTAGACTTTTGACCAGGACTTTGGTTACATTACAATACAGTATGTATGTTATGTGTCCGACCACACCTCATTTTATGTATTTACTTAAACTACACTTGTGAGAATATGACAAGTACGCCATACAAAAATCTTTGGCTTTCATACATTTGGGCAGACTGCAAACTGCTAACAGACATTTTTTACTGAAAATCATGGTTGAATAGGTCTTTCTGAAAATGAGTTAGAAAATACCTGTGGAAGCAGGTTTTGAAGGTGTTGTGTCTACCATTAGTAGATCAGCGAGTCCACTGCTAGAGGGCTGTGGGGCTGCAGACTGAGGCTGCAATATGATAATATAAATAGATAGATGAGAGAGGGACAATATGCTTCCATCTACTGTATAGGAAGTTTCTGTTCAGCGTATGCTACCTGTTTGGTGGTGGCGTTTGGGCTCTTGTCTCCTGTGTACTGGGCCGCCGCCCCTAAGTCCACTTTCCTGGATGGGACACCTCCTCTCTTTCTTGTAGCTGTCGTCTCTGTTGCTTGGACTATTTGTACACTCTTGGTGGTAACAGTCTCTTCTTCATCTTTGAACTCTTTGCCTGACTTGCCATTATGAGATGAGCGACCTCGTTCCTCCTCGTTGTCACTTGGTTGAGAAACAAAAAAAATATTGAAAGCCATTGTAAAATGTTTTAGTGTTGGATATATATTTAAATGCTAAATGTAAAGCTCTGTTTTCACTTGTGCTGGTAAGCACTGATGGTATAATGTAAATATCAAGTCTTATATATTGATGCTGAAAGCACACCACATGAATCACTGAACAAGGAACAGTAACGGATGACAGAACATGCAATCACAGTAAAATATGGTGTATAGTTCAGTGCTCTATTGTATTCAGGCTAATCATCCTGGTTTGAATTTTATCAACATTGTTTAACTCATTTGTGCTCAAAATTGTGATTTGACCTGTCAACCTGTCAATCATTGTATCACAGCAAGGTACATTTTCAAAATGGTTAGAATGGGCTTTTGGCAATGGGAGTTGATAATGGAAAATGGTTTGTGCCTCTTGCTCCTACCTAAATCGGTCTGGAGAGTCGTCTCTATCCTTTTTCCTAAATTTGTTGATGGTATCGTCAATGGTGCTTCCAATCTTGTCACTGATCTCTCCCAACTTATCGCTGAAAGGGAACTGCCCTTTATTACTCTCCCAGTCATCATCCCACCTGCCACGGCTATCTGAGTCATACCTGTCCCCCGCTGGAGGCCAACACATCAAAACAGGAGGATTAGATCAGACAGAGAAAAACAAACATCAGTGTTTTTGTTTAAGGGACTGAAATTAGTTTCGATCAATTTGTCAACAGTGGACTTACAGTAACCTCTGTATCCTCTACTGTCGGAGGACACGCCAACATATTTATCTTTGTTTTTCTTTGCTTTTTTCCTCTCTTCCCTGAGCCGTTCATCATCCTGGACAAATTCCACCAGCTCCTTCACCTTCTGCCGCACATTCACCCCTTGGTCCTTCCCATGCTCATCTACGTACAAAGATGCAGCATATAATAACTAACATGAGCAGATAAAAAAAAACAAAACAACTTAAATGCTGACTAGCAGTCTCGCACATACATACCACAGCAAATATAAAATAAATAGAAAATGCTGAATGCTCTTTCTAAACTACACCTTAAATACACATACGGTTGAAAATAATGAAAGCCGCTTTAGGTGTGTGTGTGTGCGTGTGTGTGCTTGCATTTGTGTGGTGTAAGGAATTGTGGTATAAGCAAAGCTTTCATCACAGCTCACACTGAAACTGTTATTAATTAGCTTTCTGTTAGAGAAAGCCTCTCATTATCAAAGCAGAACTTTACAGCTAAAGTGACAATGAGTCGCAGTGGTTGACATGCTTGCGTATGCACTCCTCTTCCAAAATGCAGCGGGAAAAAATGGGAGAAAGCAGGAGAACACTTACCAACAAAGTGGTAGCTTTCTAATGATCTCAGGTCATAGAGATGTTCTCTAGCACTAGTGACAACCCGCTCTGATCCATTCCTGATTAGATGAGCAAGCAATAGTAGGGACTGCAGGGGGGGCACAGAACATATAGTAGTCATAAAGAGTGATTTTGTAGTAATATGAATATTGTAGACTTCTATCCAAACGGGCCAAGATGTATTTTTTTTTCTGGCCTGCAAGGTATTGTGTTGAGGAAAATTCAGGATCGGTTAAATGTCAAACATCCAAGGGTTTTCAAAACATGGTTTTGATGTATTAATGATTAATAAAATACATTTACCTGTAAAGTTGAAAACAACTGTACACAGTGTAATTGTAAAAAAAATCAATTGCAACCCAGGGCCTTTGCTCCTGGTTTGCAGAAATGCAAATAAGTTTGTAGTACATGGACATACCTTGTAGACTCTCCTCCAGTTTTTCTTGTTGTCTCTCAGCATGCGGGCCCACAGCATGTTCATCACCTCTGGGAACTGCTCGTACATGAAGGTTGCTCTGAGCATTAACACATTTGCAAAGGAGGGAAACAGCCAGCGCGTTAGCATATCATGATGCAAGTTGATCTGGCTTGAGCTAGTAATAACATCACTGGTCAAAAGTTTTTCGTTTTCAACCAAATTGCCTCTTTTCGGAGTATTATCAATATATAATTTTAAATACTACAAGAATATTTTAGCTGTGTGGATTACTGCAATATGTAACTGTAACAAAGCAAAACCTTTATTTGAGATAGTAAGAGAGGCAGCATGCAACATTAATTGAAATTTAAAGACATGTTGAGCTACAAAAAGCAGCAAAAACAATGTACAGCAAAGTACTGTACACCATTTTGTTTCTAACATTTTCTTTCTAAATTGTTGGGTTTTTAAAAAACTAAATCACCTTTCAGTAAAATCATTCTGTTGTGCTCACCTTGAAATTTCACTCATCTGCTGTCCTGACGGCCCCCAAGGGTCATCATTGGTTGCCTCTCTAACTTTAGACTCCACCTCCGAGTAGTTCATCACCACATTGGTTCTGGGCAGAATAAAAAAACATTCAATATGAAAAAAACAAATGATACGTTGTTTTAATGAAAAACAAAACAGATAGAATATTCATTATTTCCCCCTCTCTGTTTCAAAAAGTAAAAAGGCTGCCACTGCCATTACTACCACATCCATACACTTGTTCTTTCAGCCTTTGAACAATGGGACAAAGGCAATGCTTGGTTGTGAACTCTGGATGAAACCAGCAGTCAAAAAAAGAAAAAAAATAACATGTCTGTGAACAAAAAGGAAATTTGTGTCCAGTATAAAACCACGAGACTTGCTGGAAGAAACCTCTTGCTTGGTGACATTTAAACTACCAGCAGTACAATGTAGGGCAACAAAAACATAGTCAAGACTTATTTTGGCTATCTTAAAAAAAAATCTACCAAATGAGAACAGCTCAGTAGCTTGTGAAAACACAGAATGATGATAGAAAGTAAAGCCACACGTTATGTTTCATCTGTTTAGTCCTTGTACACATGTTGCAACTTCTGTTTGAAGTGGTTAGAATGTGACCTTGTTGAACAGTCATGAAATATCCTAAAAAAATGATGAGTATGTAGAAGTTAAGCCACAAAAGAAGACCAAATACAAAGAAGGAAAGAATGTGGGACCTCAAAATGCAACTAAGGTCATAGAATTTGGAAAGCAAAAATTTGAGGTTATATTTGCATAAAGAGGTTGGACTGTCATCATGTGCGATCCAATCACTGTTAATGACGACTCTGCAATTTACTGTTTTAAGTTTACTATATTGCAGTAAACTTCTTTTTACTCTTTCAGTGTTCAAGAGCATGATGCATGATATCGAATCACCTTCAGTAAGCCTACTTTTCCCACTTGTGGGAATGCTATGCCTCTGTCACGAATGTTATTATTAGACTTTACACCAGTGTTTCCATACATTCATTTGTTTGTAGCAGTCCGGCACGTTTCCAAATACATTTGGACTGCCACAGATATATTTGGCACTTTTATTAAATTACAAAACATTTTTTTTTTAGACCGTTTAGATGCTCTCTGTTTGCCCTCGCTAACAAACACATTATATTGGGACTGTCCCTGTAGATTGTCGTTACAACTGCATACAGTAGATGGCATCGTAACTCTGCTGCTCAATACACATACCACAACTACTTTGTCGCACACTGTAACGCATCTGTTAATCAATACAGTGCGATACTAGATGTACAATGACGTGTACATTATCTTTAAAATCAGCACACACTTGCATGGAGCCCAGGAAACATCATGAATGTATTTTTAAATTGTCTGTGCGTGCTGTAAGGTGCATGAACACGCTTCTACCAGTGCACAAAATGAAAACAACAATTTCATGTTCTGTCGTTAAATACGTTTTAAAGACATGAGACAATGTGGCACGTTTCTTATGACACAAACAAAAAAGTTCAGTTTTACCTGTCCACTCACAAACACAGAGCCGTAGTTTTTGGACAGGTCTGTTTTTTAGGTTTAGTGACAAACTGTAACTGGTTACGGTGCATCATAATCTACGACAAAAACAACAGAAGTCCGAAAGTGTAATTGTGAAGCAACATTCTCTGCATGTTGACTAAACACAGTGCACACATCCTTGTTTTCCACCAATCACATACTTCTGTAAAGAGCAGTTCAATAAAACTATTATACAGTGGAACCTTGGTTAGCGTCGTTAAATCGTTCCAGAAGGTCTGACTCTAACAGAAATGGGCACTAAACGAACCAATTTTTCCCCATAAGAAATAATGTAAATCCAATTAATCTGTTCCAGAAAGCCAAAAATGTTGCACAAAACACATTTTTATAGTTTTACAATTATAGTTTGACATGAAAAAAAACAATTCAAAGTCCATATAAATAATGAATGAAGGGGATAAATTAACTTTTAAGGTTCCTTTTACCTTCATTTAGGCCTGTCACGATAACAAATTTTGCTGGACGATAATTGTCCTACAAATTATTGTCGATTATCAATAGTTTTTTAGACCGTTTTTTCATTAATTTTATGACATAATGACATAATGCGAGTACATCATATCAAAAGCTACTTTAATTTCTCAAGAGTATTTAACATGGTAATTGGAATGTCAAGAGCTTTTAAATAAAATGATAGATGCAAATGTAATAGCTTTATTAATGTATGCCATTTTTAGGTCATCCTTATTTTATTACCACTATTAGACAAGATGTGCACCGCTCTTATTTTGAAGGCTGGAAGTGTGATGAAAATGTGTATTGACTCTGGCTAAGTGAGATAGCTATCGAGTCATCACCTTCCTGTTTTGACATGAGTTGTTTCTTGAATTCAATAGTGTTTCTCACCTCCATACTGTCACCCAAAATGGAGCCAAAGAAAGCTGCAAGTGCCAGCATTTTGATAAATAAGGTGAGAAACATTAACAAATTCAAGAAAAAATGTCATGACAAAACAGGAAAATGGTGTCCGTGTGGTTTCTGGCTGCCATATCATGTCTAACCCTGTCCCTAACCCTAACAGTTGTCTTCAATGAAGGTAAAACTAACCGTAAATGTTCATTTAACCATTTCGTGTGTAATTTATATACATTTCCAATTGCTTCATACATATAAAACTATAATTATAAAACTATAAAAACGTGTTTTGTATAAACATTTTTGAGTCAATCGCTGATGACATTATAGACGGGCAACGTAACTTCTGGTTCCGGTTGCCATTTTGTTTGTTAGCTAATAGAATGCTAACAAGGAAGGATGTTTTCTGAGTCAAAAAAATATATATAAAGAATACAGTTGGATTCACTCAGTGTATTAAAAACACGACAAGATGGGCGCCATATTGTATGCTAATCGAAGAATGCACACAAACTGCGGGAAAATTGTGGCGTAAATTTGATGTTAACCAAAAAAATGCTAACCGATGTGGACACTATCTGCCATCCGAGGTTCCACTGTGCTGTATTTCAATTTAAATTCTTTCATTACATTATAAAATTTGGGAATCACAACTACATTTTAAATCATTCAGCTCTAGTTTTAATCTCAACCTCTCATTTTCTCTCAAATGCAAATTTGTACGATGTGATGCATTGATGTATTTCGCTGTAACTTGTATGCATGTTCCAATAAATTAATACATTACCATTTAACCTCAGTCTGCGGCATGGCAAAAACAGTCAAAAAAGAAAGATTTTGTTCATACTCAAACAGTACAGCTGTACATTTCAGCAGTATTATCATATATTTATGAATGATTGCCTACTTAGGGTGAATGACTTGTTTTCAGAATAAAAATACACAAAAAAAAATATTTTTTGACCAAAAATCTACAATTTGTGGGGCTGTGAATGCTGAATCTCGCATGTGCAGCGATCTACTGTAATTTGAACTCCAGATAACGAAAGTTTGCTTGTGAGTACAAAATACACATACAGGCAACATATGCAATACAGAGAGCATTTTGAAACACTTCCACATTTAGCATTCAGCGGGGTTGCCATGACCATTCAATATTAGTTACGCAACTACATAGTCTCTCAAGATCAAAATCTCCAGCATGGTACAGCCAAACTTTTTATTTCTTTTTATCAGAGATACAGTATAGCCAAAACATGATATGGCGGGTACATTTGGGCCGTGCACTTCCTAACCTCCTCACATATTAATGCCACCTCAGCATAAAAAAGCAGCATTGATTTGGTGGTGGTTTAACTGGGACAAACCCTTTTTTGTGGTTGTGAAGACAGACTGCATCACTATGTCAAGCTCCGGGGGATGATGATTACACACAGAGTACACTGTGTTCTCATGGAAAGAAAATTGTTCCAACATTACCACGGCAGGTGCTTTTTATTTTAGATCAAATCAAAACAGGCGAATGCAACTAAATGTGAAGGTCCAAAATACAGTCCATTCCTGCACTCTCATGATTCAGGATTCGTGGCCACGCAAATTTGTGGATTTTTCGTCCAAAAAAAATTGTTTAGGTTTTTTTGTCACGGAAAAAAAGGCTGTTTTTTTTTCCCCCACAGAAAACACATCTCATTCAGTCTGTAATCATTTTAAAATATGTCATAACACAGGAGAAATGTACAGCATACATACACAATTTGTAGTTACAATTTGTACACGTTTATGTCTTTATGCTTCACTCACATTTTGTCGTCTTATTCGGCGGTCTTTGAACGCACCATGCAGTGAGAAGCATCTCACATTGTGACTCCGATTCCATCTGTTCATCGTTTATCTTACATTATCATTTATTTGTGATGAGTGCCTATGCATTTTGTATTTTAAAATGTATTTGTGATTTGTAATGCAAGTGTGTGAGGCATATTGATGAGAGAAGGGGAGACTTCTGGAGCTGACTCTAATGTAATAATTACAAGCCACCCTTGTAGCAAATGTTGATCCGAAATTGGAGAACGTCAACGTCAAGCTAGCAGCCATCTACTGTTATTCTGGAATGGAAAAATAGCCCCAGTTTGAAAGATGTAATCATTTCAGAGATCACATCTCATTAATTTGTAGCAAGTTCTTCCAGTTACTTTCGATTTGTTGTACGATTTGGACGTATCCTCTGCCTCTGTAATCATTTCGGATACTGCACAATACCTCGTGTATAAACGACACATGCATACGGAGGCAGGATGTAGTGATGCAATGCCTTATCTTATTTGCTGGTGGCCATTGCCTTCATTATTGCCGATAAAGCAGAAGTTGCAATTCTCTCCGACAGTAGTGTAGTAACACATACCTTTTAAACAGATACACTCCATAGAGTTTCATTTGTCCAAGTGTTTTCCTCGTTGCACACACGTCATTTTCATGTATTAACAAAACAAACAGCTGAAGCGTAATCAGTTGGAAACTGTTTACACTACATTACAGTGTATGACACATAATGTATTAATCACCCAAGACATCAGGGAAACTCTGATCCTTTGTTTAAACATACTCCAGTATTACATTTTCCTCTTTCTTTTGTGGCCTTTGTGTCACACTACCGGCAAGAGTGCATCCAGCAGAAAAACACTCTTGAACAACAACCGCCTTAGGTCAAATGTCTGCAAACATGTAACTATTAACACTGCATGTAAGGCCTATTTTAGAAAAAAATAATATAATATAATACAAAATGCGCATACATGTAAAGCTACATTAGAAAAGAAAAAAAGAGAAGTTGCTTGCTGAGGTCAAAGCTGGTAAATATTTACTGCAGGTGCCATCACACACAACTGACACTTTAGTGCAGTTGTAGTAGGAGTAGTGCACTCCTACATTTAGTGGATGTAGGAGTGTCAATGCAAATCCTTTGCATACACTTTTTAAATCAGTTCACAGTAGAGCGGAGACACCGCAAACGTTTGAGCAGTTTTATGGCCCTGTATACCATGGAAATACAGGGCCACTATTGACGATAACACTGTTTTGACTTAAACATTTAAAATCATTGCATGATTTTGTCCTTAATTTCTTCAGCACGACTATGATCATATGGCAGGCAAGCAAAAAACACAACAAAACACACATAATTGGGAAAATAAACATAGAAAATAAAGCTAATATCGATCCGATAAGGATACGACCACCGATATCAATACTATGGCAGTATCAGCCCCATTGTCAACCAGCTGTTGTAATGTAAACAAGAGAAACTGCACGTCTTGTTAGCTAAATGATTTGTGATATACAAACAAGTGGTAGAAATACAGAAATAAATGATACACTACTAACATTGTAACAGTATTTAGACATGTTGGATCAAATGAAATTATTAGACATACGGTCACACACTAAAGTGAGTCAAACTTTACGACAAGTGCCATAGCGGCCACGTCACACCGTGAGTTTATGTATTTAAATGCTGTCACTTCAAACGGGGGTTGTGAAAAGTAGTCATATGCTTACAATCGCAGACGCATTCCCCCTCTAATTAACCAAAGCTGTCAAACTAGCTTAGCTGGCTAGCCGGGTCAGTTAGCCTCCTAGCCAGGAAATTAGCTTATTGGCTAAGTGAGTTAGCTTGACCTGCTGGGAACAAACACCAACAACACGCTTAAGTATGCCGTAGAGGAACATTACTTCTCATACCAACGAAAGCAACAATGACATAATGAGTGTATACGTTGAAATAATGAGTCCGATTTGCCAAATACATCGCCAGCAAGCGTCCAAAGCTAGCTAACTTGTTTGAGCGACGTGACGTCAAACTTTTTGATACGTGTCTCTTTCAAACAGGTAAACTCGGCACGCAAAAAACACCTAAACAGCTACGAGATACTCACGCTTTGTCAACCAACTCCCGAACCTTCCACATGTTCAGCATCTTGGCTCTGTGAAAAGAAGCTTTCCGCCTCGCTAAAACGCTTCACTCAAAGCCCAACACCGATACCAAACCTTGAATTGGAAAAGTAAAGAGTGGTCACACCTCTCTTTCTAGACAGGAGGCGCAAACGCACCACCAGGCCGTCACGACAGCTTACTGACATCAGAAATGATTGCCTCCGTTTACTACAATTACCTTGATGTGGAAGAACAAAGAACCTGACATTACACCTCGCACCAGGAGCACCTTGTTGCGAACTTTGTAACGGAAACACATAAGCAATATAATAACGAATTTACTGTACATACATTCCTCATTCATGTTTTGCTTTCTAATCTATCTATAATCATGCGACGCTATCTATAATCATAGTTACTGAAACAAATAAACCATACGACACTAAATGTTGATAGTAATAATTATAACACAAATGTATGTCTTTAAATATATATATACACCATTCACATATTATTCAGGTTTTCAGTGTATTTTCAGGATGAAGCCACTGAGTAACACTGTTCAGTACTTTTTGCACTTGTTGGTCTCAAACAAGAAACTGAAAGACAAAATTCCTAACAGGTGTGTGATCCAACGTTTTTTAAGCCTTTTTACAAAATTGAAAAGATATATAAATATATCAAAGTGCCCCCCGCATTCTTTGCTCTTTTAGGATGTGCCCCTTAACGGAAAAAGTTTGGACACCCCTGCCTTCGCATGCAAGTACTCTGATAATGCATTTTTAATGAAGCAGTGCATTCACACATTTGTCATAACAAGTGTTTGATTTGACACTGGATGTGCATTATTGTTAAGTTGGAAGGGTTATGTTAATGTTTTGACTGTGTGTTTTAGTGTGTTTTGTGTGTGTAAACACGAATCAACCCATTTTGATGACAGCTAGTTAGTCTTTAACAACTATGTGACCTAGAGGTGGTTCCGGTGAGCAGATGGGGGGAAAGCATAAGCTACGGCCACATACACACTCAATATGTTTGTGCAATATTTCTGAGATTACAGCGAATAACGGTGCATGTTGTTGAAATTATTTGCTCCAACTGTGTGATGCATGAAGACATAAAATCATTGAAAACAAGACAGTCGAAAAGCAGTGAAAGCTTATCTCCGTGTCAGACATAACGGAATAATAAATAAATAAATAAATAATGCTTGTAACATGTCAATTTGCTTTCTTACGCCCAATCAGTGTGCATGAATACATTCTTGTATCTGTCCTTCATTGTTTCGCTACACTGCTGGACATTCTTCCAGGTGACTGCATTTCACATTTTCGAATTGATTTTAGCATAAATTCTGCATTTTGTTGCTCATTTTAAACTCATCTCCACTCAACGACAGCTGGTTAGCAAACGCCAAAAAAGGTGGCTTCTCAGAGTTTCCTGAACTTTTTTGTTGTTATGATGGACTATCAGTGGTTAGCATGTAGGCCACACAGTCACAGTCCGGAGATCGGGAAGACCTGGGTTACAATCTCAGTTTGGGCATTTCTGTGTGGAGTTTGCATGTTGTCCCCGTGCGTGTGTGGGTTTTCTACGGGTACTCCGGTTTCCTCCCACATTCCCAAAACATGCATGTTAGGTTAACTGGAGACTCAGGTATGAATGTGAGTGTGAATGGTTGTTTGTCTATATGTGCCCTGCGATTGGCTGGCGACCAGCCCGGGGTGTACCCCGCCTGTCGCCCGAAGTCAGCGGGGATAGGCTCCAGCATACCCCCGTGACCCTAATGAGGAGAAGCGGCATAGAAAATGGATGGATGGATGGATGATGGACTATCTTAGTATTTACGTTTTCTGAAATACATATTTGAACTATTTCTACATGCCAAAACAGTGCATCTATTTTTGCTCTGACTATGCATGACTTCTAGTTACGAACACCCTTGTTCGTCCCCCATCTCTTTGAGGCAGGGCTGACAATAACAGGATGTGACGTCACGTGAAACCCAGCAATCGATTAGTTGGAGAATTGTTACTTCCTTGTTAACATGTGTAACTGGCGTACAGACAGTGAAATGTGTCATGTTATTGTGCACGGATATCTATATCACCAATCTGGATGTTGCTTCACTCGCCACTGTTCACTACGACTACACAGGAAACTAAATATCGAGTCAGTGAGAGGTCTGTTCATGCTCAGGAAAACACTGTGCCCTATCGTTTTGGGAGAGAATTTCAAATCCCAAGCTCCGCCCTCAGCCTAATCTCATGAAACAAGAACACAATAATTACTTACTCTGGTAACTTGACAGACTAATTCTGTTTTTTTGGGAAGGTAACTATAACTAATTACTTTTTAAATGTCATTTTCCAACACTGGTTGTAGGTGAACTAATTGCCCCTGCTTCTTCCCTCCTTTGTGACAGACACACTTGCCTGAAGCGCATGGTTGAAGTATTTCCGATTGTAAGATGACTCAAGATTTAACAATCTAAAGTCGTAAAGAAGCCACAAGGGATGTTTAAGGCATCTTTCTAATGTATAAGCATTATGTTGATAAAGGTGTTTATTTGTTCAAGTGAACAGCTAACTGAGGCATGGCGTACAGTGCATTAGAGCAGAGGCCACTGTTTGAGCATGGATGTGTCAAAGTCTGCGTTCTACATGGCAGTTTGTGGTGTATTTTAGGAGCATCTCAACTAACTTCTCACGCTCCACAGTCAAAGGAAAACCTTTCATTTTTGTCCAAATGTGCTCAAGCCACATAAAAGTGAGCAGGCCATCCCCCCTGCATGCTCTCACTCCCTCCTCATCTGGCATTCAGGCATGCAATGACCCAGTGATGCTGTGTGACAGGCCAGCGAGGGCACTGGCTGTTTGTGTCAATCCAGATCAATCACTCCCTCTTCTGGACGGACGACGTCATCAACGCTCACAAAGGTCACAAGGGTATACTAAAGCCAGGCCTGCTGTGGCGAGCAGCGAGGTCAGCATGGCATGTGAAGCGCCTTGACTGACTTGAGTGTCATCTCAGATATAGAAAGAGTTCTTGAGGAGGAAGAAGAGCTGAATGATTGGCAGCAGTTGTTTGGTCTTGTTTTTAAATACACTTCCAATTCTCATGTGACTTGCGTGCTTATACAAAAACATCTAAAGCCTTTTTGTCCTATTGATTAATATAGCTCTGGGAAAGACGGCCTACATCCATCAGGATTCTCTAATGATACGCGTAAATCGGCCCTTGACTTACACTTCAATAGGAGAGCAGGAGGAAACAACACAATAGCCAAAATACAAGCCTGTTGAGAAAAAAAACAAAAACAAGAAACAGCACTTAACAGCCCAGAATGCACTGCACCCGAGGGAGCAGCCTCAATTACTGTTACACGTCCGAAGAGCAGAACTCTAGGAGTAGTGATTGCTGAGATGGAAATGGCCGTGTGTGATTGTGCATGTGTGAATGTTGTGTGTGTGCGTGTGTCTGCGAGAGGATGGATAGAAAGGCACTCAGTAAAAAGATCTTTCAGGAACACTTTGCCTCGGTGACGTTGACGCGAGCTGTTGATTGACGTGCACTTCTCGACACAAGCCAGAGCTATCAAGCTATCTGCCACGCATTAGGCATGGCGTGCTCCTCTGGGAGGGGCCTAAGTGGTAAATGATGTTGCTCAAGACACTCTCTGTCAACAATGTGTGCGTTTTTGAGACTGCGGATGCTGAGGAGAGCAAAGTATTCAATCAAAGATTTGATTGGAAAAAGCCCATCTGTCCTGGAAGATCAGAATTCTATCTGCTGATGTGTGGGTAGTGTGGGTGTGTGTATGCAATCTTGGTGAAAAATAAACTTAATTGTTTTGATTCCAAATAATATCAGGGTGTTTGTGTTTCACTTTTCAGACAAAAAAGTTGTTTTACATTTGATTTTGTCATGCCACAACCAGAGTCATCTTCCACAGTTTCAAAACAGCAGAAAATTGTGGTGTAATTGTAACACTGGCAACACTAGGGGGCACTCTGACTTTTCTGATCCTGTGAGATTGATACACTACCGGTGTGCTTAGTTTTTAGATTCATTTTCAAGACTGTATGCCAGTCAATGCTGGATGACCAGGCTGTGTGTTTACAAAGTTCCCGTGATAAAAGTGCTTGGAACATCATCTCTATGTGCATAAAATAGCATTTTGTGACTCTATCATTGTTTCTAAACACCCCTGTGGAGATACAGCGCCATTCGGTAACAGTGCTCTTTGTTTTTCACATTACCTATAATTTAACAGCTCTGTGGAGTCATTTGTTGAGGCTCAGCTTTCCTGTTGTCCATGGGACTGTTCTTTCTCTGCTGTTGTATTCCATGCTGTTTTTGTTGGCCCCTTTGCAGCCCCAGTGAGATCTTAGGTTCTTTTCCCAAGCGATACAACCCCCACACACATCAAGCAGTATCTGACCCTTGTCTCCATGACACATGACAGGTCCTCTGTGCTGAGTGTGTGTGTGTGTGTGGTTATGTGAGCAAGCACTGATGAGTGTGTGTGTGTTAAACTTCCATGTAAATACCTATATACAGTACTGCATAGAGATACAGTATGTACCCAGCTTACGGAACAGATCTGTCGCAGCATGTAAGTATTGAATGTCCAATTGTGATGCGTTCAAAGTCACGCACACATCCTGCTGTGATCTTAAACCACACACACAGATGTTCCTAATGGGACAAAAGCAGTGTTCCCATTCCTGTGGATAACCACTTTGTTTATTTTTCCTTTAAACTTGACTTGACTGCCACTTTCGCTTGTGAGAAAAAAGATGGGGAAATGATAATAATAATTTAAAAAAAGCGCAAGTAAGCCAACAACAGAAGCTCCCACCGTGCTTTAGGCCTCCAAAGTCAATTGTCAGTAGAATAAAACTAGTGAACCTCAGCAACCGTGACTTAAGGGGGGCAGTCATTCAGTGTATAATAGAAGCTGATACAGTACCTGTGTGCAGATCCTTGCTTTAAATGAACTTGGGATAAAGACTTACAAGTATTTATGAGTCGGCATGTTACACTAAATCCTGTTTCCTTGAACCTGGCCGAGGCATCATAGACGCGGGAACCCACGCAGGTACGCTCAAATCCAGCGAGCATCTGCTGCTTTACTACCAGATTGAATTAGCAATTACAGAGAGTAAAACGCAGAACAAAACATCTGGAGCTGTAAGGAGTAGAGGTTATAAATCTGAGCGAGAGGAAGGGGGGTATGAAAATGAGCCAAAGTGAGATTCTCAAGGACAGTGTCTCTGATTGGTCCATTAACATGGCAGAGGTGTCAAAAAGAACCTGAGGCAATGGGAGAAATGGGACAGAGCAGAGGGCTTTAGAGGGCATAAGCAACACAAGTGAATGGAGAGGTACTATAAATGGAGAGTTCCAACACTGTGACAGTTCCAACAGTGTGACTGAGATAGAATGATAACTCTCCTCACAGGAAAGTACCTCCATAATCAGCCAGAAAGCAGTGGAAAAACAAAGATAGTGAACCTTTGTGGAGAGTTAAAAAAACTTCATGTATACAAGAATTCATGATACTCACATAACCTGGAATTCTCGTTTCCCCTGCAAGGAAGAACCCATTACATTTTCATTACATACATCAACCATTTTATTATACTGTATCTTTCCAAAAAACAATAGTATAGAAATTAAACTCGGATGTAACTTAGAGTAGACAGTGTACAGCTTGGAAAACAATATAGATTTACTTTACTATCATCTGAGAATATCTCAACACATGAGCCTTTATTGTCTAAATAGCTGGCAACAAAAGTGAACAAAGTGGTACCTCGGTTTTCGTTATTAATTAATTCCAAAAGGTCAGATGAAAACTTTTTCCCATAGGAAATAATTTAAATACAATTAATGTGTTTAAGACACCCCAAAAAGTTAACAAAATAAATTTTATAGAGCATACAGAGAACAATGCACAAATAATTATAAATGACAAATGAAATGGACAATGTGCACTTAACTAGTAATAAACGAAACATTTTTAAGTGTATTGAACACTCTTGATGGCGAGGACAGGTGGTTCTTTCTTGAATTCAGTAATGTTTATCTGTTAACTAGCATTGCCGTAATTCTCTTCGGCATGGAATTTACCAGAGCTGCACAGGTTGTTACTGGAATCCTCTTCCGCTTCTTCATGATGACATCACAAAGCTGGTGGATGTTTGACACCTTGCACTGCTCCACCTTCTGTTTGAGAATGCTTCACAGGTTATCATGTTGGAAAACAGCCTTGCAACCCGGCTTCTGAAGAGAGGGGTTCATGCCCTGCTTTAGAATACCACTGTACATGTTATCACATTCCTACGTATTTACAATTGGCGAAAAGTACATTTGGAATACAACAGGTGGACAAAAGCATTGCAACTGATGTGAAAGGATTAAATAGGCTTTGTTTCTTCCGACTCCTTTTTGGACATTCGCAAGTGTGTAATGTACTTTGTGATGTACTCGAGTGTAACTTGTATGCATGTTCAAAACTAATCATACCATTACCATAACCATTATCATTTAGACAATAATAGCTTTGTTTTGAGTTATTTTCCGTGTTGTAAATCTATATTGCAACACAAGCTGTACACTGACTACTACAAAGTACAAGTACTATATATCCAGTTTCTATAGTATTGTCCCTTGGGAAAATATACTTTAATGGAAATGCTTGCTGAAACATGAGTGGTGTATTCACTTTTGTGAAATACTGTAAATGTGTGAATTTTTATTCAAGATAAAAATACACCTGACAATTTCATATTTTCTCAAATATCTCAAAGAAAAATGCACAAATACTTTTATTACAGTACTGTGCAAATGTCGCGAGCTGTGTTGCTACCATGACATTTTGTATGTCCTGCTGGCATAGTAAACAGTAAGCTATACAGTTTGCAGGGCTTGGGGCCGCTAGCATGCACACAGCAAAAGAGTGGTATGAGCAAGGAGCCCATCAGCACGACCGAGCCAGTATGCCGAATTTTGTCAAAAGTGGTGGCAACATAAAAAGCAACCAAACGAACTTGCCCACCTTAAACATATCCACCCGACCCAGTTTTCCCATCTGGGAAAAAAATTACACACCGACAGTCAACACACACTGAGACATTTGATGGGCAAAGTATATATAAACGGAACAGCGCAAAATGATGTGCGTTCACAGAGTGTAGATTGCTAAATCCCAAAAGAGATGCTGCTCTTTAAAACAGTTGAAAAGCCAGCATTTCAAGAAATGCTCCAAACGGCTGATAGACAGAATGAATTGCCAAAGAGAAAATACATGTCACAAATGGCAAATTCACAACAGTGAAGGGTACATATTAAAGGACATATTTCATTATTATGATATATTATTATTATCATTTATCATCATACATGATCATAACATTAGTGGATTATTTGGGTCTCAAAAAATGTTGACAATATTATCCTTTAGCGTCAGTTTGTGGGCCAATAAACATTTCAAAACACACCAGCATTGTTTTGTGACATTGTTAAATAAAAAAGTTTGTTTGTACTGTCATATATTTTCAGTGTACTGGTTTTGAAATGAATGTTAAAATTTCATCTTGTGTATCGTCTCATCTTGTGAGTTGGGTGTCTTCATGTAATTTATCTTCACTGATTGGCATCAATGAAACCATTCATCCCAGAATCAGAATGGCACTGCCCCTCTGTTTCATCATCCTTCATAAAATGCCCTAATCACTACCAAACATATCGACTCTCTGTGTGGAGTTTTTATATTCTGCCTATGCTTGTGTGGGTCTCCTCGAGCTACTTCCTCCCACAGTCAAAAAGCGTGTATGTCGGGTTAATTGAACACTCTAAATTGCCTGTAGCTGTGAATGTAAGTGTGAATGGTTGTCATGTCAGCTGAGATGGGCTCTATCTCCCCCTGCAACCCTGCAGAGGCGGTATTGAAAACGGATGGATGGATGTACAGTATATTACATGTGCATAGTCAGGGCTGCTCCTGGCCAAATTGGAGAAAAGTAAGCAGAATTTTATTTGAAGCCCTTCCAATTACAAAATTGCTATATCACTGACACGGGCACCACCAGGAAATCTGGACCCCTTGAAAAAAAAAAAAAATCCCCTATTAAAACTGACCCAATAAAAGCTATTTTTATACTATTTGACTTGAACCTGAATTTAGTTAGATGCATTGTTTGGAGTAATACAGATACATGGGAAACAAATTGTTCAATCAATAATTTTTATTGCAAAATAACCAATTAACACCAATATATTTAAAAAAAAAGTCCGGGGCCGTGATCAAACCCCAACCCTCTGCCTTAAAAGGCAGCAGCTGTACCATTACACCACCAGGTACTGAAATTGCAGTGACGAGCATGGTATAGTCATTTCTTTGCTTCCCTGCCTCGAGCTGACTTGCTCTATGCTGTGAATGCACCCCCTTGCGCAAAATGGGGCCCCTCATGGGTTGTGACACCCTACGCCCAGTTCGTGTTCTACGTGAAGGGAGGGCGGCCCTGGACATAGTTATACAGTTATCGTAATAAAGCATATTCCCAAGTAAGCAAAGTGAATGTAAAAAGAAGAACCAATTCACATGGCGATCACTGAAGCAAAACAAGAAACATGTCATCCTTGAAATTGAGAAAATTGTGCTTGTCATGATTCACATACACTAATTCAGCTGTGCAGCTACTGCAAGTCATTGCAGAATTGGTATTGTAGATCCACAGTAACATCAATCCAGTATTTGTGCGCAAAAAGGAGGACAATCATAATTGAAAGAGCCTGACAGAAGAGAAAGTGTTGCACTGAAGGACAATATCAAGTAAGTCTTATCAATTAAAAAAACAGTGTTTATATTTCCTCTCCAAGGCCAGACACTTGGTGGATGTTTCAAATAGGTCAAGGTTGAAGTGAAAACAAAAGTTTGTCGATTAGCAGTCGAGGTGCGCCATTCCTAATTTGTATGCAAATCTGGCCGATCATCGAGCAGGCAGCGCTTACAATTCTACATCTGCATGCACTCATTTAATTATCCAAACACAATTCACAAAAGTCACTGGAAACAAACCAAACCAAAATAAAATAATTTGCATATATTTAAAAGAGCAGATCAAATCCCCGGGGGTTGGTTAATATTTTAGAGGCATAATAATAATATGCTAAATCATTCACATTTTATCCAGCACCAAAACAAAGTGGCTTTGTCGATGTAATTAGGGTGTTTTAGAGTTGAATCACCCTGGCAAATGACCATGTTTTTCTCTCTGGGAGACCGGTGTGTGAACATAGATACACCTCTCTCCACGTTTGTGTGTGTATGTGTGTGTTTGTGTTGTATTGTCATCGTTCTCCTCCATGTGCGTGCAATCTTAGAAAAGGATTGATTAAAGAGCCAGTGTCTGTCTCAGAGCAGTTAATGAGGTTTAGTCCCATGAGCTGTGAGGGTTTGGCTGTGTGTGAGTGCATACTCATGTGTGTTTGTGTGTGTGCATGTAGACCTAGTAGAAGACACTGTTAATTGGCTAAGACTTACTTTCAGCAGGGGGATAGTCAAGGGCACAGTGCCTTCACGTTTCTGCAGCACCGTTTGCGGAACACAGTGTATTTTGTCATTTCACTTTACTATACATCACTCTTAATATGTTTTCATGCTTGGATGAAACGTGAACATGAAAATACATCCTATGTGAAAGATACAGACAAGAAAATGAGCATTGAAAAGTGAATGGAAAATAATTTGCTGTTCTGGGCTTTACCTGAAGCTTAGAATGTGAATGAAACTCATTCATTTCCATCTCTTGGGACATGATAGAAACAACAAAAGAGGAGGAAGAAGGAGAGGAAGGAATATTTAAAAAAATAAATAAACAGCCGGCAGAGATACTGTGGAATGGATAAGGGAAGGAGGAGAATAATATGAAGAGGGCCATGACGGATGGACGACTTGTCACCTGTTTTGCTGTTGTCACACACCTGTCCACCTACAAGGATATACTGACTTGTATATTCCTTTGCAATGCAACACTCAGCTCGTCTCAAACAACAGGGAGCATTGATGCTTTCAAGTGGAGCACAGCCCAAAGTAGAGCAAGGCTGTGTCTATGTGTGTGTGTGTGTGTGTGTGTGTGTGTGCGCGCGCGTGCATATGTGTGCACGTGTGTAAAATCCAGGCATTTCCCCCCATGGGACCTGCACAAACACGCTTCCCATCTTTCCTTTGAGTTTTACATTCAAAGGTTCCACTCGTTCAACTGTCAATCATCCTCTCAGCCAATCAAGGCGCTCCCTTCTCAGTCTGTTTATAGATCAAGGCTGGTTTAAGAGTATGTATGTGATGTGACTGGAATTTTTACTATGACTAATACTAATAGTGTAAATATTCATTTTTTTTTTTAGACCTCACCAGTGGTGTCAATCAAAATCAACTTTATTGTGTCATACTGAGAGCATGCTGGCACATTTTTTATGACTTTAGGCCCTGGAAGCACACTAACATAAATCTTAAAAGAAATCCGGACCCAGAGAAATATGTTTAAAATGACTGAATGGGGTAGTTTCAAGGATTCATAAAGCAAGAGAGAGAACATTCTTTGTGTGTGGAGGTTATTAAAGACATATCTTTGTGTTTATTAAGGCTGGTGAGTGTGTATATGTGCACATTTGTGTAATCAGTGCTGTATAGTAGCATTATGGTGTGTTACAGAGCTATCGCAACCCAGATATGTCATGCTTAATTTAGTGGCGAGGAGGACAAGAGAAATAACCACATTGCGTTGGAAATGTACAGTACTGTGCAAAAGTATGTTGTTTTAGCATGCTACAATGAGCATATATTGTAAAACTAGATATACAGTGGGTCCCCTCATATTTGCGATTCACCCTTGCACATTTTTTTTTTAAATTTTAAAATATATATATATATTTTTCTCCAACAACAGGCAGTTTTCTTCTCCACAGAAACATCTCATTCACCCCAAGTCAGCAATAATTTCTAAATATGTGATAACCATATTTGGGGTTGGCATGGCTCAGGTGGTAGAGTGGTCTTCTCCCAACCCGAAGGTTGCAGGTTCGGTCCGCCGTCCTCCTGTGATCGTGTCGAAGTGTCCTTGGAGGTGCTCTATTTGTTGCCACAGCAGCACTAGCTTGTACGGTCGACTTTCTTCAAATCCGCCCTCGAAACTTGCAGTGAGGTGAGCACGAGGTAAAATATGAGCAGAGTAGCAATAGCCTCTTTAGAGGGAGACAAAGGCAGGTCCCCCGCAACAGTACGGTACGGTTTTTATCCATTTTATAATTTCAAATGTGTTTCATAAGCGTGTGGGGCATAGTTAGGGCGCAAATCTGGATTATGCTTCTATGCATTTAGCATGTTACGTCGATACTGAACAATGGCAATTGAAGAGAGAAGAGAGAAGGGTGTGTGTGTGGGGTGGTGGTGGGGGTCTTGGAGATTAATCAAATCTGTTAATTGCAACAGTCACTTTTATTGTGAATGCTGACCCAAAATTGAAAGAGAGCGTCAACATCAAGTTAGAACAAGGATTTGGAGGGGGAGGAGTTATTAGTTTTTATGGGCGTCTCAGTTACTCGCCATGTGCAAGTGTTGTTGGAACGTAACCCCCGCGCATCTCTTGTACCTCTGCCAAAAACGTGTAGTATGGCGTTAGTTCGCAGGCTGCTTTCTAGTCTATTATGATTCTGAAGGGGTGTACAGCTGCTTTGAAGCCATAGTGATGTAAAATGGTAATAATAAAATCCTGTACATGCGCCACATTCTCACCAAATGGGCGTACTATGTAATTTTTGCTGTGCAAAAGGTCATTGAAACAACAAAGCAAGTGGTACCCTGAGACGTTTGCATAGTATTGTGATAGTGCAGGTATATCAGAACTGCACACAGGAAGCTGAGAGTGGGATACACAAACAGACACAGCATCAGGTGACAGCTGGCGTCACCTCTGATTGCCATCTATTATGATGGAACAGTAGTTTCCTGTGGGCCATGCTAACAACATGCGTGTGTATGTGTGTGTGTGTGTGTGTGTGTATACGTGTGAGAGCAACGAGGGAAATTAACCCAGCCATACTTTGTCTGCTTTTTGCCAGCAGGGGAAATTGACAAAGGAGAAGGGGCATGGTGGGAAAGAAAGGAATCACTCACACACCTGTTATTTGGCGAGATAGACAGCTGCCATATGTTAGTACCTGCCTGCCATGCGTGGGAATGTATGGTAAGTTGTACTCACCAACAGAGGGCAGTAGAGGGCTTCAGAGCTGATTTCTCCCTCAGGCCAGTTAGGAAACGTAAAGACTTACTCTCACAAACTGTCTAGACAAGCTACTGTCCATGTCACCTCATAGAAGAAACCCACTCAACCCTTTATTGTGCTTTATTTAAGCATAATTGGTGGACTGGTGAGGTTTGTGCATCAAGCAGCGACCGCTTCATCACTATCAGAGCTTCAATGTTTGGATAACATTTGTTTTTGTCATCCTTAATTGTTTTCCCCCAGATGAAATAAGGTGACGGTGTGGTTTGAACTGCAGGGCACTGGTAATGGTGGACTGTGTGTTCAGTAGCACGTCTCAGTGAAAAAGTAGCTGGATCTATTCACACTACATGCAGAGCCGTGGCCTCCAGGCTTGAGTTCCTGCTTGGGTAATGATTGTGTTCCCCTGTGGAATGTAGAACATTGTCTCTCCTCAAATGAGGGAGGCACACAAACACAAGCACTTCAGTATGCACGAATATACAAGGTTGTGAACGTGCATGGACAAAATATGACACACACGCACTGGTCACACATACACACCCATGTGCCACATACATTAGCTCCAAAGTATCAGAAGCATTGATTTGGACTCTCTCTCAGGCTTGCTGGGCTCTGCTGTGATCAATCAGCGAGCTTATAGCCCACATTGTGTGGCAGCTTGTATTGCTCTTTCTCCTTCTTCTCTAGCGATCAGAAGAAAATCCCACTCCAAGCAAGCGCAATGCACATTCATGCAATTTTAATGACTCTTAAATTAACCATCATATTTTTTTGCTTCACTTCTTCACTGACTGAATCGCTTAATATGCATCAACGCTGGCCTCACTTGTGGATTAGCCCTGACATTTTTATAATTCCTTTGCACAGGCATTGTGTTTATTTATGAGTGTGTAGGCTTTTTTGGCTGATAAATGGCACAATTAAGCAGCGCTCAGACACTTCAGGCTGCTGACAGATTTTTAGTGTCCTCTTCCTTGGCTAACGATGAAAGTAAATAATGCCTTAACGAGGTTGCTGGAGCAGTTGTTTGAGGATTCATTTTATGCCTTATATGCGCTTTGAGCAGCAGCGGTGCTTGAACGCAGCACAGAAGCAGCCCAGATTTGATGCTGTGAATTTAATTTGAAAAGCTTGTTAACAAATTCCCTTACAATCACGTCCAAGGTGACATGGAATTTCTGTAACATTTCTGAAGACAAATTGCATCACTTATTCTTGTCTTCTGTTTTCTTGTGTCAGTATCTTTTGATTTCTTGACAAGTTTTAGCGGCACATTTAAAAAACTAACACTGGTAGGGTCCCACAATTTTGAAACTTGCCACTTCCTGTATGCATTATTCAAAGGCTCCTATTGGGCGCTGCTGGGTTTAGTGATGAAAGCAGTCTGACGCAATACTTTGCAACAGTGTTTTACAGTATTGTTTTACAAACTATTGTAAAGCATCAGTAGAACAAGGGAGAGAATTAGCCCAGGACCTGGGAGGAGGAGGAGTGCAGCTTTATGAGCCCTCTGAGGCTGGCCAGGGAGCGCCAGGGCTCCTGTGCAGTTAAGCAGTGGGCTGTGGCCCTACAAGTTGCCGCCACATTTACAGAATGCCCTTGGACGGAGTGTGTGTGTATGTGAGAAAAACTGTGGGGCATGCATGCTCATAGGCTAATGAGTGCATGTGTTAATGCCTATGTGTGTTTGTGTGTGCATGTGAGTGTGCACGGACGAGATGTTGCTGGGTTGAGTCAGTCTCCAGAGGAAAGGAGAAGGACAAATGCTCCTTAAAAATAGCCCCTGGGCAGCTGGTGTACACAGTCTATCAGCAGTCCGTCCCTGGGGCCAGTGAGGCAGGGCGGTGGAGGGAAAGAGTGGAGAGACGGGATGGATGCAAGAAGAGAGAAGTGCAGTGAGAGAAATGTGGAAAAATAGGCTAGAATATGAGTGCAGTTGAGTGAAAGGAGGAACAAAGGAGGTGGAAGAGAAATGACCTAGCGTTAGAAAAAAAGAGTTAAAGAGAAAAGAACAAACTTAAAATGGTCAATGAAAAAAAAACGGATGGAGAGCACATCCTAGTCCCAATTGTGAGTGCTGCAGAGGTCACAGTGCAGGGATAGGATTTTAGAGAGAGCAGCTTTGTCCCCAGACGTCTTCAGTTACTAATATACCAGTGTGCCTTTCTCTAAATCGCTCCCAGTCGGCGAGAGTCGAGATCCTCTAGACCCGCTGAGACCCTTTGTGGAAATAACTCGACTCCATTTGCTCTCGATAACGGCCTGTAACAACTTGCTCTTATGTGTGTGGGAGGTTGTATGTGTATATTAGAATTCAGGGCGCTCATTGAACAATGGACATGCGCGCATAATAGGAATGGATCTTTTTCACTTCTCTGCTGGCTACAAAGTTATCAAGCTATTAGATATTTATGGCACTGAAATGTTTCTGATTTTAAGGCTCCAGTGTGTGCTTTATGCACAAAAATGATTAAACCCAGAGAGATAAGATAAAACTCTCCAAAGGAATATCAGGTAGAATACAGTGCGACTGGGAGGATTTGTGGGTGTATTTCAACTTTAAATGAGAAATAAAGAAGAGGAAGTCATTCTGTGTTTGCTTGAAGGATCCCACACTCTCACAGTATCATCTACACACCAATTAGAGCCCCAGACTTGGGAAGGATCAATGCGCTTCTGAGTGTGTGTGGGTGGTGTGAGTGTGTCTATGGATGTATTTCGTTAGTTCCTCCACAGAGCTAATTGAGCTGTTTTTCTTCAACAGTTGGGAGCTCTTAGGCTGCGGACAGATGCCCTTGGGCACAAGGTGTGCGTGTGTTTGTCCCAGTGATCATGTGTTCCACCCCTCCATAGTGATTGTCCACACATACCAAAAAGAAAACGTGTGTGTGTGTGTGTGATGTGTTTGAGTGCAAGGCATGCAGGCCGTTGGTCTGTCACTGGCGTATTTAACAGTCTCTAGACATCATTAGTACCCCCACTGTGACATCGGGCCGTCTTAGCTGAGCTCTTTATAAAGCTTTGTTTAGAATACTCCGGCCACATGTGCTCCGTTGCGACTGATGAGCCCTGAGCGGGTGCTGATGGAGTGGGTGGATGTGTGTGTGCATGTGGAAGTGGGGTGGTGATGGAGCAAAGCCACCCTGACAGAGATGTTACCCAGCAGCGGCATCCCCTCCCCCCTAGCCCCCAGCACAGACACACCGCTATAACCTATACCTAAAAAGAATGGCTCTCAATGTCACAGTTTGGGTCGTATTTAACTTAAGAGTAAAGGATACTTGCTGTCTGCTTTAACCCGAGGAGCCTAAAAAAGTTGGCTATGGTCAAACCTGTGTGCTTTATTTTGATTGACTCCATTTGTCATTTTGAAATTACTGTATAACTTAGAACATTAAACACAAGATGTTCCAGTACCTTGGTCAATCTCGATTTGTTTGGATTCCAAAAATATTTTTCTTGTGGGAAATACTGGATTACAGGTGGTTCTCGGGTTAGGAACAACTTTCGTTCCTAGACTGTGATGCAAGTCGAGTTTTAGTGTAAGTCGCAACTACTGTACCTAAATTAACTCCTATGTCCCTAACACTGCACTTAGAAACTATGAAGGACATATAAAATACGGAAATAAAATTATACAAGAATGAAAGGAAACACTCATAAAAAAAGAACACCTCCTTACTTTTGTCCCTGTGGTTGGCCTACCTTTTTAAAATACTGTCCCAGGCTAGTCTTGAAGAATAAGCTCCTCTTCTCCTCTCAGATCTTCTTGCAACAGTGCACAAAATCCATGAACCCTCTACCGTTCATTCAATAATCTTTATCATTAATGATAGTTTGTTTGTTTTAAGTTCAAACACAACAAAAAGTACAGAGTTAACAAGCTGTAAAGTTAAATAAAAACTTCCATAATAGCTCCCTGAATTTTTTTCAGCCTGCATCTTAGTCTACAGTACTTCCCTGCAACAAACAAGGATGAATTTAATTTCTTACTCTCTCTCACAATCACACACACAGGCTTCTACAATCACGGACTGTTTCCACATTGATATTACCAACGGCATTGTTTCACGTGATTCACAGACATTTCGGGAGGCAATGTGAGCCAGCAAAGCTGCCCCTTGTGTTTACTCCGCTCTTCACGTTACGTTATTGTAGCAGTCGTCAGCTGTAGAGTTTTTCATGTGACTTTAACGCAAACACACACTATTCTCCACATTGCTAATATACCGTCTGCTGAGCATTAGAGCCAAACCGGCAAAGTATTATGGTACTCTAACCAGCCTCCACCTTGACGTGCTTCCCTCCAATAAAACAAGGGAGTTTTTTACGCGCCCTCTCTCATTCATGAACATGCTTTCACTATCACGGACTGTTTAAGAGTGTCGACATTACCAGCAGCCTTCTTTCATGTCGGGAGGTACTACGAGCCAGCCGATCTGCTGCTAATATTTACTCCGCTCTTACGTTATTCTGCTGCTCACTGTAACATTACTAGTAGTTGTGAGATGTAGAGCACTCGGGATGTTTATTACAATTTCAAGAGAGTTGTCTGCGTTTACCTTGACATGTGTGTTTGCTCTCAGGACGTTCTGCACACGAGAAAACGTCCCTCTCAGCCGTGTGCGTGTGTGTGACGACAGCGTCCGCTTCAGATTGGCTGTGCCACTAACGCGCGCTGTGGCTTGCTTAACCAATGAGATGGCGCCGTGGGTGAAGCAATGCTCGAGACAGAAGTCACAGCCGGCAGGAGAGAGAGAAAGAGGCGTGTCTGAGCCGAAATAACCCGGTTTTAAATTGATTTATTGATATCGGCCCGTTGGATTTAAATAAAGGTCGATAACAATATCAAAATTCAAAATATCGGCCCCAATTATCGGCCTGGCCGATAATCGGTCGACCGCTAATTTTTATTTGTTTTACATGTGACAATAAAATATGTAAAAATAATCAATATAGTATACACATGGGATAAAGTTGTGTTTATTGTGACATTTCTGGGGGAGGGGATCCATAGCTTTCATTGGATTCCACCACTGGACTAGTGAATTATTTGTTTGTGAGCGGCACTGGGAAAAAACAAAGTCACAGTAAATGGCTGCTGGGCACTGACCTGCGCTACTGGGACTAATGCATTGTGGGTAAAAGTTCAAATACTGTAGCTGTTGTTTGTTATTTTAAACTCGTATTTGGTACTTGTCTTGTAGCCTATATTATTATTATTGTTATTATTTGAGTGTTAATGTGCTGTGTGATAATTTTAGCGTTCTTTGTGTGATTCAGACTGTTATATTGAGTAATAACCCCCTTGCGATTTCCGATGGTTTGACAAGCTCCTCGGGAGCTCCCTTATGACTCGTGATTGGCTTTTGCTCAAAAATGAGCTACTGACTTGCGAGCGGCACAGTATCGAAACGATAAGTCCTAATTCTGAAGTGTAGGAGACGTTGCGAGATTAGACATGTTCATAAATTAGCTGTACCGCCAGGTTGAAAGTTTACGAAAAATACACTGGATATTACGGCTTACATGCAGGTATAGTAATTCAGACATTTCTGTGGGACGTTTTTAATAAGGAAGTAGGGATTACTTGAAAAAATGTAAATAATTTGCAGTCACAGTCAAAGTAAAAATAACTACACATTTTTAAGGTGTTTTTTAAAATCATTCTTAAAAAGCAAGTAGAGCTTACATGAGAATGACCTACTTAGATTGTTTACGTGGAAAAGGTTACTGAGCTTTTTTTAAGTAAATGTCACTCCCGATTTTATTTTTCCAGTGTGCGTGATATCTTAGTATTTTGCTGTAGGTGGATAAATCAAATTAAAATGAACTGACTAGAGAAAACTTTGCTTCCATTAGCCGGGAAACTTGTAAAAACATATTTGCAAGAATAATTTGAATGCAGTGGCAGGCTACTAAATATCTCACTGTACCAGGTGAGCAAAAAAAACGTTAAAAGCTAAACATATTTTCGGTGGAACTGCTGATGAAATTACTATAATTGGACTGAGCTTCTTTTGAATTTCACTTGAGAGTAACACAGGGGGCACTAAAGAAAAAAGATGCACTCATGACCCTGGTATGGCAGGCTATAGTTACCAGCATCTGGTTACTAGCATCTGTCACCAGCATGTTTCTTAAGGTGTAAGGGAGTGAGCTGTTCCCACTCACATTGTTCCACTTGCAGGGCAAATTGTTATTTAGAAAAAAGCAGATGCTAACAATGTGTTTATTTGCTTCTGCATGCTATTCTGCATCTTCAGGTCTACTCAGCAGTAAAAAAAAACACTTTCCTTCAGAGATGTAAACATTAAACCACATATTTTATGAGCCACTTGTACAATCTAATGAGATGAAATACAAGGACTGTATTAAAAATATAGTGTCAATCCAAACTGAGCATTATTGTCTTTGTAAGAGCAAATGTTTTTGATACGGCGTGTCAGTGGTGTGCGTCATTGCGCATCTTTTATAAAACAGAGGAGCAGTGTCGGTTTAATCACTTGTTTATCAAACATTGTGATAGCACATTTGCTGTACAGATGTGGACTGTGTCACGTGTTTGCTTTTGAGCCCGCACAAGTAAGATTTACAGATTCATGGAAAGGAAGCAGAGAATCGGTGAACGTGTTTTATTTTTTATTTTAAATGATGACAAATAGTTTCAGGCTATGGGAGGTTTTCATATGATTATCTAAAACATTCATAATGTCGATTCTGATTATATTGATGTCAGATATATTCGATATAATATAAAGTGGATCACTTCACATTTGCAATTCAACATTCACGGCCTCACAAATTAGCGGATTTTTGGTCTAAAAAAACAATTAAATTGTTTTTATATTTAATTTAAATATTTATATAAAATTTAATTTTTTATATAAAATTTTATTTTTTCCCCTTAAATAGATTTTTCCCACAGAAAACACATCTAATTCACCCTAAGTCGGTAACAATTTATAAATATGTGTTAATACAGGTAAAATGCACAGCACACATATACCACTGTTTAAAAACAGAACATTTTTACACCTTTTTGTGTTTATGCTTCACTGAAAGTGTTTTTTTCGTCAAGCATTGAGATCTCCTACTTTGTTCGGCCGTCCATGAACACACCATAGTTATTGAGAGACTCACTTGCCAATGACTCAGATTCATCTGTTCTATCATCATTATCATGCATTAGTGGTGAGTACCTATACATTTTATCATTTAAAGTGTGTTTAATAAGTGTACATTTAGCATGTAGCTTGTTCGCTTCCGTTGCTATTCGAGAGAGTTTTGAAGCTGAATCAAATGTAATAATTCCAGCAGTCACTTTTATTGCAAATGTTGCTCTGAAATCAGAGAACGTCAACATCAAGGTAGCAGTGAGGGCTTGTGGAGTAGGAGCGAGAGTGTTGTGTGTTAAAAATAGATATTTTAATGGACTCATCAATTACTCATTTTCGCTATTTGCTCTTGGGGTGCAATGTAAGAATTTTTAATGCAATCTTTCTGGAATGGAAACCCAATTAATCCGTTCCGTACACCCCAAAATAGATAGGTATAGATGATAATTGTAGTTTTACATGCAGAAAACAATGTGAAAAAATTAAGGTGGCTCCGATCAGGGTTTTATACTGCCGATTCCAGTACCGATCATCCATGAGTGAGATTGGCCGATACCGATGACATGGGTTAACATTGTTCAGTTTATTTATGATGAGTGCTATTAGCCAGGGACTCTGTTATAAAATTCTCGGGGACCCCTGACAAATACTTTGTTTGGTGGGTTATTTAGCATTAAAAAAATGCATGGGAGAGTGAGTACGCGACGTGTAGGGTGCAATTGTGCGGAACGATACAGTACAGGGCAAATGGGCTTTGTTACGCACAATACATTTTGACAAACATTTGAGACGAAAACTGAATCGTACAAAAGCCGGGGTGTTTGAAATCCGAGGTTTGACTGTACAGTGTTCTCTCGTTTGTCGCGGGGGATAGGTTCCCAAAATTGCCCGCAATACATGAAATCCGCAAAGTAGCAACTCGATTTGTTTGCAATTATTATACCTGTATATGTTTTAAGGCTGTAAAACCCCTCACAGTACACTTTATAAACTTTTCTCAGACAGGCACACATTTTCTCACATTTCTCTCTTGTTTAAACACTCTCAAAATTAAAATTTAGTTTGAATTTTAATGATCAATCTCTTGGACGCAAGGAATCAATTAAGTGACTCACCTTATTCACTCCTCTGACGTGCCTCGTCCCGGCGCCGATCAGCTGCAGTGTTTTTGTATCCTTGTTAAAAAATATTGCTCCTGTTGTAGTATTTTACTCCTCCTTGTAGTCCTTCACGAACAAAGATTTATTTACAGTATTCTATAATGGCGCCCTAGCGATCATACAACTATAATATAGCAAACAGGAAACACTGCAGTTCTGCATTGATTGACAATGGTATACAGCCAATCAGAAAGCAGAACACATTGGGCGGGTTCTCCCTTAGCCAATCAGGACTGTTGTGGCTCTAGATTTAGTCGGATGACGAGGTGGAGGGATGACATCTTTACTCCAGCGGCACACGTCTTCAACCTATGTCTTCAACTCTCACATGAGTATACAACACCTGGTAGCAGAAGTAAATACAATAACAGACAGAAACAACAGAGCACTGATAGATCGCTCTAATATACCACAAGGACGTAGAATACAATGCACGTTCACACGTGGTATAGTGACGGAGCGCTGTATATATACGATAAATTTGATGTACAATTTAGATATATGAATTACATTTTTGCTTTGCTATTGGAAATGACTTGCATGCTTGTATGCAACTTTGCTGCAAAATGATTCAGTGGAAGAGTTTGATCTTACCACTAATAGGTTCAAGCATCCATTGGATCAACAAGTCATCAATGTTGTTTTCAAGGAAAGTTCTAGCTGGTGTTAGTTGTCTCTCTTCACCACAGCAGCTGCCTCTGATGTTATCTCTCATTCATTTTCAAACACACTCCCGCAACACACTCACACATTCGCACACTCTTCTTCTTTTGTTTTTGTGTGTGTGTGTTTTTTTCTAAATTCCAACTTAACTTCCAGCACAAATGCACCACTCACTCAGTCCTTGGGCGTGGATTGTTACTTTGAGATATACCGGCATAGCGTCTAACTTCTTACTGCAAGATTAGTCATTGGTTTCCTCTCCAGGGATGCGCACAATCTAACTTATACTCACTTTATAGGACTTCTGTATTAGAGAAAGGAACGTCTTCATGACAGAATTGAAGCCGGAGTTGGCACAAAGCTATTTCGTGGAGAGGTCGTGGATACTGTGTGAAAAGGCTACGGGTCCATGAGTGAAATGACAAAGTTAGTTTGGACCTTACAGATCCTGAAATCCCCATGGGTCACTTTTCCGCTCTTTGCAGATTGAGTGTGTGTGTCAAATGATTGGTACCTGGGCTAACAGAGACAAGTCCCACAGGTTCCTGTGTGGAGGTTCTCAGGTCTGGTCAGTTAACCTCCATCTTCCTCTTTGATCGCCGCCGCTCAGACGACCCTCTGGGAAAACACAACAAACCTCCGTCAAATGTCTTTCAGCACACAGACAGAAACTCTGCCTTTATTCACTGCAGACATACACACACACACACACACACACACAAAACTTGCACATGGACATATGCCAATGCACACATCCCCTCATTCGCACATCTAGACCAAAGGGGTAATGCTATAGAGGGAGTGTCAGTGAGAGCAGGGTACTTAAGGTGCTATTACACCTCCATTACCTTTACTCTCATGCGCAATCAGAGAGAGGTGATGGCCCGCGCTCTGGCAACCCCTCTGCTGACAAAACTGTGGACACAAGTCTCAGGCCTGTCGCTCCTCCACAATCATAAGGCAGGTGAGAGGATTTAATCAGATGTGTGTGTGTGCGATAGAGAAGGACTATAGCGCAGTACGCAGGGAAGCTAACCGGGAGAGGCCTTACTGTACCAATGATGAATGGAATGATGGATACGCCGAGTTTCACACGACTGTGAATTTCCTTTAATGAAACATATGAAAAGAAAACAGATTCCCTCCCATCCTCGCTCTCTCCCTCATTCTCTCTCTATCTGTCTCTCTTTCTCTCTCTCTCTCTCAACTGGCCCTAGATAGTTTTGCTCCCCCCCTTAGCTCCTCTGGGACCCCTTCTCTGTGTCGTTAATCAGAGCTCCTCTGCTCAGCTTCCCTCTTTTTCTTTTTCCAGCCAACACACACACACACACACACACTTTTACTGCACACACGCACACACACACACACACAGCACATGCACATGTGCAGTCTTATAGCTTTCCCCCCCCCGTACTCCCCCCATGCATCCTCATCCCCATCCATCATAAAACAGCAGTGGGGAAGGTGGGGCTATGTGTAAATGTAAGTGCGTGTCAGGTTGTGTGTGTGCGAACATCGGCACACATCTCTGTGTCTCCTCAGCAAAAATGAATTGAGACTTTACAAGAAGAAAGCAATTAGGCCGGGGCTTTGCCCTATCATTCACTGGCTAATGTATCAGAGGCAGAGTGAATATTATTAACGCGCGGGGAGGGGTAAGGCTCTGTGGGTTTTTACAGCCAGAAGGTAGGACAAGAAAAGACTAATGATTGTGATGAAGTAACCCTGAGTTGACGGGTTTTAATCACTTGTAGGCTTTGTGGCTTCGCAGTCGATGTGCTTTATATGATAACTGCATGGCTTCCAGCTCCGTGTGCCTGCCACTCTCTACAGCACTGGAATGGAAGAATCAAAAGTGTCATTATTAAACATAGACAAGAATGACTGCGTACAATGCAAGACTGCTCATTCCTCAGGATGTGTGAGTAAGTGGCCACAGGGCTCACGGAAAATGGAACGCAAGGGTGATATGAAGAGCAGAGGTGTCATGTATTTGGACCCATGGAGGGTTTTTTACTTTTCATGGCAAATGTCGCTCTTGCTGGTGTTTGAAAATAAAGAGACTGTAAAATTCTCCTAAGTTTGTCACACTTAAATGTTTCAGATCATCAAACAAATTTAACTATTAGCCAGTATTTAGGTTTTTAAGTGAAACTTTTTATTATTAAGGGAGAAAAAAAAATCCAAACCTACATGGCCCTGCGTGAAAAACCCCAAACATAACTCGTTAGGCAATCCTTAGCAGCAACAACTGCAATCAAGTCTTTGCAATAACTTGCAATGAGTCTCTTACTGTGATGTCGAGAAATTTTGGCCCATTCATCTTTGCAGAATTGTTGTAATTCAGCTACATTGGAGGGTTTTCCAGCATGAACTGCCTTTTTAAGGTCATGCCACAGTATCTCAATAGGATACACTTTTTCACACTACTGTATGTCTTAAAAGCAGCACGGTGGCTGAGTGTTCTCCCCGTGCGTGCGTGGGTTTTGTCCGGGTACTCCGATTTCCTCCTACATTCCGAAAACATGCATGTTAGGTTGATTGGCGACTCTAAATTGTCCATAGGTATGAATGTCAAGTGTGAATGGTTGTTTGTCTGTATGTGCCCTGCGATTGGCTGGTGACCAGTCCTGGGTGTACGGCAACATTGAAGCTGCAAACAAATTATATTTTATACTGCGAATGCAGTGGCCAACTCAAATATTCAACGTAAGGCTGTGTACTTTCTTATTGACAAATGACCTGACATTAACGCTAGCTTTAGCCAGGAAGATGTAGCCGTACTTGTTAGATATTCTGCACGCAGGTTTGCAGTAACTCAGTAACATGGTTACGATCATAAGACACTCTCCAACACATAAACAACAGGATATGTGTAATTGTTTTTCCATGAGGTTTTCAAAATTAAAAATCATTTGTAAATGTGTACTCCCATGTAAAGAGACTTCAAAACATTTATGTTCAAGTTCAATGGTTTGATATTTAGATACTGGGTGAGAAATTCATAGTAAAGTAATTCATAAAAAGTTCATATAAATTAAAAAAAATCATGGAGACATTCAGAAATTTCATTTAAGAACTTTGGTTAGTACCCTCATTTAAACCATGCAAACTTTTATGACCCTACCTCTGAAAAGAATCAGAATCAGGAATTTGAATTAGAATTAGGAACCGGGATTTGCTCTAATTCAAACGATGCCCAACGCTAGATCCCCGCTATTCGCGGGGGTTACCCTCCGAACCACTCTCTCTAAAGATATTGATGTGAAATCAGAGAAGGGCTTTACACCCTCTCAAAAAGTTGTATACGCACCGGAAATTATGACCAGGAAATTATTACCAGGATCAGTTACGACCCTTGCAGTATGTGTCACAGGAACACGATGGTTTTGGATTGGAGGTGCATGTTACGCAACGCTGGAAGGCTCGGAATGGGGAGGAGAGAACTGGCATTGTGTGGGTCGTTGCCTTGACGTGGAAGCATAAACCAACCTTTAAGCTTGGTTTGTGCATCTGCAAAGTCACCACGCCATCTCTTCTGGTGCTGTTGCAAACCTTTCAAAGTTCTGCATCAGAACAGGAACCGTTTCAGGTTCAACGTGTACCGTGCAGTTCTCGGCCAAAAAACGGTGTGGTCTGCAGAGTCAACTGCCTGAACAACCATGACACTCGTTCGCTCTTTAGCTTTTTAGCTTTGCGCGGCACTTGCCTCTGTAGTAGTGAGCAATGGCGACTGAAAAGATACAGAATGTCACCGGAACTGGAATTAATTGTATGGAAAAATTCTGTTACATTTCACTTTTGTAGCGAGTTACGTTAACTCACGATGCAGACTCATTGTGGCAGGTATAATCAATATAGTCTTTTATTAAAGGGGAAAAATGGTCACGTCTGAGGAGCGAACTGACTCACAAAAGTTAGAGTTACAAAACGTACAAGGCTGGCTAGGGAGCTCAGACAACTGCTTACCAAAATGCAGACCGAATACAAAAAAAAAAGAAGGTAGTAAAGTCCATATCTCCAAAATAGCAAACATAAACGTCAACAGAAAATCATAGTGGAAACATAGAAGACCAGACCCAAACACTTGAATACTGATCCACATTCGTCACTTTTATTGCAAATGTTGATCCAAAATTGGAGGAGAAAGCATTTGTGAAGATTGGCTGTACGCCCTATGAAAGAGTCCTATACAGTACAAACGTACTCTGACTGACTGATCACACTGCCCTTATGGCCTGCATTGCCGTTACGTGACGCTGGAGGGTTTGGCGTGCAGGTGCAAAAAACATAAACCTAGCTTTAAACTGGTAGCTATCAAACCACACATTGTGATTCTGAAATTATGATTTTCTTACAAAAATGTGACCACTACTTTATAATATTCTTATTTTGCAACCCCTGTTCCCCCTACCCCCAACACTACAGCCCTGATGGAGAGATAAGTGAGGAAGAGACATCACTGTAAAGAGGACAGGGGTGACTAAGGTGGGCTTTTGATGGACAGCGTCAAGAAGAAGCCGGCAAAGGAGAAGGAGCAGTGTTGAACCACTGATGCGTAGAGACAAACCATTTGCACCTCGGCAGAGTGGCCCTTTTCCGCCTGTTTGTGTGTGTGTGTGTGTGTTGGGGGGAAACTGGGTTGAGAACTTGGATAGGTCACAGTGTAATGGTGAGGTTTTTTAACAGCGTTTTCGTCGAACATCTCCAGCGCGGCCTTAAATGTCATGCATTTTAAAAAGTCAGATCTCACTGGGGACGTGCTGACATGGCTGTGTGCGCTCTCTTCAAACAGGAACCTGATTTAAAGCAACATTTCATGCTCTCTGGTTACATTTGTTGACATCACTCAGCTCTTAACGGCAAATGTGATATGATAACTCAATCAGGCAAAACGCTAAATATTGAGATAAGCCTGTCGTGACCCTGAAGAAAAATAGGAGGCCAGTGCGTTCCAGCCTGTTTCTGCGTTACAGTCACAATTACTGGAGATTACAGCCAAATGGCTTCCACATGGGCTCAGTGAAAACTTTACAATCTCCCACAATACACGGCCAGGTGACTTTGTTTGGACAAAACCAGAAGAAGAGAGGAGGTGAAGGAAGTAAAGCAGAAAGCCTCCTGTGCAACAGGGACTACATGACCTGGGCTAGGATCAGGATTTTACATGTGAACCGTCATGCAGCCATCATTCACTCTCCCATGGATGCCTGTTCCAAACTCTGTCAAATTGAAAGCAAATGTTGCGGGTCAGACCACACGAGAATAAAACACATTCTTGTTGTTTCACAATCTTACCACCAGAAAAGAGCTGGCTCAGAAGGGGGACTGAAAAGGAATGAGCAAGCAAATGCAAAAATCAAAATCAGCTTGAACATCAGAGAAAGCGGAGGAATGCTGCACAACGGAAGCCCTTGAAAATATATTTGCTGTTTAAAACACAGAGACAGCAGTCATAAAGGGATAGTGCACAAAGGTTTCATTCAGAAATGAGGGAAGGAAGTTTTTCGTTTGGGATTCTACCCCAAATTAACAGTTTTTTTTTTTTAATGAGACAAACTAACATGTAGAACTGATGTATTATAAAACTTTCTTGGGAAGTGGCGTTTTTATATGGGGAAAAAAATGATGTTTTCCAATCACTTTAGTAGGCACCATACCAGGAAAACTACACCACTGCCTGTTTTTTAATCCCAATATCTTTTGGGCTGCGTTAATATTGTTGGAAATGAGCACTGGAAACATAACTTTATGATTCATTATGGAAATATTACTTTAATTCTCAACTCTCAACAGACGCAACAAGGCGATTCAATGGAATGGTTCACTTTTTTTTTTTAACCTGGTCATTCCACACATCTGCTTAACTTGGTGCTATGCAGAGTTCATAGGGCTCAATCATCAGGGCCTCAAAGCAATAAAAAAAGATACAATGCATATGCCAGTCATGCCCCCTATAGGTTCCTTCAATGGGCTGCATTGTCATGTCTAGGGATGGATATTTTCATACAAATTAGATATCAGATCACATTGATATCAGTTTTCTGCCGATATAGATATCGCTGTGTGAGTGAGACCTCGTCAAACTTCGCTGTGCTCTGCAGAGCTAGCGCAGTATATCCGCAGTCTGGAATTATCTTCGGATTGTAAACATGCAGTCAGCAATGACTGTAAAATGAGGATGGAGTAAGGCGTCTTCCTTCCATACTTCTAGTTTAATATCACACCTGAGGAAGAATGACTCAGAGTGAAACACAGCTAGCACTAGACGTTTGTGCCAAGTAGAAATGTGCAGATTTCCAAATGGTATTGTTGTTGCTGATAGTAGGATATGTTATAATAGTTGACTATTGGTCACGATTTTTCAATGACTATTTTCTTGAGAGAAAGTGTTTATATATAAATAGATTTGGCACTTTTTATATAACTTACAATTGCAGCATATATCTTATTTTGCACAAAGGGTTTATTTGTGAAAGGCATCCCGTGGCATCACTGCAGAAGAAGCATTATGTGTTAATTCATTGCTTGAGATGTGACCTGACATTAGTTTGAGGGAAGAGCCACTGCCTGTATCAGTATCAGTTGATCTTGGTATCGGTAATGAAGTGCTGGGCAATATTGGTATATCGGATATTGATCGGAAAGCCAATATCGAGCACCTTTAGTTATGACAAAATGAATTATAATTAAGGCCTGACTTTACTGGCTACAGGATGTGTTACGCCAAGCGGAAGTGGAAGCTTGGAACTGTGGAGGATTTTTTTTTTTTTTTTAATGAAAGTTAAAATACGGGAAACTATTAAAACTGGAGGGTTGCTGGGAAAGAATGGCAAAATACAGTAGTTTCCCGAGGGGAAACTGGAGGGTTAACAGGCATGCAATTGTCTTTTGTACATTGAGCCACATACACACACAACAATCCTATGTCTTCGTTTAACCAAAATTAATGGAGGTATGAAAATGATTGTTCCATTGACACATTAAAGTTTTAACTGGGTTACCCCATCTTTAATTCCCAGCGCATTTTGAGTCATCACTGGGGAAAGAATTTCAACCAATTTAGAACTTTAATATCATTTTTATTATAAGTCGGGGCGGGTGGATGGTGGTGCTTTTTTTTTCTTTCACTATAGGCTTCCAAAAAGCATCAATTACCAATGCTTTTATGTGCCCCTCCCCACCCAATAACGTTATATAGTCTCTATGTCAGTAAAAGGAAGGAGGCGATTGTTAAGACGAGGGAAGTAATTTCTACTTTTTCCCGCTTTTAGTCCATAAAGTAAATGTGTTGAAATGTCCTTTTAGTTCACAAAAAAGTGAAACAATGGAGGGTAAAGTCAGAGCATGTGGTCGTTAACTCAGGCTGGCATACCTGTCTTGCTTTTATAGGTGGCAAAAGCTACTAATCCTTCAGTCCAATATTTATTTAGTCCAAGTTTTGCTTTCCTGGACCCTTGCTATGCATCTCCCCGGCTCGCTGCTTATATATATTCCTGGCCCTTGATGTATTCCTGGCTCAGGAAACAAGTTTTAGTGGCCCGCAAGGGCTGAGTGAGAATTGACAGTGTGTGCCAGAGTGAGAGGGAGACGTAAGGGGGGGGGGTGCTGTTTTACTTTGTAAGGTCACTCAGAGTACATCTGTATGGAGTGGGAACTCACTCGCTTTCACTGTCACAACCACTCACAACAGCCATCTGTAATGTTGTTATGTAGAGCACTGTGTCCCTTTGTCCCTTTCACACACACACGCATGCACGACACACACATAAAGGTGAACGCACACGTGCGTCGACCTCCAACCCGCATGCCGTGTCGCTGTTCACACGACAACAAATGAACCCGTGCAAACTTCATCATCACCATCTCGATCACGCCGGCTTCTAATTGCAACCCCATGTGTTTCTAATGAAAAAGTTGTTTTAGGGTTTTATTCCGCTCAGCTGTCAAACAATTCAGCCATGTTTTGAAATATAATTGTGGGGACCGTAAGAGTTTCAAACCCAAACCAAAACATCGCGGCGATGCTGGTTTCTAATGTTTCTAATTTGTTAAAATATGCTGAGTGAATGACAAAAGTAGAAGTCCGAGCTGCCAAGAAAAACATATCAGAGGCCGGGCGGTGTGGAAATACAGAGTCTCTTTTAGAAACATGATCAATGTAACCTTTGTTACAGGAAGGCGAGGGAGAGCGAGGGGAGAGTGGGAGTGTGGGGGCCAAAGAGACAACTTACACAGACACTTGTGTACATGTTTATTTATCACCATATCCGCTGTGGATGCAAGGGTCAAAGAGATCTTCCAAATCAGAGCTGCCTTTTGGGTAAGTATGCACCGCTTATGTATATACTGTATAAGTACACAAGCAGTGTTGTGGTAAAGCAAATGGTGGGGGGTGAATATGTTAGAGAGCAATTTTGGTGTGTCAAAGTGTCAAAAGTGGAGTGGAAGAGGAGAGAGGTTTAATCATTCACAGATGGGAAGTGGATCTTTTACTTCTCATTTATGCTTGTTCACTCCCAGACTGGACCAAGAAGGATGTGTAATACCCCGCAACGCCCCCCCACCAACTTCCAGCCCTCGCTTTTAAACCCAAAACTAACATACAGCTTGTAGATGCTTGTAGATGGTGTGTATATGTGCAATGGAGAGAAGGAGAACTACATTCAAATGGTTGGAGCGCATCTCTTTTTTTCCCCCTCCCGCTGCTTTCTGTTTCTCTTTCCTTCCCTCTTTCGTTCCCTCCCCGCATATCTGTTTCTCCGAAGAATAACATACAAACCCTCTGTGAAAGGATTCATGGTTTATTAAACCAGAGGTCCTTTTCCTGTTTCAACACGGACAAGAAAAAATAAATAGCAGTGTTTGCTTTCTCTCCCATCTTAGCCATATAGCTGTCATATTTTTCAAGTTTTACCACTGCCAAGGAAGTTATGTTTTCATCGCTGTGGGGTTCTTTGTTGGTTTTTGTGTACTGTCTTTAGCCGTTTGATATGCCAACCTCGATTTTTGAGCTTCCCCTTCACCGCGAGTATATTATGTCCACCAAGCGCTTAATACAGGGGTGTGCAAAGTGTGGTCAGGGGGTCATTTTTACCCCACAGCTAATTTTTTATTGGAGATGCTGGATATTGGCTATCTTATCGATATCCGATCTGCCGATATTGTCCAGTACTTCATTTGCGATATCAGTATCAACCGATACTGATACCGGCAGCAGCTCCTTCCTCAAACTACTGTCAGACCAACAATCTTGTGTAACGAATGAACACAAATAAACAATGTTTCTGTAAAACAAGACAAACACTGCAACATGCAATGCACGAAAAAGTGCCATATTCATTTTTAAAATTATATTATGAACAAAGAACAAAGTATACAATCAGTTAGATTAGAATCTGGGTGTATCTGGGTATTTTTTTTTAAATAACGCTGATCGGCCAATATTATAGGACATCCTTAGCCCTCAGCTTATTCAAACAATAAGATAAATTCATTATTAATGAGATATATAATTCATATATATAAATCAAAATAGATATATAATTAGATCGGGCTGTTTTCAACTAGGGTTTTTAGTCCATTGCAATAGTCCAATCTGATTTGTTAATCGACTAATTGTCAAACATTGTTTTGTTTTTTTGAGCACACTTAATGGGGATCCCTACACTTAAACACATCTCATTTGCAAGTTTTTTCGCCTCAAAGAAAAAGGCTAAAATACTCATAATAAAAAATAAATAAATGAATAAACATGGTACAGTGAAAGTGGTGTAGGTGTACAACAACAATACCTTAATTTATTTAGTGATACAGATGAACAAAACCAAAACACCGTCGCTTTCGGGAAGTGGGGAAATCACACATCAGCAAGGTGCACATAAAATAGGAACAGCATGGCTTGAAAAACAACAACATACCAAAACTCTCAGTTGGCAGCCTCATTTATTGGATTGAAATCCACAGACAATAAGATGAAAATATGTCTCATGCTAAACAGCACATGTGTCAAACCCGTGGCATGGAGGGCCGAGACACTGCGTGTTTTCTCTCCAACCAGTTTCTTCAGCAGGTGATTTAATTGATGAGCTGCTTCTCTCAAATTGAAGGAGGTGATGATGATTAAAATCACCTGCTTTAGTGACCGGCTGGAAAGAAAACCTGCATTGTCTCGGCCCTCAGCGGCACGACTTTGACACCCCTGCTATACAGGACCGAGTGGTTTAGTTTGTTTGTATCTATTTCCTGTTATATGTCTTGTACATGTGCTTGACTCATGTGTGCCTGGGGAATGCAGCTGTCCGCAATTGGTAATCAGGCGGCTTCTTAAGCTCAGTGTCATCACTGCTGTTTCATTACATGGTGTCTCCTAGTTGTCCAGTGTTTCATGCTGCATCGTGTCTTGTACTTACAGTGTCTGTTTTGTTTTCTGCTCACGTTGCCTTTTTATCCAGTTAGGTTTTGCTAACCCTTTGACTTCCCTTGCTTGTAAATATTTGCACCTACTTGAGCTTTATTAAAGACTTCCCCAACACGTCACTGTCCATCTGCAGTGGTTTTAGTAATGCGTAGCATGTAGGTTTTCTGTTTAAAGTTAAAAGACACATGTCATTTTTATTATTTTTTGTAACACAAATTATGCAAATTTTTAAAAATCAAAATAGAGTAGGTTATTTATCAGAAAAGCAAAGACATTTTATGTAAAAATGTGTACTATGCAGCAGCCTTGCGCACCGCCATGTACTCAGAATGGTACAATCTTGATCACATGACATTTCATGCAATTCAACTGCAAGATTGATTCTGTGAGCTAGTCCGTGTGACAGTTTTGTTTAATGTTGCCTTCGTTCCTGGTTTGATACTCTTATTTTGGTAGTACTGCCAGTTTTGCCCTGTTCTGTGTGCCTGCTTTGCTTTTCTCTTATCACTCGCACCTGCTGCTTATTTGAGTTATGCTTCTATTTAGCTCAGGTGCGCGAGCTTTAGTTTGCCGCAGCATTGTCATTGTTGCTCTTTGTAGCCAGATCCTTTTCCTGCTCTGCTACGATTATTGAAAACATACTTTTCCCTGGCTGTGTATGTGCCCTGTGATTCACTGGTGACCAGTCCTGGGTGTACCCAGCCTCGTGGCCAAAGTCAATTGGGATAGGCTCCAGCTAACAGTGGAACTGTTCCTCCCACTTAATAATAAAGGTCATAATCCACAAACCATGAAGTAGCGTGCCAAAAGCAAATGAGGCTAGTTTTTTGGTACATATCTTTATATACAGATATGTTTCATATTATTGTGAAAATTCAAAAGGACAGTTGACTTGGATTCTTCACCTTCAGATGTTGGCCGTTACATCAAAATATAATATTCAAATGAGTGTACAGTCGAAGCTTGGTTTTTGAAAGGCCAGTTTTCGTACAATTTGGTTTTTGACAAAAATGTTCACCCAAATTTCGCCTCTGTTCTCGTACACGGTCTCGTTCATTGTACAATATTGCGCGGAACAAAGTGTTGTATTTTACCCTTCAGTAGGTTGAATGTCATGGTATTAGTGAAGTTGAGGACGGACTACTCCCGGCATTTGAGCCATCTTGGATCACACACCCAACACCAAATCTTACAGTACTTAGTTTACACAATATGCGGTATCCTCCAAGGCACATCCATTTGGTAAACTCAAATGAGAATGTTTATCAAACTAGTCTGTTTGCCGCATCAACAATAAGTTCCATCGGGGTGAAGAAAGAAGAGATCAAGAAAGCTAATGTTGCGAAAGGGGTCAAGGTGAAAACAAAACAGATCACAAACAATGGAAGATGTAGAGAAGTTGTTGTTGGATCCTTCCTCTCACTCCACTGCCCCTCACCGCTCCTTGTTGGTTTAGCCAACATCAGTCTTCAATAAAGGTAAAAGTGATGTTAAATGTTACTTTATCAAATTTTCACATTGATTTTGCCTCGTGAAACCATAATTATTCTCCATAAATTGTAATTTTTGTTCATATTTTTGGGTGTCTGGAACAGATTAATTGGATTAACATAATTTCGTATGTGAAAAATTACTGTGTTCCCTCTCTATGTAGCGGTTTACCTTTCGCGGATTCGCTCTTTTGCCGATGTTTTAAAGTACAATTTTGTACATTTTTGTATGAAGGCGCATTGTGTTCCGCGTCCTTGTGGAGTATTAGTGATCTGTTGGTGCTCTGTTGCATGTATCTGTTACTGTATTTACTACTTCTACCAGTAGAGGGTGTTGTAGACTCATGTGAGAGTTGAAGACTGTCCAGACTTCCAGTTTGTCTCAGTAAATATAGAACCACAACAGCCTGATTGGCTAAGGGAGACCGATTGTGTCTGCTTTCATTGGCTGTAGACCATTGCCAATCAGTCTCTTTCCTGTTTCCTGTTATCGCTAGCCGCTAGCGATCATACATGCTGAATGAAGGCAGAAGTTTCATGACTGTAAATGAATTTTTGGTTCATGGAGGAGGACGAAGAGGAATATGTTTTAACAAGGATACAAAAACACTACAGCCTAACAGCGCCAGGAAAAGCCAAGATCAGAGGAGTGAGTCACTTAATTTCTTGTGTTCAATCTCGTTGTTGATCATTAAAATTCACACGAAATTTGAACTTTGGAGTGTTTAAACAAGAGAGAAATGTGATAAAAATGTTCATGCCTGTCTGAGAAAAGTGTATATAGTGTATGGTGAGGGGTTTTACAGCCTTAAAACATATATAATTGTACAAAAACATAGTTGGCTGCGGGCTATTTTGGGAACATATCCCCCGCGATAAACGAGGGAACACTGTATTACAAAGGTTTAATATATCCCGACCCTTTTATTTCTATAAAATCTTATATAAGGCTGTTATTTGCTGTGCTTTTTAAGAGCTTATCACATTTTGCCCTCTTCTATCAGTCTGGAAAAAAGTTTACTTCCATTTAGCGAGTGAGACCTTTGCTCACTCATTGATTTTGAATGAGACAAATGTTTAAGCCTTGGAGGAAGTCTGTACTCTCTGAGTGCTCTTGTTTTCGTCCTCCATCCTCAAATCATCCTGATTGTGGAGCTCAATCTTTTAACGTTTGCTCTGTAAGTGTTTCCTCGCCTGATCCTCCCACGTACCAACATTATGTTGTCAAGTGAAGTTTGGTCTTCGGGACACCAATCAGGCACACAGCCCATTAAAGCGGGACGTGTGACCGCTGAATGGGTCCCATTGGTTTACACCCTGTGTCTGCATGGCCGCTGCGTGTGTTCGAAGCGGGCCACACTCGGATAACTCAGGCTAATGTATTGTCCTGAGCCTGCACCCTGACACATCCCCCTGCTGGCGCCTGGTCATTCATTACTGCTAATTTGACATGTTTACGGACCCCCCTCCTAACATTACATACTTAAAGCAATCGACTGACCTTAAATGGAAACACCTACAGCCGCACAGCACGTCGATACCGCATGAAGATGTTTGTGTCTGTGCTTGCGCATGCTCTCGCGTCTGCACGTAGCCGTGACGCAGTGCATCAATGCTGAGTTCGTTAGTGGATAATCTGGAGCAGCAGCTGAGTTATGGCTCCTGCATTACCGCGGTAAGTGTGCATAATGCGGCTAAGAGGTCAACAATTCAGAGCAAAGCAAGGTGTGTGTCCGTGTGTGCACGCGCAAGCAGAAGGGAAGACAGCGCCGAAGATGTGAGAAGATAGAGATTAGCCTTTCTCATTTCGTTTGTTTGCGTTTTTACATATTCAGCACTTAAATACAGCATTGTGTCATTAAATGAGCAATCTTGCGTTGTCTTTCACTGATACACAACATTAATCACCAATTAGCTTGTCCTGCGACCGGCCACCTCTCTCATTAGAATATGATAGAATATAATGGTACTTAATGATGCTTAAGAAACATAATTAAATGACTGAGCTGTAGAACATGCAGACGGATTGCGGCGCATCAATCAAAGATGACCCTGTCAATCCAGCATTCATTGAGATTGTGCAGACAGGCTGCACAAAAAAAAACAATGTGCATGAGTGTGTGTGTGTGTGTGTGTGTGTGTGTGTGTTGAAAACCACTGGCCTCTATCACGACCTCATTAGGGGAAAATGAAGGGCGGACGTGTCCCCATCACAAGATACCGTTGGAGCTTCAAAGTGTGAATGACATTAATATGTGCCTCAGTCACTTGGCCTATCTAGCTGTACTGGAACAGATGAAAAAAATAATAAAGGGTGTATCTCTGTGAGGTAGCTGCTTCTAGCCCTAATTATCATGTGAATAAATGGAATAAATAATCTACATTATTTATGGATTTGTTTTTATCATTAATCAACATAACAAAAAGCGTGTCTAATGCGCGGGCTGAGGGGAGGAGGATGCATACGGGGGGAAGATGATCGAAAGAAAAAAATATATATATTTTTTGCTTTAGTAGAACAATAAAGCTAAGTGTAACATGCTTGCTTAACACACACATACTTTGCCCGCCTCCCACCCGCTCTCTATATACGATAAAATCTATCTTTGTATCTCTATCGCTCTAACATCCATTATACACCTCAGCCCCTCACCCTCCCCACTCATTAGAGCACTGCACAGTAAATTAGCAGCAGCAATTACAAGGCGTATAAAGCATGTGCTCTGCCGGCTTCCCTCTGACAGGTACCACACAGATCATAGACAGACACACACAGTCACCGCTATAATTACTGTGGGAAACGACCGCACACCCTCATAAGTGAGAGCACAAACCTCCAATGTGAGTGCACACTCATCCAAGGAGTAGCGTGTGCGCACCTTAAATGTGCTCTGTCTTACTGGCAGCCAGATGTACTATGGGGTTTTGTGCACCTGCAAAAGCACAATATTACGTAGCCGCAGATACACATTATCGCAACTCTAGCCTTGTTACCTAGTAGTACAATTCAGGATGGTACACCCTGACAGGTGGTAGGGTTCACAAAACCAAAATCTTCTATTGACCTACAGTATGGACTTTTAACTGAATCAATCAATGACTATTTCTTACATTGCTTACAGAGCCTGCACACATTAATATAAAGTCACTAACAGTGTAAGTTACAAAAAAAACACACACACACACACAATGCCTTTTGGACTGGTAATAGACTACAAGAGTGAGTAATGACACTCAGACAATGGTGAATGACTCTAGAGTCAGAGAAATGCGTTTTGACTAAATGATTGTAATCATGTCTATTCTATTGGCCCTGAGAAACTATAAACATAATTTAGTTGCTGAGTGCTAGTGTAAACATGGTCAGTTATTTACATTTACATTTGCCAGTAACTGATTAGAGTCACACAACATGCCTTTTGGCAATAATAGACTGACCAATGACAACTGAGTGACGATTACTGTATAATGACTGACATGTATTGATCCATCATGGGTGAGAGTCAAAGAATCAACAAATCCCTGATACTGCATGTTGACCAGGTTAAATTAAATTCTATTCATTTATTCCCAACAGTCGATTATCTTCATTTTGTAGCGTGTTTCTTAGCTGCACTGCTTCCAGCAGTATATGTGGGTGTTTGATTTTTGTCCAATCAGATTTCAGGTTGTATGTGTTGCCATATCAACGTAATCTACCCATGGCCTTGAGAATCAAGGGTTTTTGGCTTTTTTGGCTTCTTACTTTGTCTTTATTTTCCACTTTGTTGGAAACCCTTTCTTACTTTTAGAAGAAATGAATTCGAAGCTAACAGGTTTGCTCACTAGCTTGTTAGTTCGCTAACTTGCTAGCTAGTGGCCGTCTGGAGTGCCTGCAGCATAATAGTCGTGCACTGCGGTATAAACAATGAATAATAGAAGTGTAACGGTGAGTATATGGGTGTTTCATATCTACAGGGCTCTAATAATGTTAAAACCCGTATTTAGAAAGTCATAAACAGGTTTTCTATGCTCTAAGAAAAATATTCCATTCATTAACAATAAATCCCATAACGCGGAAATTCATTCATCGCGGTCGAGTCTGAAACCGATTAACTGCTATAAACAAGGGACGACTGTATTTTGTTGAACTATTTTAGGTTTTTGTCATGCTATTAGCTAAATATTGTTTCCGAACTGTGCCATATGTTGTGTATAGGTTTGGCATCGTCTTGACTTTATCACCGAGCAATTCTGTTGACATTATTAGAGTTGGCTGAGTGCCAACTTTACAAGCATCGGTGGAAATTAGTTATTAATGCTCAAAGTTGCTTGCCGAAATGTAAGTCAGGCGTACCAATGACGACGATGTCTTGCTTCATTAATAATGGTACACCGCTTCATAACACACCTCATACGGAGAAGAGATCCCTGTTGACAATTTAGCGACACCGAATCGGGACGCGCATTCAAATTGACAGACAAGACCTGTTTCTTGCGTCATGCATTTATTCGGTAATAAAACACAGCCGATCAATGAAGACGAATTATTCGCTGCGCAAGCCAGCGGAAGTGGACCGCCGTGCAATGCAGGTCTGAAAGCTGGAAGAATGTCCACAATGCAACCCAACCACTAACCACACTCCTCCCTCACCTGGCAACCCCTCGCCTTCCTGGTGAAACAAACCAGTGGTTTCCAATGTTCCCTCTAAGCTGCACGCCTGCACACTCGCACGCTGCTCCAGCGTTCTCAGCGCACAGCAAATTCATGCATCGCATAAAATAACATCCAACATGAACTGTATAGAAAATAAATACTTCGTGAGTGACAGGCGACAACAAACGGTAACAACTAATGTTGCCTGTAAGGTGCGCGCCTGCGTTAGTGTGCACTGCTCCAATGTTCTCAGCATACAGCAAATCTATGCAGCGCACAAAATAAAATCCAACCTGAACTGTAAAGATCCTGTTAGAATGTATTCATACGCAGCCGATCCATCCATTAACAGTGCGTTACGTGGTACATGCCGCCGTTTTGCAGGTTGCCGTATCGCTATTGGGGCAGCACGGTTAAGAGAGCTAAATGCTGCTTGCTAACCTCGTATTATGGCGAAACGAACGGACAGCAATAGCAGGAGAGCATTGAAACCCCAGAACACCACGGTGGGCACCGACATCGTCCCTGTGGACAAGAAAAAGCCACACTTGGAGACAAACAAATAGAAGACCAAAACACGTGAAAAGAAATTTAACAAAAAAAGGGGTTATTTTAAGGGTCGGGTATGTGCGAACAGAAAAAGGTGAATCTGGGTGAGAAATAACACTGTGGAACACATACACAAAGAAGAGAAAAACAACATAATCACATGATAATAGAATACAATACAATATATACAGTACTAATAAAGTTAGCAAAGTGGACAGTAGCAGAAGAACACTATTAAGGACCATCCAACATTTTCTCAGAATGTTTTATTATAATAACAACACAGCTTTTGTGTTCAATTCCACTTGATTCCCTGCATTGCCACCAATCAAATGACTGCTGTTTGTCTATCTCCACCCTTTTATGTACCAGAGCACTGGAGCTGGTACCTTAGTGCCCAAAAGTATACAGATGTGCAGTAGACCAACAATGAATGACAAAAAAACAAGAGTAATTGAAATGCCATAAAAATGTTTATTTTTGACACACGGCTCGCTGCCTCTCGCCCTCCAAACCCTCCTAGAATAGATTCGATTCAGCTCCTGAACCTTCCCCTTCTCTCGTAACCCTCTCCTTCTCTCTTAAATGACCATTGTTCACTCACGACATACTGTAATCCAGGTTTAAGCCCTAACTAAATATGCCTCACACACTTCCTAAACACATTCCAAGTATAAAATGTGTAGGTTCTCACCACTAATGAATGATAATGGAAGATGATCAATGTACAGATGGAGTCTGAGTCACCGAGTAGACCTTAGCCTGGCTGTCAGGCTAGCACTAGAGGTTAGCAGGTGAGAGAAGACGTTTCTCCAAGCGGTGTGTACATAAGCCACACTGCTTGCCTGTTGTAATTCCAGTAACGATTTACAAAAATATATTAACTTGTGGTCACCCCGCCGCAAGTTCTGAGGTCGGATGGACTGTCAAAGCTTGTGCTTTCGTAGCCAAAGACACTTTTGGATCAACGCTCGATGAAAAAAACCATCAGACATGCAAGAATTAACTTTAATGAATTAAGAAACAGTGGTACATGTCTACCATACATTTGACATGTATTTATAAAACTGATTTATGATGAAAGAGATGCGTTTTCTGCAGAGATAAAGTAAAAGTTTTTTGGTTTTTTTTTACCAAAACTCCTCTAATTTGTGTGTCCATGAATGCTGAATCGTGAATCCACTGTATACAAATGCAAAATACTCCATCCCAAACTGAACCTGTACTGCTTGGTGTACACAGTGTTATAACTACTAGTAAGCGTGATGAGCAATGCAGCTTTGTCCATCGTATAGCTATTTTTCCAACACAGAATATTATTAATATTAATTCCTTGTCTTTTTGCTCTGTTTCCATTCTCTAACCCACCCCCACTACTCGCCCCATCCTCTCCTCTCTCATTTCTTTCCTTTCTTTATGCGGGATCCCCATGGGGACTCCTGTTTTTTCTTTCAAATACGCCTCTCCACTACCCTTCCTCTCTTCATGTGTCCATACAGAGAGGAGAATGAGAAGTAGGAGGAGTGCGAGATGGTGCGGAATATGTGCATTAATATATTTCATTAGGATACTAGTAGCAGAGAAACTCCTGAACAGCACCGCTCTTGATGTGCCGAGGCTCTGGCGCCGCTATCCAAAGTAGCCTCTCTCCAGGAATAGTGTCTTTGAATGGGATGTCTCCAGAGGCTGGCCGCGGGCCTCCCACTCCTATTGTCCTCCTCCACACTGACCACTCTATCTGGGCCTGGAAAGCTGGAGCAAAATGGCTTCACCTTTTTGTCTGTGTGTATTTATGATTTATGTGCTTGAGTGTGTGTGTCTGCTCGGATGCCGTGCGTGTTGTGGAGTGCTGGATTCCCAGGAGCCGCGTGCTGATGCTCGGCTCGCTAATCAAAAACATTAGGCTCCATGTAGTCACCTCCATAATTCAATATTCCACCTCTTACTGCTAAATCATGCACCCTACTTTACTGTTTGTCAGCAAACTAACAACTCTGTTATTACACTGACAAGGAAAAGGCCCCTGCACAATTACAAACCTGCAAGCAATTAAAGAGGCACTCAAGTGTTGACAAATCCTTAATTCATCACTACTTCCAGGTTCCCCTTGGCGCTACGGAAGCCTCCAGTTACACACGCGGAGGTCAGCGGAACCCTGGGATCTGCTGTTTTCACAAGGTAATCCAATCGAGGCCTCCGAAATTAGATATGCAAAAAATAAAAAAGAAATTAATTTTCTGCTGATGACCGGGTATGCAAATGATGACTCAATTATGGTGGGCTGGTGCGTTTGCAATTAATAACCTTGGAATCATCATTAACTAATATGTTTAGGAGGAAACTTGTCAGGCCAACCATGTTCACCATGCCATCGCTAATGCATTAATGAATTTGATTCATTACAGAGGGATGCCTTGTGAGGAAGGGGGAGGGATGCAGGCCTGTTTTTGACCTGGGGAATTAGTCTCAGCAACTCCTCCGTCAGTCACATTTTGCTGGCGATATTTTTCTTTAAATACAAAGAAAGTTGCGAAAAAATACACAAACAATTCACACCGATATTGTTACCCGGGGCCGCACGCTGACGTAGTGGTTAGCATGTTGGCCACACCCAAGATCTGGGCTTGAATCTCTGTGTGCATGTTCGCCCCATGCGTGCGTGGGTTTTCTCCGGATACTCTGGTTTCCTCCCACTTTGCAAAAACATGCATGTTGGGTTAATTGGTGACTCTGAATTGTCCATAGGCATGAATGTGAGTGTGAATGATTGTGAATGAATGATCTACAGTATATGTTCTATATGTGCTCTGCGATTGACTGGCAACCAGTCCAGGGTGGACCCCACCTCTCGTGAAGTAGGAGTCCTTATTTATAAATGGAATATTTTTGTAGTTAGAGCATAAAAAAACCTGTTTACAACCTTCTAGATATGTTTTTAACATTATTAGAGGCCTCCAGATATGAACTAACACCAATATAGTCACCTTTACACTTGTATTACTCAATATAATAGATGCATTATAACAAAAAATAAGCCATTTGAAACATAGATAAGACTTGTGCTTGAGTGTATTGCAATACATGTGACAGGAAGTGACATTGGGGGTTCAGCGTTTAGTTTTATTTGGATTAGTCTGGTGCTTGGGTGCCTCACCGAACATCACAGTAACATTAACCTAGAGACCACTGTAGAACTCAACATTCATTAACGGCTTTGAATGGCTTATAGTTGTATTTTAGTTCATTCAGCCATGTGTATGGGCTTGAAAATGCTTAATTTAGGCCAAGAATACATACAATTTGCATATCTAAACATATATATATATATACAAAAATATGCATATATTTTGACTAATAGGGCGACTTCATTTTTTTAAATTTAGGACTTTATTCACGTAATATTACCAATTTTCTCGTAAATTTACAACTTTATTCTCGTAATATTACAGCTTTATTATCGTAATATTACAAGTTTTTTCCCGTAAATTTACGAGAAAAAGTCGCAGTCATTTACGAGAAAGTTGTAAATATACGAGGAAAAAAACGGTAATATTATGAGAATAAAGTTGTACATTTACAAGAATAAAGTCGTAACTTTATGTTACAGGCTTTGCCTGAGACAGCTATGAAAAGGGAGGACATATGTGACCTTTGGCCTTGGGCATTTGGAGGGGGCGGGGTAAGGAAGGCGGAATTGTGAGCGCCACATGCGGGAGAAGGGCTCGACATGCTAATCTGCCCTGTTTTGCTGCCACGTTATAAATAAAAGCTTGCCGGAAGCAAGAGGAAAATTGCCCTCCTTCCTGAAATTAGTCACTTGACCAACACGTGACACGTATGAGTGATGACACGTAATCTTAGGACTTTTTTTTTTTTGTAAATTTACAACTTTATTCTCGTAATATTACAAGTTTTTTCTAAATTTTAATTTACAAGAATAAAGTTGTAAATTTACGAAATCGGTTTTTGTGTTGGCCCAAATACTCCGTCGTATACAGCAGACGAAAATTGCAACGATAAAAATGGATAAATCTATAAATTGTACAAATCTGAACTATGGACGGATCTGGCTGTGGGTTTCAATATGAGCAATAGAATAATTGAAATAGCAATGGCATACCAAGGATGGAGCTGAAGAGGGGTTGTTGTTCTGCCTTCTGACAGACGAGAATACTCTTATTGTTTCCAGCAACACCTATAAAAAGCCACTAGGTTACAGTATCACTCTGTTCACTCTTTGCTGTGTCTGTCAGGCATTCTTTCTTACATACTGTATGTATGACAGTTTAGTCATAGCTCCTATCAAATTATATTATTTTTAAAGTTTTAGTTTTACAACGGCAACAGTTTGAGCCTGGATTGAATGAAATCACTTCACATGATTTCCTATGGGAAAAATTGTTGTTTACCTAGAACGGACCCTCCCCGTTTTCCCCGGTAAACTCCCATATTTTGCCCGACTTTACTGTCGCCCTCCCGTTTAAATTGTTTCCCGTTAACTTTCATCAAAAAAGAAAAAAAAAAACTCTGTGGTACTGCCGGGTACAATGATGGTATCCATGCTTGAACAACAGCAATTTGTAAGCAGTTGAGGAATTTTCCTTATTATTTTCAAATGCAAATGTTGACAGGCGTGACACAATTGTGTTCTGGTGTTAACATTTAAAAAATTTAAATTTCAAAAAGGAGGACAAAGTCACAGACAAGAGGTAACTTTAATTCAACATTGTGAGAGTCCAAAAGTTATCTTACAGCTCATCAAAAACAATAACAATCTATACAGTAGATTTTTTTTCTTCTCTTAGAGCTTTTTAGTGTATTTGCAGTCAAAGACAAAAAAAAAAAAAAAAAAAGAAAACAGGAAAAACACACTGGCTATTTGGTTTGCATCTGTCCTTTTTGTTGTACAAAATGTTACCAATATTCACAATCAGGGTTGAGTGGAGCTTATATACGTTTTTCCAAAGAAGCCATTGATTTGTACGACAAAAGACCTTTTTTTGTGTGTGTGTGTGTGTGTGTGTGTGTGTGAAACTGATATGGCCTCTGAATCAACACAAAGTGCCTGAAAACACTCGTCTGTCAGCGAGCGCCTCTGCATTGAAATGCTGCTTAACAAAACCAGACGGAGAGAGAAAAGCCCCATTCTATGTCTGTCTGTCCAGCAACAGCTTGAAGACACACACACACCCGCGCACACACACACACACACTAAACCAAAAAAAAATCAAGAATTACAGAAATGAGCTCCTGTTTATAGATCGAAATGAAGTCTTATTGTGGACACATGAGGTGATGGTGATTCTACAGTCTGTGTGGGATTAAAATTGTGCTGCATCAGTGCTTCACTGTGCTACTTTATGTTGAACTGCAATTGAACAGCTCAAGAAGGTGACATGATGAAGCAAATAAAAAGCTTTGGACGGCCGGTGCTGTCGTATTTTTGTACATACGTTGGGCTGTTTTTGAATTATGGCTCTTTGTATTCTAGTGTGGCTTCGAGTTTGTGCTTTGCCCTCCCCACCCCACCCCACCACCCCACCACCCAAAGTTCCCACGAATTCCTATGTGGCAAAGAGACAATTGTGGCGAGACTAGAAAACTGTACATGTGATTGAAAGAAGAATGGCATTGCATTGTTAAGGCATCTAGACTGCTGGTAAAGATTACAGTGACAGAAAACAAGAGTGTAAAGATACAGTATGGAAGCAGGCATAAATAACATGGATAAAGAAAAACACGTAGCTCTCCTGGTGTGCACACACGCACGCACACGCACACGCACACGCACACAAAAAGACACTCAAGAGAAGAACCCATGCATATTAACAGTATCCATTTGAAAAAAACAAAAAGATATAGCTTTACAGTATATATTAATGTGTGTATATATTCTTTAAAAAATCTACTTCAACCAAATACTCTGAATAAGATGCTACGTTTTGCCATACCATAAACATTTTCATAAGAAAACAAAACCAAAAAAAAAAGACAGACACGTTTTATTAACTTATACAAAAATAGACAATGGCGTTGTTGGTGAGTCACATACAAAACAAAACACGTTTAAATAGTGAGCGACAACAGAAACACACGTGATGTATGTTCACAACACAACTAAACAAAGGCGATGTACAAATACAAGGGATAAATACATTATTTATAGGATATTTTACACAAAAATCCCCTTTTTGTATCCAAATCCTTGTTTTTCTCCTCATGTTTTAGCAAAACACCTACTGTACTTCTGTACTGAGAAGCTGCCTTAAGACATTTCATGTTTACATTTCAAACTAGAGCTATTGCAAAAAAAAAAAAAAAAAAAAAAAAAGCCAAATAAAACAACAACAAAAAAAAATCACCTTTTTTATATATACAAAAATATATCACATATATCACGCTTGTATTGTAGGTTTGCTAGACTCCTTCAGTACAGTACAGTGCTGGCTGGACGCACGCATACTCAGGCTTTTCAAGTTTTACTAACGTCAGCAAATTTTTTTTAAACGCTCATGAAAAGCTCCATCGTCACAGTTTTAGTAGAACAGCATTAAGGAAGGACGAGAGGCATGATGAAATAAAATATGTGGTTTGACTGTTGTTTGTGCTGGTTCCAATGCTAAGACAGATCCAGGAAGTAAAAATACATATATGCTCTTCTCATGAGGTCGGGGTGGTGGGAGATCACACTGTGGGGCATCCAACACGGTGTCAGAGAAGCTACACTAATTCAACCAAAAGGGAAATCACATGGCAAAAAGCTTGTCCCATCTTCTCCTCTGATGAAATCCCAGTGGAAAGGCCTGAGTTTGAACCGTTATCTTCACTTCCGTCTCTTCAGCTGCGCCAGCTACTACTGTGTCGTGTTCTTCCTCTTTCCAGATCCTCTACATGGGTGGAACAATCATCCCCGGAATCGCTGCTTGTGGGAAAACAGGGGGAGGAAAGCGGGAGAGAGGAAGAGAAAAAGAGAAGAGGTCAGTCATGTGATAGCTGGGTTTCATCTGTCATCGCAACAGTCCCATAACACCAACATGCTCCAGCATCTTGTCCTGCAAGGACACATCTCTCGCTCTCATTAGCTCCATTCCAGGAGGAGCCCAAATCAGAACATTTTTACTCTTCTCCCCTACTTACACCTGGCACCTGGAAATGGATGAATGACCTCTCCATACCTGCCAACCCTCCCATCTTTCCCGGGGAACTCCCATACCCCCACGTCGTCTCTGGTATTGCAGGTGACACTGGTAATGAAAGGGAGGTATGGACTCCCTATGGCCACAACATTAAGTACCCCTGCAAAATGAGAGTTGTAAAAAAAGATTCCACCTTTAAATAATAATAATGCTTCATTTTTATTGACACTGTCACAGAAGGAAGTAAATTTAAAGTTGTTTATTTTATATTTTGTATATACGTTTTAATATTATTTGATTTTTATCTGTATGTACTGTATGTGTATATATATACAGTATATATACAGTATATATATATTTATATGTAAACAATGTATATATGTAAATAATAAAAAACTGTAAGAAATGACAGTAAATTATATATTTAGTATTCATTTGATGCTTTTAATCATGTAATAATCAAGTGACGGACCTTATATCATACTGAGCACTGTTTCCTTTCCTTGTATAGTAATAATAGGCACAGTTGTCAGTTTGTCAATATGCATATACCCCCCCGTCAAAAATATACAACCAATAATAAATAGTCATATTAACATTTGTGTTACCATTTGTATTTCCGTCTTGAGTATTTTTTTCCCCAAAAATATTAAAATATTCTAACATTTAAAGATATACCAGTACAATTTATATTTCATTCTAACTTTTTTTTAATATCATAATCTTATGAAAACATGGTTCTCCTGCCTTATAGTGGAAAAACTAGTTAAAACCAAATTGCGGCGTCATATGAAAGGTTACATCAGGGCTATTTAACATATTTAGAAAGCAAAGGACCCTTCACCATTAATTAAAAATGTACCTGACTACATTGCTAATACAGTAAAAGATCCTCTATATGACGCGAGTCCTCGGCTCTTTTGAGGAATCTGCTGCAAAACCCAAGTTTTGAATTGAACTTGCAGTCATTCACATGTCCGTTTTTGCACGCGAGCCGCCAGTTGAATACCCCTGGGTAAGATGAACGTGTCAATCAAAACTGAGCGTTATTATCTGTGAAAAGGTAGAGATATTGATAGCGTTCTTGTATTGGATCTCATCAGATTGTGCAAGTGGCCCCTTTCACATCTCCAGCTCTCCTCATTCTTCCACAGAAGCCATCACATGGAAGACTTTTTCATAGAAGATATTGGCTCTCTATTGATTCCCCTCGCTCTGCAATCCACTAATTCCCAGGTTATTTCCTAAATGTCTCCAGCTTGTTGGGATTAACCCAATGATGTGTGTGTGTGTGTGAGCGTGTGAGTCAGTATGATCAGCGTGCAGTGGCCCCCGGGTCACAATGTTCAGCGCTCATCAACGCCGACAGAGGAAGTGAGGAAGTGCTTAGCTCGGAGCTCTGATAAAGATTCCCATCCATCATTTCTTTGGCCGGGGATCTCAACACCATACAACATCCTGCCTAGACGGGCTGACTATGAGCCGCATTGGATGGAAATAGGAGAGCAGAATGACCCCTGGTGGCACGACACACACACACCTCCCCACGGACAGCGGACAGAGCACAAGGCAGGAAGCAGGAAGTGAAAACAGGAAATGGAACACATATGTGATCTCACTGACAAGTGGAGCGTGACAAATAAAAAATGAGAAGGAAAGGCAGGGCAGGATGAGCTGCGGCGTGGGACACCACGGGATGGAAAGAAAGGGAGAAACCGTGAATAAAAAAAGAGGAAGCGAGGGTGAACGTACTTCAGGAGAAGGCTAGGCCCTGCAGAGAGCTGGCTGATGAGTACTTGCTTGAGTCCACAAAAGACTGATCTGAAGCCGGGAAGGACAGTGGGGATCAAGGCGGGGGGAAAAAAAAGGTGTGAAGTGGAGGAGGAAAGAGGGAATAAGAGGAAAAGAAAAGTGACAAGTTATTAAAAGGAGTTCAAAGGATCAGTATTGGAGCTTCATGAGTCACAGGCAGGATCATGTGGACCCTCCATGTCCAAAAGTGTGACGACGACCAGAGAATCGGAAATGGAACTTAGTACAAAATACATGACTAAAGCAACAGTAAGCTGACATCAATAATAGAAAAACGGACTGTGTTAATATGAGTCTTTTCCGAACGTGCAATAAACTCACACTGCGCATCACCACCAAAGTTAATGAGGAGTACACACGTTTTTTAATGTTTTAGTGTAGGTTGAGTCACTTATTTCTACACTTGTATGACACTTGAGAATGTTAAAAAAGTGCAGTATGAAGCAGACTCGCCTTCAGAAATTCACTTCTCACTTTTGTGTGTTGCGCCGCCTGCAGTACGTCACATGTCATCAGTCATCACAGGGTTGAGTAATTTTAGTTTAGTTTTATTTAGTCCTTTTATACAGTGGCTATTTCGACACAATGATACATCAGTCATGTTAAATGTGACTGAAAACATTGAGTGTACAGCGAATGAAAACACTAATTTCATTTACATTATACACTGAAAAAAAATATAACCGCAACATTTGTTTTTGCTCCAATTTTTCACGAGCTGAACTCAAAGATGTACACAAATGGCCTACCTCAAATATTGTTCACCAATCTGTGTTAGTGAGCATTCATAATTCATAATCCATCCACCACACAGGTGTGGCATATCAAGATGAGGATTAGATAGCATGATTATTGCACAGGTGTGCCGTAGGGTGGATACAATAAAAGGCCACTCTGAAAACCAGTCCGTGACCACCATTTACCTCAAATACCATATACGCCGATCCAGAGCATCCCAAACATGCTGCAACATGAGGTGATGGTCGTGGATGAATGGCATAACAATGGACCTCAGGTCACAATATCTCTGTGCATTCAAGATGCCATCAATAAAATTCACTTGCAACTCCCCCCCAATGCAGTTAAACTGCCCATTTTGGAGTGGCCTTTTATTGTGACCAACCTAAGGGAAACCTGCGCAATAACCCGTGAGGTGGATGAATAGTGAATGCTCACTAACACAGATTTAGACAGATTTGTGAACAATATTTGAGAGGGATAGGCCTTTTGCGAACATAGAAGACGTTTTCCAACTTTGAGTTCAACTCATGAATTACCGAAGCAGAAACAAACGTATTTTGGAGTGCATGTTATGGAAAAACCTACTGTGTTGGACTTTGACGGCTCCACTGACGGCACACTCATCAGCTATCACTTGCTTACCTTGCAGGCTGTTAGCGGTGGCGCTGGTGCATGTGGGTGGCGGCGAGTTTTGGGGTCGCACGACGGGGGCAAAGGCGCTCTTCTGCTTGACAGCGGCGGACACCATGTTCGCCGGGGAGAAGGAGAAGATGCCGGAGGAGCTGCTGCAGTTGGAGGGCAGGCTGGTCGACGACGCCATGGTGGGGCTGGACGGGACGACTGAGAGGTGGGGAGGGGGACATCGGGGTAAAGGTGGGGTTAAAGCGGGGCCAGGGAGGGGGAGGTCATGTCAGAAAAGAGGGATGGGGAGGAAGACGATGAAGACGGAAAAGGGGGAGCGAGACGGGGTTAGAGAGAGGGCCGAGGACAGAGGACAGGCAGACGGGACGAACAGAAGGGGACTGGTCAACGGATGATGGCAGGAGGGATAATATTTGTAACTCAGATCAAGTAGCTCACACTCTTTTAAGCAATGGCGTCACACTCTAATATTAATATGTAGTTTTTCTCCTGTGATGTTATGATGACTCATGTTGTTCTCTCTTTCTCCCTGTAAAGTCATTCCCCCTGGAGCACAACAGTGACAGCCATTTGACATCCTCAGACCCCACCTCCACTTTTGTGCCATGTCCCTATTTATTGAGATGCACCTGAATATTTTTCAGCATGGTACACTGGGTAGTGTCAATCAAAGATGAGCATTATTATCTTAAAAATGCATTATTTTGATGAAAATCATACCACTATACTTAACAAAGGGGATGGTTTTGCTAGATTTAAAGCGTCCCCGACATGATTCACCAGCTTTAACGTGTTATATGTTGTTTGTAACTATGTTCTACATTGTTGGATTTTTGAAAGCGAACGGTAAATTCTCAAATATTACATTTATACTTCATTGCGCCAGCCATGACGAGCTAGCTCTTGCTGTTCAGTCTTGTTTTCCAGAAGTGGCGTCGTTGGGGTGACATTTCTCAGCTAAATCGATGTAAAAAAACACTTCTTGAGGTAGATCGTCGACTTGGTCCAGTATGTTTTTCATCAAAATAGTCATGCCAAAACATTGTGTTACTGTTGGATTCCAAAAGAGGAAGGTTTAAGATAAAATGGACGAAGCACGTGCAGAGAACGAGAGACAGATGGAAGCCCACCTTGAGTTCTTTTTTTTTTTTTTTTCGCAGTGTTCATTTCACTGATGACTGCTTTGAAGGAACACCTTTACAAGAAGCATTTGGCTTGAAAGTACAGTCTAAATGCATTTTGAAAAAGAATGCTATTCGGCCGGCGGAATAGTACCGGGAAAAAAACAAGACAAGAACGACCACTACATCACAGTTGCCACAGAACAGACTAATTTCTTGTTTACATATTGTATTCTATACACTATTCCACCATCGCGACAAGGCTGCAAAGCATTATACATGTTACATAAACATCTTTTCACAGCGATATACTGATGGTGGGGGACGGCTGCTGAGGAAGCGGTGAAATGTGAAATAAATCAAGCTATGAAGACCCCTTTACGCTAATTTAAAACAATAATTGAAGGATAAGCAACTCCACAGTAATTTACACTTACCATTCTGTGTTTTGAAGGCAACCAGTTTCCATGTTTAAAGGCTTATGTCCATGTTCTGCAAGTTCTCTATTTCATCTTAAAATCTTTCTCCCTTCTTTTCTCCTCAAAAACTATTCACACATCGCTCAAATCCTCGGTATAATCACTGTAAACATCCTCTGTCTCGTACACCGCTATGTTTATGTAGCCGAGTGATAGTACTCCGATCGTGTCACTTCCGGAAATGAGACTGAACAGCGAAAGCTAGCTCGTCACGGGTGGCGCCATGGACTTTACATATAATTTTTGAGAATTTACCGTTCGTTACAAAAAAATTTAGCAATGTAGAACATAATTACAAACAATATATATAAATAACACATTTAAGCAAAGCTGATAAATCATGTCCGGGACCTTTTCATTATCATTAATTAGAACACTGGTATGTAGAATGAGTCCCACACACTAAAAGGGGATAAATTGATAATTTCTGCCATTTTTAAAAATTTACATTAATTTCTCTTCAAATACAAATGCATTGTTCTTGCCTAAAGCCAAAGGAAGAGTTATGGGCAATTTGTACTTAGCCCTTGGAGGAGAATCAACTGAATGTAGCGTCTAAATTGGAGTGCATTGCATTTGTATATTCAATTTCACATATTAATTTTCACAGCATTATGGAAGCTTTCATCCTTTCCAAAACAGCACAATAGCGTCTTTCTAAAGGGGCTTCAAAGTGAAAATAGAGGCTTTCTATCTACACAATGACTATTAGCTGGATTTACTATACATGTAAGTCTCTATGTTCATAAGCCAAATTCGGTCTCTCCCTCTGACATCATCCCATCCATTCATTTCTTAAGGGTTTGTCTTTTGTCTGCTAATACACTAAGAGCATTTTCCCCCTCAGTGATTTTACAATCAGCCAAGTCGTATTTCACCTGCCCTCTGATATCTGCTTCTGCCTTTATTGTTGTTATTATCCAACACTTAGCTTTTATGGCCCTTCCTGCCAAATCCTTGCAATAAAGTCATAATCCATTTATGAAGGGGCCTAACTAATCAATTAATGAAAATTGGACCTACAAAGGCAGGCTGAGGGGCCATTGATTGAAAGTGTCTGTGAGGGGCCGACGAGCCTGTTAAAATACTTGTTAACACCCAGGAATCAAAGAGCCGAAATGGAATTGCTTCTCTAGCAATTAGTTTATTGATTTAATCAAGGGTCTTTAATGTAGAGGGGGAATGTGTGTGTGCGTGTGTGAGCCGTACTGGTGGCGTGTGTGTCAGGGGGATGCTAAGGTGATCTGCTCCCCTTTGCCAATAAAGGGAGGATTTGTGTTTGACTCTGTTCTTAAAGAAACAGATGAGCCAGCTAAACGGTTCCATTTTCTCTGTGTGTGTCAAATTTGGTGTCACATGATGGGTTTTTTTTTGTTTTTTTTTTACATCCAGGTTCTGACTGAATCCAATCCAATGCCGGTCAATTCTCTTTTTTTTAAACCAGGAAACGCCCGTATTTTTCTCATTTTCCTCGGCACCCTCCCGTTTTAATAGTTTCCCATCTTTTATGACAAAAAAACATTGCAAAAGAATTTCCCTTATTTTATTGTACAAATGCTGACAGGTATATGCCGTCTGTCCCTCCTTATCTTATCGGACGCAGCTGATGGGTGGCATAGGCTCTAAGATGTGATGCATTTACTCACTAGCATACGGAGAGTTGCCTGCAGATCCATTGAGGAAGTTGGGCGAGGTGCCCAAGGTTGCCATGCCAGAGTTAGCGTAGCCATTCATGCTAGTGGAGACAGAGCTGTAGCTACTCTGCTGGGGAGTGGAGCTGGGGACATAACCATGAGGGGACACACTGCTTGTACTCCTACTGAAACCTATGGACAGGGAAAGAGAAGAAGAAGAAGGAAGAAGGGAATAGAAGAGAGAATAGGTGTTAAAGATATACAAGGAGGAGGCAGACAAAAATAAAACCATGCAATGCTGCCGATGAGAGAGTATGCATGACATCAGGAAGTGCAATCAAACCTATTGAGTGGAAGAAAGACCAGGCAGCGTTGCAAAAATGTCAAACAAGAGCTACTGTATTGTAATGCAGACATAACAAGGGGAATCAGGAAGTACGTTGTTTTCCCAAGAAAAGCATACATGTTTTAGATGTGCACTTGAATGTTGAAATATTTACTTTTTTTATACTTTTCATTTCTGAAACCAGTCTCCGGAAAGAGAAGGAGGAAGTGACGCTTCGCAGAGAACCCTCCCACTCGGAAGTACTCATGGACTCTACTGGATTCTACAGTGTCATGGTGCAGGTTTGGTTGAATTTCTGTTATTTGTTATATATTTTTTATATTATGCATGCTTGTTGAGTGGGAGGCTTTTGCTGGAATACTCGCAGTAATGCCACTCCTCTTCCGCGACGGAGCGCCGTGGCCATCTTGTTTGCTAATGTGTTCCATAGCGGAAGAAGATGCGAGCCTCTTCACCACACGTGAATGCTCAGGCGACAACGCGCAGGGACACGTCGGGAGGCAAATATAACGGCAAGTGTTTTTTGAGGTCAGATTTTTTTGAGGAGGCATTTTTGTGACACAAATGTGTTACTCTTTTGAATGGATATTGTTTTGAGAAGCCAAACTCCCCAGCACCTAAATGGAGCTACGTTCTTCATCACCAAAATCCGACCAGAACTGGGCTTAGGAGACCAAGTGGGGGGGTAAGTCTCTGTTAATGGACTACACTGCTGATGAGGATGTCATACAACTTCATGTAAAAAAAAAAAAATCCCTTTAAACAACAATCACTGCTCACTGCAGTGCCAATCATTGCCAATCAAACAATATACCTGATTTGTGGCTGATTTTTGTGTGTGTTATATCATACCAATCACAACACAATATCAGTAAAGACGGTGACGGTTCAGAAAACTCCCTGGGAGGCGTTTGAAAATCACAACTTTATTTCACTTATATTTTATAGTGGTTTACTGGTGGATGACAGCAGTAGGACAAAAATGTTTTATTAACTGAGTTAAGTTGTTGTTTTTTCCCAAACATTTTCTGCGTCATGGGCACTCTAGTAGTTTAACAGTACTCTGTGGAGACTGCCTGCGGTGACAAGCCATCGTCACACTTCTTATCTGAGAGTGTAGCAGCCACAGTGCTACCGAAGAGGACACATTGTATCGGGAGCGAGACGTCACTTTATACCTTGTGCACGGATAATGGCCGTGGTGATATAAGCCAAGAGAAATGTTGGAACAATCTTGGATGGCATATGGCGCTGTGAGAAGGCAATGAACAGATCGGAGGAGGAGCGATAAAAGAGTGATCCAAGCACTAAAACAAGGGCCTCTAACCTAACTGGCTCCTCTCCAAAAATATAAATATATATATATATATATATATTGATAAGGCAATTCATACTATTCATGTAGCCTCCTCTAAGATGTGAGGAATGGAGGTGGAGGGGTTTGGGCTACAGTAGGAGGATAAGATGAAAAACTATATACATATACAGCCCAGTTTACAAATGCTGACACAGCAGAAAAAAACACCTGGAATTGATCACTAGCGTATTCTCTAGTACAATAGTGGTTACGCTCTAACCATCAAAATAGCCTCCTCCGGAGTAATTAGCACCTATTCTCCAACCTCCTATAGAAGGACAGAGTAAGCCACAAGTCAAGCGGTGGTTGTGTTCTTCATACAAGCAAGATGTTTCCAGGAGGAAGGTTTTTGGAAATATTGGGACACATCCAGAGGCTGATCCATCCTTTCACTTTTCTCTCCTTCCCCGATACATGTGATGAATCACCCCTGACTGCACCCACATCTCTCTCTGTCAGACAGGGGCCGACCCCAGTCTAATATACACACCCCTAGGACCCACTCACATTTCTCCATCGTACCTCATCCGTGACTCTCTGGTTCTGCATTCTTTTTATACACTCGCTCCGTCTTTTTTCCCCCTCGTCTCCACTTTTCACTTCACCTAGTCACCGCCGGTCCTCGCTTCCTTGTTTTTAACTCAAAATCGAATAAAATGATTCTTGAAACACAACTGGCTTGTCTTGACAAAGCGGCGTTATCCTCGCTCACCCTGATTGGCTGTTTGTGCCACTTCCGACCCGGTGAAGGAGTTTACGGCCATCATGCCCGCATGTACGGATCCGCTGCCAAGACCGGCTAGCTGGTTGTGCCCTCGCGGCACAGTCGTATAGAGGGCCTCCGCGATGTCCGCTGCTCGTTTCAGGATCATCTCCTGGCATTGAGGGAGGATCAAAAGGACAGAATAAGTCAAGTGTTGACATGACAAAAGGGAACCATATTATTTCTAATTGGCAAGATTTTTCTTAACTGACATGTTTTCACATATACAGTTAAACTTCTACAGACACTATGGGTGTCCTATTCAGAATTAGCCTCATTTTTGGAGGGAAAATCTTTCAAAATATTGGAATTTGAGCCACCATCAGCATATCTTGTGACGTATCAGTTTAGAACAGGGGTTTCGAACTCTCAAAGGTGCCGCAAGGCATGCTGGGAGCTGGGAGTACTTCTGGCTTCCCAGCATGCTTTTGCAGCACTTGTGTAATAAGTTGCTAAAGTTATGTAGCTGGAGTTAACATAGTTGTAGTTTATTATTCTCTATTGTAGTGGTTGTTGCCCTATGTATGTTTACCTACTTTTAAGCAAGCTAAAGTGCCTCTCTCTAAACTTTGATGTGGCTCGCGGGCCGTGAGTTTGAGACCCATGGTTTAGAAGATAACCTCTAGATGTGTGTATTGCTTTTTTGGGGGGGGTTTATGTTGTTGTTTTTTTTTTTTTTACACTTATTAAAATAAAAAACAGATTCAACAAGGTTAGTGGAAGTTATGTGAATTAAGTAAGCAAATTTGTGTTTCAAGCAATAACACTTTTCTAGGGGTGGGTTTGTTCAATCCTAACATTGATTGATTGATTTTGTGGATTATTTTGAGTTCTGTTTTTGGTGAATGACACCAGGCTAGTGTAGGGTACTCCAGAGCAGCATAGAGTACTCATTCTAGTGAAACAATCTAGACCAAAAGTGTTAAGTGTACCCACGCTTGGCACATTTTGCATCCTGCCCAAAGTGGAGTGGTTAACTTCTTTTTACACTTGTGTGACAGTTAAAGCATTAAAAGAGCATCACAGTTTTTGTTACTCTTACACTTGCATTGCAGTAAAGAATGTTGAAATGTTACTTAAAACACTGTTTCCCATGTAAAGAAGCCATGTTCCAATGTACGACACAGATCTTAGAAGGAAGTTATGGTGGTTTCCATGCTCAGTGTCTTGTGTGTTTACCTGGTTATTGTGAGGCATCCCGTACAAGGCTTCAACCAGGTCGGCCGCTCTCTTTAAGATTACCTCCTACAATCAGGAGCAAAAAGAGGGGGGAGATTGATCATGATTGTGGCGGCTCAAAGAGTTCACTCACTTTCATTACATTTCACTAGTAGTGTTATGCTGTGAATGCAGAACAGAGGCTGCGACGACAGGAAGACAGCGGTGAGAGCAGGCGAGAGGAAGAGAAATGGGCCCGTCCGTGCACTTTGTTACTGGCTGGGCAGTTTTGGGGAAGCGGAGTGAAGATACCGCTAGCTGTGAATAAAACATGAGCCTGTATCGCTCCTATCAGTCAACCATCTTTTGCATCTTCTCCATCCTTCCTGCTGGATCATGTATCTCCTGCACATGATCACGCATCAATCTAACTTAGCACAACACAGAATCAGGCTGACAGCGATACCACGCTTCTCTTCAGCTGAGGCACACCTGTCTCCTGACCCTGACTGGCCCTGATAATGTTCTACATGAAGAGCCACTTTGTGCCATGAGTGTAAAATATTTTTGCAGTGTGGAATGGAGTCATATTTCCAATATCAAACATTTATTCTTGCATAGTGTTGCTGTTCTTCATGCTCATTTTCTACCACTTACCCTCCTTATTACCCTCTCTGTTCTTTTCACTCGTTTAGTCTATGTCTGTGTCTCAAGGCAGTCCTTCTATATATATATATATGTATATATATATATATATATATATATATATATGTATATATATATATATATATATATATATATATATATATATATATATATATATATATATATATGTGTGTGTGTGTGTGTGTGTGTGTGTGTGTGTGTGTGATGTAGACACCTACGGACCTACGAAACCCTTTTTAAAAGTTAATGTGCCGGGGCCAGGATATATGCTGGAGGCACGACAACCAGAAAATTGCAGCCCCCGCCCCTCCGATCCTCTCTCGTTTCGTTCTCTCCCTCGTTCTCCTCAACTAACACACACACACACACACACACACACACACACACACGCTGTGCGCTATACCCTCCTCAGTGTATCCCTCGCTGTGAACAAGCCCCGGAGCATGTGTGCTCTCTGTTCCGTGACACACCGCCTTTCAATCAGACCTCATATCGCACACACACACACACACACACACACACACACACACGCACACGCACGCACACTCGCAGCCACACACATGTGGAGGCTGTCGAGCATGCCCAGGACATGACGGGAGGGTCAGCAAAGCAATAAAGATTGTAGAGCGCTGTCCGAGGTGCTAAATTCACTCAATAATGGGAGCGCTGCCTCTGTGTTAACCTCCCATTACTAGCACTATCTGGGGGAGGATGAAAGGGAGGCGGGGGGGGGGTAAGGAGGCAGGAAAAGAGGGGGACCAGAAAGGAGGCCCGCTCGGTGTGATTGAGAAATGTAGAAGCCCGAGTCAGCTAAGTGGTTCTTTAGTATGTATGCGCCGTTCCTCGCCTGCTTCTCGCTACTTTTCCTCAACGCCAGATGCCTCCTAGGGATTGCTAGATAGGTAAATGGATGGATGAGGGGGGGGAGGAAGAGAGAAGGTAGGAAATGAGGGAAGTGTGAAGCATTAGGGCACAAACAGATCCCCAGATGGAGAAAGACAGTGTTCAGGGAAGACAAGTTAGATGTCGCGCTCCGCACTAAAAAAAAAAAAGTGTCTCAGGGGCCATCATCTCCTTTTGGAGGGGGTAGAAAATGAGACAAACATAAAAACATTTCTGAACTCTTTAAAGAAACGTGTGGAAAAAACACAAATCAGATGAGTGAAAAAAATAGTCATACAGTGGAAACTTCACCCCTTTATATTAACGCTTTATTGAAATACTGTATTCAGTGTTGGCACATCGATCAAGAATGCTCCAAAACTGCCAGGCTGTGAGGGCATCTCCTGTACACAATCTCTTTCAGGTCACCTCACTGGTTTGTAAGAGTCTGAACTCTAGTTGGACCATTTCATAAGTTATGGTCACTCATTTCATTGCTGGTTTTGGATACATGCTTTGACTCCATGCTTTGCTGTGAATATAGTGTACATTTAGTGATGTACCATCTTGTTAGTAGACCCATAAATACATTCAGGAAGTGGCCAAATTGGCAAAATATTAACTTAAACTTTCTGGAATTCAATTAATCATTGTCTTGCGTGAAAACATATGCCACAATAGTTGTTTGTGGCGGCCCAGAAAATGTGTGTTTACTTTTTAATGCAATGTACAGTGGACAGTGGAATCTCGTGGTAACTCTTTCTACGGTTTTGGATAAACACCAATGACTATAAAGTTATTATAAATAATAAACTATACTGTAATGAGCAGTGGTGCGTTTGTGGCATCAACCATCGTCAACATTTTATATGAATAGGTGTAATTCCTCATGTCCACCACAGAGGACATCGGAAAATTGTGTTTTTGTGATCGTAAAGATGACTGTGACCAAAACTACTTAAAACTATTGATTGACAACTAACGTCTACCTTTAAAAACACAATAACTTACTTCTCTTGTGCCCATAAAACATGCAAGTAGCAATGTTGAGAAGACTGTCTATTTCATTGGACAAACTCCAGCAAACAACCTATCAGTGGAAACTCAGGATGCCATCTGCACAGCACAACGCCTTTTATGCTTATAGAGTGTTTTTGCATTCCAAATAAGGCTTTGAACCGCTTGTGTAAGTTAAGGTTAATGTTGTTATGGGCATGTTGACTAGTCTTATTTTTGTCTTTTCATCACTTTTGACGTGACATCCATATTTTCTCTGCTTGTTAATGGTGGTCAGTCTTTACTATGGACGATGATATGTCATGCTTTGAATGCCTTTTATGCTCTTTGTGGGCCAAAAATGGAAAATTAAAACATATATAAGGGATATTTAGAGTAATTTAGTGTGCAATTGCAACTATTTGTCTGTTTTTTAATAGTAATTTTTAATAACCTCATGGGGAGGTTATTTTTTGTCACGTCATGCAATGTCCTGAATTGCCATGAAAAAGGAATTCATAGGGCTCACAAATGATAAAAAAGGAACTGATTAATCCCAATTTACAAATTAATTAATCATGATTAATCACCATTTAAAGCTATGTCTGAAATATGTCAATTTTCACAGTATTTTATTAACAGAAAGATAAATGACAGGACAGGATTATATATATTTAACATACTGTATGTTTATTAACAGCTTCAAGTGAACTGAAAATTGAAATCAAGCTAAACATACTACAGTACACACCATCATATCTGTGTAGAAAATAGCGGATTGCTGCCGTCATAACAGACGTGTGGCTGCGCATGCATTAATTACTTAGTTACCACCGTTAACACTTTATTTCTGACAGCCGTAGTTTCTTAAGTTTTTACGTTTTGGGGGCTCTGACTGTATACAATGTGCGCCCACACATATCCATCACCTGTCCACCAGCATCTACTATCTGTTGTCTCCTCGTCTTCTCTCCCTTCCCCATGTTCTCTATTAATCACTCTCTCATGGTCCGGTGCTCCGTCTGTACTTATCGGTCTCTCGTTAGCAAAGGGATCTGTCCAGAAGCTAAACGCGATTAGGCAGCGCTCCAGAGTCATTCTGATAAACAGATAAATGTGGTTAGCGCCATGATGCCTGTCTTGCCCTGCTGCTGTAAGGAGAGACCATTTCCTGGGCGCAGGGTCTCTTCCCGTAAAGTCAGGCCCACGGAGACGTCAACAGGAAGGGGAACCTGATCCAGAGCAGAGCCTGGCCTCGTCTGGCAGGACGGTCACTCATTAGCCGGCCCCAGACTCCCCCACCCCACACCCTGCACACCACAACCTGAGCTACTAAGCTCCAGCTTCCAGCACTCCCTGCTCACTTACTGCAGGACCATTAGCGACAACACAGTGCAGCTGGACAGTGGATCATCATCATCACAACATATGGAGCCAAAGCAGGCATTTCCAGGCTTCATTAAGAATCTCCTCACAAAATGTGCCTCTGGGAAAACTTTCTCTCTGATTTAAGAATTTGTGTGGATAAACAGGAGTGTCTCTCACTGAATGGGCACAAAAAAAAGTTGCCAGTGTGTGCCCCTCTAATAATTGAGGCCAACCGTTGAGAGGAGTGTGGTCAACAAAGTGTTATTACCTAATAAAGGCACAAATCAATAGAGCCGAAATGAACAAGTGGGCCTGCCAGCCACTGCTGTTCATTTAGAGGAGAAGGAGACACCACTGAGCGAGGAGGAGAAAGACGTAGGGCAGGCAAAGACATCACCAGGACAAGTCGTGTAACCACCAAACATGACACACAAGCAGGACAAGTGATTTCTCTATCTTCCTTCTACATCTACCTGGGCTCTCCATCTTTGGCTCACGGTGACGTCCGCTGTGTGTGTGTGTGTGTGTGTGTGTGTGTGTCTGTGCATGTGTATGCTGCTCTGTGAAAGTGTGTGTGTTGGAAGTAATAAAGTCCACCCGGGGTTGACTTCGATCCACTGACCCAGCAGGAGGTAAGACTGGACAGCTATGATGGATCACCTAACCTCCTTCTGCCTCGCTCTTCCTCTCTCTCTCTCTCTCCTCAACCTCCTTTCCTCCTTCTCCCCCATTTCCTCCCACCATCACTCCCCCTTTGCCAATCTAAACGACCTTACGCACAGCACAAGCATGAATAGAGCCGCTTGTGCATTTTCCGTGCAAAAAAACCCCATGCAAAAAATGTCCATGAGCGTGTAATAAAATGTTAATGTTCATACAGTGTCCAGGGAATATAGTCATTTGTCTGTATGTGAGGTCATGGTGCCCTTGTGGCATGTATATCCATACGCTATGAAACCAGAGAAGACATAAATACATCTCTGTATCAGTCCTACCAAGACAAATTGCTATGCAATAATTGCGTGTGGCAGAGCGACACCAACACGGACAAATGAGAGGAGTCGTGGATGCACGGTACCTTGGGTAATCTCTCCTGGTCTCCAGGGTGTCTGGGGATGACCTTCTGTAACCTCTGGAAGCCGTAGTCTATAGTTGGCTCGTTCAGCGCTGAGCACAAACAAGAAAAGACATGATGGAAATTTAGGATGTTTGATGCTTAGTAATGAAAACACTTGCGTGTTATGATATGAGGAAAATAAGCGACTCACGCCTGCTGTAGAAATGACTGAATTAAGCGCATGAATATTTCAACATTTAGGCTAAACATGCAGAAAATGTGGGCGTTCTATTAGTCTGGTGTGTGTATTTGTTTGCATGTGATGTAATGAATCTCTCTCTGTCGCCCGCTTTGGTGCTTAATAAAAAGCCAAGAATCAGGCATTGAGTGTGTTTTTGTGCACGCATGCATGTCAATGTGTGTGTGTTTGGGTATGTGTCCTGTGGTCCTATGTTGATCAGCGACTAATATAAGCAATTACAGAGCTGGGTTCCAATATAACAAAGGCTTGATCGCTCCGGGGAACAAGCTAAACACACACGCGCACGCACACACACACATATATAGAGTCAGATCATCCAGACAGCAGGGAGAAAGCCTTCTCTCTGCATGCTGTGGTCGTGCGAGTGTAATTGAATATGAGAAGATTTACCATGAATATTTAAACATTTGAATAAATACAATGAAGATCTGAGGCTTACAGTACAAACACTTCACAGAGGAGGACTGTTGGATAAATGCTCTCCTCGTATAATTCATTCCTAATGCACTCTAGCTCTGTTTTCTCTCCCCTCACGGCCCCCCCCACCTCCTTGCAGGTTGCCCGGGGAGTCAGTGCATGGATAACAGCCTTTGCTACTACTCTGACACTGCTTCTGTGTTTGTATGCATGTGTGTGTCTCTACTTGAACACAAAGGAAACCCATATATGTGAAGGATTGCCCTTATGTGTCTGTGCCGTCCGTCTGTCTCCCCTGTGGGTCACAGCTTGGACGTTTCCTGGGGGCCGATGCCCTGCTCGCCTCACATCTGAGCAGCCAGGCTGACTAGGCGGCCCCTAGAAAAAAGGCCCCTAGAGGCTATGAGTACAAGCTGTCCTGCTGGACCTCTAGCGGCTTCAGCAGGGCTACTCCCTGAACACTCAGACAAGCTGAAAACAAAGCACAGGCGCAGGAATAGTGGATGCTACACATGCATTTGGACAAATCATGCAATAGAATTTCCAGTAGGAAGAGCGTAAAAAGCTATAGAGGGAAAGTTGGGAGGAAGATAAACTACCATGGACCGTCTATGGCAGAGGGCCCTCGGTTGTATTTGTCCAAGGGCCAGTATTTTTTTCGGCAGGAGTGTACAGAATACAAGAAGTACAGCATAGTAAACCGAGGACCACCTGTACAGTACCTCACAACCTAACCATCTGTGAAGGGACAACACTATAGAAATAAAATTTGCCATACAAGCTGAACACTAACTACTCGGGGTGTCAAAAGACACCCAGCTCATGAGACGAGACGATATGCGAGAACGATTTTTTTTTTTTCCAAAGTTTGCAGGTGCAATTTCGAAATGTTTATTGCAGCACAAATTGATGCTAAGCTGTATTATTGTCAACATTTTTTGAGACCAAATAAAGGGATGTCCTATATTGGCTTTTTTGCCAATAACCGATATGCCGATATTGTCCAACTCTCAATTTTTTTATTTTTTCTATCTATCTATCTATCAAGTGTAGTTCCTCTTCTGCTGTAGCTAAAGAGTTGTTGCTTGTGGATGAGTTGAGTGGAGAGTAAACTGATTGGTGCCACCCACCTCGACTCCTGTCTCGTTGTGAATTGCATCTCCACATTTGGTGACCCTTGACGTCAGAGACACAGAGACAATGAGGCCATGCCGGCGTCGCTACAAGCTAACGAGTTAGCTAACGTCGGCACTATCTGCGGCACACCCACGGCTGTGGTTTCAACATATCAAGCCCGGTTCGGACTGCGAGGAATAACACAGGATGTGACGAAGTATTTCCACGTATTGCCGTCGCTGGATGCCTCGATGACTGGAAGTACGGGAGCCCATAGGCCAATACATACAACAGTTTTTTATTGTCTGTCTTCATTGTTTTCCCTAACAATAATGCAATATTTCAGCTTTCACCCTGGGGCCGCACGGTGGCCTAGTGGTTAGCATGTTGGCCATGTTGTGACTCTAAATTCTCCATAGGTATGAATGTGAGCGTGAATGGTTGTTTGTCTATATGTGCCCTGCGATTGGGTGGCGACCAGTGTAGGGTGTACCCCGCCTCTCGCCCAAAGTCAGCTAGGATAGGCTCCAGCATACCCGCAACCCTAGTGAGGATAAGCGGCATAGAAGATGGATGGATGGATCTTTCACTCTGTATATTTGTAGAATAGGCATTTGTGACGTGATATTTTCTCACAGGCAATTTGTACTGTCTGTCAAACGTTTGGAGCATTTCTTGAAATGCTGGCTTTTCAACTGTATAGAAGAATTTTTTTTGCGATGTGACAAACTACACTGTTTGTGATTGCACACCATTTTGCGCTGGTCTGTATGTGTTTACTTTGCCGATCAAACGTCTCAGTCAGTGTTGACTGTCGGAACGAAGGCTCTGCATTACGATGTGTATTTTTAAACTGGGTCAGGTGAATATGTTTAAGGTGAGCAAGTTAATTTTGTTGCTTTTTTGTTGCCACCACTTTGGAACAAAGTCGGCATACTGGCTTGTCCATGTTGATGGGCTCACCTTTCTCTTTCTGTTTGAAGCACGAATATTCCTACACAGGGGCTGTGGCATTTTGCTTTGCAAGCATCTTTTTCCCTCCTAATTTCGACTACGTTACCTTGCATTGCCCCTCACGAGGCTACACTCTTCTGCTGTGTGTGTGCTAGCGGCCCCGCGGCCCCCCCACAGAGACAAAGAGACTGTAAGACTGACAAGAGGGCTTAGTCCATTCATGCCGTAGTCCTATGGAACATTGTTCTATAAGAGAACCCTCTTTCTGCTTGTTTGGAAGTGAGAGATGAGGAAAACAGACACGCATGCACATGGCAATATATGGAAGCCGGCAAAATTATTGAGTTAATTTTCATTTATCGTGTGATGAATTCATTTATTATCGCAAGGCAGTTTTTTTAACGCGTTTTAACTCGTGACACCACTACCGACCATTTTAAAACATCTTGTGAGATTCCCAAATTCCAAATTTTACAACCTGCAAAATCGAACTAAAGTATAAATTCTTCCTTAAGGACAAGTATTCGACATTACTCCCCTATTTGATGATCCTTTAAAGCCTTAAGAGGGATTTGCTCTTGATTAGGCTTGCAGTTTGAGGTGATTGTTCTCACAAAATCCTCTCTTTTGTTTGCGAGGCTTTTGTTGTATTATTTATTTTTTTATCAGTTCTCCACAATGCAATGGATGAATCTCAAGTGAACACAAAAAATACATAATGTACAGCAAAAGCCCCTATTATTGAGAAACAAGCAGGCAATCTTAGTAATTGAGAGAAGATGTTACCATTCTCTGTGCTTTTCAAGGACCATAAAGCAGAAGGGCATTGTGCGCTACTTTCTACCTTTTTAGGCTCATACATTTCACACTGGGAATAGTGCTGGAAGAAAACTTGAGTGGCGTAGAACTGGAAAGTGCAGTGCAGGAGTCAAAGCACACTCTCCAGTACAGGTATATTTATAATCTTTAGCTGTCGCTCTCCAGAAGAGCAAATCAAAGCCAGTAAAACATAAATGCCATAAATAAATGAATAGATGAGCAACAGCCCTAGACTGGAGGGATTCACCTAGCAATCACCCACATCAGATCAGATCAATGCTCATGGAAATTTCATGAAGCTTAGAATCTACACCGCTTCATATTTCACCATAATAACCCACAGTGCCGCAGGGGGAGCGGGTCTGAAGGGGCGAGCGAGGAAGAGGACGAGGGGAGGAAGACAGAGGTGGGATGGAGGGATGTTGGAGGTATGTGCTTGAGGGGGGGGCAGGGAATGTGGGAGTTGGTTCAGGAGGTGGAGTAGTGTAATTGAGAGGTCAGATGGTTGGTTGTTACCACTGGAAATGTGAAAGACTGCTGGAGGAAAGATGGAGGAGAGGAAACTCCAGTGTCCACCGTGTCAGAACATGTGTGTGTGTACTTGCAGGGTTAGGTAATTGGCTCTGAGGCTGCATGTTAGCGCCTTCTCCAGACCTCGGACGGTGGCTTAGGAGCTGATCATATCACAACCCTCTGTCTCTCTATTCTTCTCTCTCAACTCATTCGTCTCCCTCCTTTACTCACCCCCTCCCCTCTGCAGTCTCCAGTGCTCAGGTGTGATCTCATAAGCGCTGCTTGGCGATCGATGCCGCCAGTGGCAGGGGGTTCAATAGCCCTGAATTACGGCTTCATTTCTCTCCCCCCCCTTCCCTACACACAGATGAGAGCTGGCCCCCATCACCCACCACTACACACACACACACACACACAATCCAGATCAATAACTTACAATCTAATTTTTATCCATTTTTCCATAAACCTCGAGATTGCGTTTATTTGGAGAATCCGACAAGCTAAATAAAGCATCGCTTGAAAATGTCAGGGAGACTAATGCATGGCTGGAAATTCATACAGAGAAAACAGATGAGTGGAGCTTTCTGCTTTTGGAGAGAAGGAGGCGTGCTAAAAGATTCTACAAATCAATGGAGGTGTGGAAGCTACTACAACCTAAGCTCTAATTATCTGTTGCAAAAAAAAAAAAAAAAAGCGCATGTCGACAGTTAACAATACCTGACAGCATGGATCCTCAGTGGGAGAATGCAAATTCAGGAAGTATGGATGAAAAGTGTGCGCTTGAATTAAGACATAACAAAACATAGGGAATCATTTCCCTCGGTGAGCACTGCTCATTTCAGCGGCGTACAAAACATCCGACGTTCCAAATTCATTTACATCATCATCATGGAGCAGATGCTTGTGTAATAAGAACTGAGCATGCTAAAGAGGGAAGACAAGCCACATGGTGCAGAAAATTAATCTCAATCTCAAATCGAGGTGTGAATTTCCTCGCAGTTAAGACGGCGTAAATGCGGAGCGTGTGCTGCTATCTCAGCTGGCCCTCTGTCTCCAGCTGGAGACCAGCCGTTTTAATCAACAGCAGGCCTCCACCCAAGCTCAATAAAAGACAGCATTCACAAATAGGAGCAAGACAAGTAATTGATCTCCTCGTGCTTGCACCCCACTTTTATTGCCAGATGACTACATGCTGCAGTTGGGTGTCGGGGATGTGTGCGAATATGCTCGTGGTATATCGCGTGTGCATATGAATGAGGAGTATATCTGGGAGTCTAGTCTGTGTTTGGATAGAAAGGGAGGCAGTACATTTCCACTCTCATTATGTTCCCTTTTTGCGCTGCCATTATTGATGGATTCCTGCATTGACACCTGCGGTATCTAATGAGATCCAATACAAGAGCTCTATCAAAAATTCTGCCCTTTCCAGAGAATACTGGGATTTGACTGACATTGACAAAGAGATACTTATTTACCTTTTATTATTGTAGTGTGCTACTACACTGCATCTGGGAGCTGTTTTCAACATTGTACTTGTCTCATATACTAAATAAGATGTGATGGAGTGGAGTTCTACACAACAAGCTAAAACTACAATGACAAAATACTGTAATATAAATTATTAACATTGGACAAAGGGCATAGTTGTTGATACAGCTTTTATTTTGGATATCATTTGGTATTGAAAAAGTGTATACAGTGGATCCCCGCACATTTGCGATTGAACATTCACAGCCAAATTCTCATTTTTGGTGAAGAAATAATTTAGATTTCTATTTTCTCTGAAAATCGGCTGTTTTTTCCCCCGCAGAAAACACATCTCAGTCACATTAAGCCAGTAATCATTTACACATTCGTGATAATACAGTATACATGTAGCAGTGTTAAAAAAAAGTCCACAATGTTTACGTTTATGATGATTTCGCACTTTGTTTGGCGGCCCTTGAACGCACCAAAGTTGTGTGCTTTGTGAGACACAAAAGTATGCATAAAGTATATAGTTTATGAGTGGTGAGTTAGCACAATTCCAATTTTTTATGGGACTCAAAATTTAAATTCAACCTAAATGTGTGTGTGATGCATATTTAGGGCTTAAACTTGGGTTGTGTCGCGAGTGCACAATGGCAATTGAAGAGAGAAGGGGAGGGTTCTGGAGCTGAATTAAATCTAATAATGACAAGTGTTTTTTATTGCAAATGTTGATCCGAAATCCGAGGAGTGCGTTAACGTCGGTAGGTGGCAGGAGCGTTTTGGAGGGGGTGTAGTGAGCCATGTGTCAAAAATAGACATTTTTATCGGCGTATCAATTACTCGCAGTTTTTCACCATTCAATGTTTTTTGGAAACGTGACCCTCTACTGTATTTCCATATTGCCGCAGTCTCCACTTTATGATGATGTCCTGTTAAAAGTATGTAGCTAAGCAACCGATGAAAACATATTTTATAAAACATGTTTATAATGACTTTCTATTTGCTGCCATTAAAACAAGTACTTCCGCTTTAAATCACACACCCTCCATTCGCTTTGTATTGGAGACAAGCAAAGACTCACAATGCACTGAAAGGTGCTGTCCCTCTTCGGCTCTGAACTACACTTTTTTCAACCAAAAACTTTAAGAACGCCACCGGCTAGCGGATTTTACCAATAGTGGTTTAAAAGAACCGTTTGAGCAAATAAATGTCTACGTATTTGTCACAATCCAAAGGTAAACTTTGTAAAAGTTTGTTTGACCCGAATAAAATCATTGCCACTGTCTGGTACAAGCGTACATGTCCGGAGCGCATGCACACACACAAAAGCAGTCTCCGAGAAGTGACCGACAATTTGCAGTCATGAAGTTATGCTATACATTCAATAAGTAACAATTAGTAACAAAACCTTTCCAAATCTCCATCATTAGCTGACAACAAACATGGCTGATGCGTGTGTGTGTGTGTTAGTGTGTTACAGGGGGATGTGCAGGAATATAAACATCCCCCCTCCATGCCGTACCCAACCAGACGAGACAGCACTTTCTTTTAATGAACCAAGCGTTGGCAACCTTGGATTATGTGGGAAATATTTTCAGCAGATGACTGACATTAAAGTTTTATTTTCACTGAACAGAGTCTGATTGATACTTGCAAGTACAAAGCCACAGATATGCTGATTCCAATGTAAATGCTATGCTTTGATGACACTGTGAGCAGGATTTTGATATTTGAGACTGCCTAATAACTGCTCCTATTGTAACCTCACCTTTTGAGGTGTTTCCAGTGTAAAATGACATGGAGCAGGCAGACTTTCTCTGCTCCTGAAACTAATTTGGAGCACAGAAGCAAAGATGAACAGAGATGTCAGCAGTCATCTTGACTGGTTTGAATTCCGTTCTTGACTTTTTGTCTTTTCCTCCCTGTCTACTTCCTGAATGATGTTTCCTACACACCTAATATCCAGCGAGCACAGGAAGACTACCCCTAATGTTTGTCCGTGCGCGTGTGCGGATGCCTGCCGCTGCATGCAGTGCCGACCTTAATGTGAGCAAGCAGGGCCTTTTAATATCAGCACAGGCTGAAGTGGAAGCACTAAGCAGACAAGGCTGCATACTGAGGAGGGAGGGATTGCCTTTTGAACGACAAGGGCGATTCATCAATTTTCTCAATCTGTTGGCCAGCACCTCTGTGCCACACACACACAAGCACATACTCACACGTGGGCCCTGCTGACAGGCGCTATTATTACCATCTTATATTGCATGGAGAAAAGAAAAGAGAGGGCTTCGCTGATGAATGCTATATAGACAGCGATCCAGTTAAAGGTGATACACAGTCAAACATGGAAATGCATTTATACAGGGCGGGGAGGGAGGAGGCAGGCAATGACCTGATAATGACAGAGAAAGAAAGAGAGAGAGATTAGGGGGAAATGTAAGCCCCAGAGGTGGGTAAGGCAGAGGGCATAGAGAGGAACAGAGAGGGGGGATAAGGGGATAAAAAGACAGAGGAAGAGCAGAGAATGAAAAAACATTCTTTTATTCTTATCAGTGGAGAGCTTAATTGCCTTTGATGAGTCTAATTGGGGCTTTCTGAAGTCTAATGGCAAAGGAGTCCTCAGAGACAGCAGAGCACACATTACAGTAATGGCTTCGCTTCCAATCTCTTCTGCACCAAAAGTCCCCTTCTTGTCTCCTCCGTCCTGGACTGCTTGGAAATGTTTGCGGGTGCTTGTAGAGCATCAATGATCATGCTGAGCAGCACAAGCCTATGGATGGTAGCATCTGTATGTGTGTGTGTGTGCGTGTGTGTGTGTTTGCAAAGTAGCAGTAGCAGCAGTATTGGGTATGTGTTGACTTAATTAGGTCTGTGTGCTGCTCGCTTTCCTCTCCTCAGCAGAAGTTGATTAGCAATGCCAGCTGTCCCCAATGTAATTCAGGGTGTGCATGTGTGTGTGTGCACGCAATATACGAGCGTATGGGTGTCTGCGAGCGGGGAACTGTGTCGCCGTGTGTGTGTACGCGCGAGCTGCCAGCTGCCACGCGGTGCTGCCAATCCTCCATGATTAGTACCCACTGGCAACTGGGCTCAAACTGGTGCCAAACAGACTCAGGAGGGCAACATGGCCCATGGTAATCCACCATCTCTCTCCTCTTCACTCTCATCACTTGCTTTGTTCCTCCAAACTCTTTGCCTCTCATTGTCATATGAGACACCCAATGTGAGGAAAGCTGGAGGGGCCCTGCTTGGCGGATACAAGTAGCCACGGTCGTGAAGAGAGCAATGAGTGGAGTGGGAGCTCTGCCTTGACACAGCTGACTATATTACGAAGCTGCCAGTGCTTGGCAAGGAGCATCAAAGTCCCAGTGGATGACCTCTGCTAAGTCTCACCTGTTGAGACTCTTCAATGTGCCACCAGAGAAGCCAAAAGGCAAAGGTGGGGGATGAATTCATTCAAAGAGGCAACTTTGGAATAAGTGAATGTGACAAGGTGAAAGAGAGGAGGGCTGGGAAGAGATGGGGTGTTTATGCATACCCTTTCCCCATGTCTGGCACATTAAAAGGCTGCACACACACACACCTACACACATTTATAGGCTTGGCAGCGTTGAAGGCTGTTGGACAGCTCTGGCATGGCAAAGGCTGCCCACCCATCTGCCCTCTGTCTTGGTAATGCAGTTAGAGTCAATATGCATGTGTGTGCTGTGACTACTTCCACACAGTACATACTAGCCCAGGAAGCCTTCTTTGCCACAAGTATGCAAACAGACATGGATTCTGTCAATGTACAATAATTAAAAGACATGCAAAAAAAAAAAAAAAAAGAGCATGCCAAGGATGCAGCCAGCACGCTTGCACAAAAGTGATTTTGTCAAATGTTGGCACTTCCAGCAGGGCTTACATGCTAAGTCCATCAGTGGTTGAGATTACAGACAGATTTATGTGATTCACATTCTCCCCGGAGACCTGTGTCCACGCGTCAGTTAATCACTGCTTCACATTCACTCTCTCTGCTGCTCTTTTCACCGCCTGGCTATAAATCTACACCGATACATTCTGATGTAACACTTGGGCTATTCACACCCGCCATCAGAAATCACGTGCTCGGTATGGATCGCCCTCCCTCTGCATCCCGCCTTCGACAGGGTTAAATCTCAATAATCCCACTAATCAAAAGGTTAAACCTCCCACTGACCTTCACCTGCTTCATAAAAGAGAGCAAACACATTCCCTGATGTGTTGCTTTTTCTCCTGCATTAGCCTTAGTCATACTATTGAATTTTCATATTTTTGCCACACACATTTGCACGATTGTGAGTACGGCTGCTTTCAATGTGAAAGAGGAACTGCATTATACTGTCAGCAAGCAGATTGGTGAATGGGAATCGCACGATCTCCTTTAATTACACCCTAAACTGCTGGAATTAGTGAGCATTGGTGCATACTATGTATGTAGTACCTGTGTAGATGAAGCGTCCAGGTGTGCCTTTGCAGAACTGTTTGGATTTGTAGGACAGCGTGACCTCCACCACCCCGGGGATGTGTCTGGGTGGAGTCTGCACTCGAATGGCATGTGGGGTAATCAGCTGGGGACAAACAGGTTATTATGGTTAATAGGACTTACCGACAATACGATGTTAGTATTTTGCCAAAAATGTACAGGAATTCCATGATAACCCGTGTTGTTGCTGGTCAAGGAAAAGCATGTACAGTCCATCCCCGCCTTCGCAGGGTTTACATTCTTGGACCGCCAGGGACTGGCTAAAAACGAGGAATTGAAATGTCCGTGAATAAGTCTATTTTTGACACATGGCTCGCTGGCCCTCTAAATCCTTCTGCCAGCTTGACGTTGACGTTCGCCTCTGATTTTGCAAAAAAAGTGACTGCTACAATTAATTGAATTAATTAAATCAATTAGATTCACCTGCAGAACCCTTCCCATCTATCTTAAAGCATTTAATGTATAAAACGTACTGGTACCCACCACTAATGAGTAATAGATAATAGATACAAGTTCAGACATAAGTTTCACTTTTGTGTCTCACAACAACTATGGCGCATTCAAGGACCACCGAAGAAAGTGCAAAATCTCAATGCGTGATGAAAAACATTATCAGCAAAGCCTAAAGACATAAAAATGTAAAAATTGTGGGCTTTTTGAACATTGGGACATGCATGCTGTACATTTTAGCTGTGCTATGACATAATTATAAATTATATAAAATATTTTATACATAAGTTTGGAGAAAAAAAAACTGTTTTGATCAAAAATCTGCAAATTTGTGGGGCTGTGAATGCCGAATCATGAATGCGCAGGGATCCATTCTGCACCCAAATACTGTATTTCCCCCCGTTTTTGTCTGAAAAGTCATTTCATTGTAAAGTAACAATATAATGTAAGAAAACTTACATATTTGACATCATCCACAATATTTACTGAAGGTAACTAAAGAAGGAAACCAAGTTTTCTTGCATATTAAGCATACATAAATATCAAAGAAACCAAATAATTTAAGACCAAAATTCACTTTTCTCTCATACTATTACCATAAAAATAGTTTGAAAGATGACATGTTCAATTTAAAAAGTGAAAAAGTATAGTACAAAAGTGTACTACTTATCTTGTAAAACAAGCATGTTTCCCTACCAGCCAGGTGGCTCTGGTTCAAATTCGGCTTAGATTTTGTTCTCCGTGTCATTGTGTGGGTTTGATTCCAGTTTTCTCCCACAAACATGCATATTAGTTAGAGACTCCAAATTGCCCATTAGTGTGGTCAGGATAGGCTCCAGCTCACAAGGAATTAATTGATTTAACATCGCAATTGGCATAACCTATAGTTGAGTGCAGAACTTAACCTTGTCATTTTGACGACAGCATGAATCAGTACCTTTATTTGACCTTTATTGTTGGTCAAGTCAAACAAATAGTGCTAAACGTACTGTACAATGTAATGACAGAAATAAACAGAAATCCAAACATTATGTTGGGGGTAATATGGTCCTGTAAATCAGCGTGCTCTGAAGACCTGAGGTGAGCCAATAAAGCCCAAGGCAGTGTCATGCTAAAGATGGTTATCAGTGCTGACATGGATCTTTACAAAGGGCTTCAAAAGTAGTTACGCATCTATGAATAAAACAACCCTCCCTCCGCAAACATCTATTATGCCGTATAAGTAAACGTATGATATGCTCATCCTCGCTGCCCCTGTCTCCGTGTCTGTCAGCGCTAGCTGTCTAGCTGCCGTGAGCTTACATTAAAGCACCACAGTTGTCTTTAAGAGGCTCACTTAGTGTGGCTGATGAGCCCACTCGCCATGTGTGTGTGTGTGTGTGTGTCTATGTGCGTGTGTGCCTGCTGAAGACTCTTTGAAGGAAAGCGGCAACAAGACAAAACACAGATGAGACCTCACTGAGTGTTCGTTTTCCGCATCCTGTGCCCAACTAGCACTCAAAGCTAGAGGCGCTCAAAAGCTATCAATGCTCCTGCCAGCGTGTATGGATGTGTACGTGCACGTGTGTTGTTCAAACCGTCCCTTTTATTGCTCACTTAACTAGGCTTTCATTCTGCCATTGTCTGACCCCCACTCACGTTTCAGCGCGATAATATAAGGCTTTTTATAGAATAATTCCTTTACTAAAGCGAAAGCTGTTTCACCGCGGCGCTTGCTGACCTTCAATTTTTCACATAGACTGAATTTCCATTTTAGTCATGTGGCAGATGCTTACAGAGCATTACAAATTCTTACAAAGGGATGCACATTTTGCAGATACTAATTTCCTAAAAGATAACCAGGGAGCCGAATATTTTGTAGAGATGTTCGATATTCGCCGATATCCGATATGACGATATTGTCAAGCACTTAATTTCCGATACCGATATCAACCGATGTCTCCCCTCAAACTAATGTCAAGTCACATCTCGTGTAATGGATGAACTTCTACTGTGATGCCGCTGGATGCATTTCACAAATAAATACTGCTAATGCAAAATCAGAAAAATACTGCAATATGCAATGTAAGTTCTCGAAAAAGTGCAATATTTAATTTATATATTTATTTTGTCTCAACAAAATAGTTGTTAAAAAATCATGACCGACAGACAAATAAAATAAAATAAATGTTCTCCTGCTACTAACATGTAAGACAGGTTAGTCGAAATAAATTGACAAATAACAATCAAATAAAATAATGCTGGCAATTTGGAAATCTACACAATTCTATGTGGCACAAACATCCGTATAAGAACAAAATAAAGTGCAAATATGAATTCAGTGAAATGATAACCTGGGCTCATTCAGCACATCACGCATGAACGCAGCATGAAGGAAACATATTAGAAGTATTAAAGGAATACCATAACCATAACCAGCATTTTCATAGCATATTCCATATTTACAATCCAAAGGCGACATTTAAAAATAATTCTATACCATGGACCATTAAGAGCTAGCAAGCTTCTTTCTGTGTGGAGCACCTCATCGCTCGCGCAATTTCGACCTGAATCAATAGCTCATTTTTCGGCCAACTGATATCATCGGATATCTTTTGCAAAAGTGACCAAAATAAACAAGGACTGAGCTGAAAAGGCAGGAAGATAGGCATCCAACTGAATGAATTTGACTTCATTATATGCTTATCCTCTGCAGAGTGAGCTGGAGCCTATTCCAGATGACTTTAGGTGAGAGGAGGGGTACACCCTGGAATGGTCATCTGCCAATCCCAGGACACATATTCACAAACAACCATTCACACTCACAGTCACACCTATGGACAATATAGAGTCTGCATTTATCGTTGTTTTGGGGATATGGGAGGAAAACCCACGCAAGCACAAGGACAACATGCAAACTTACACATAGAATCCGACATTTGAACCCAGAACCTTGCTGCTGTAAGGCATACATGCTAATCACATGCACCTCCATGCTGCTCCAATATACCTTTTATTTACACGACAACACAAGCAGCTCCTTTTTATCGGGTAGCACATTTTTTATGCTGTGACCTCATTGCTCAATGTTTTGCTGCCCACATGGCCTTGTGCGTTGTGTTGGTACTTTCATACTCAATATTTGTGCGCACTGGGCTATGTTTTGACACAGCCTTGGGCAATATCCACACAAACACAGGTATCACTATTTCAGTAAATAAATAAAAACATATCATTTTATGCACTTCGGCCTTGAAAAGTTTGAGATAATTTTTTTTTTTTTTTCATTTTGTTAACTTTATGTTCATCTGTAATATTTATATGTTGCTCCATGTGGTGCAAACTACTTAGCCTGAACACTTAGACAGCTTAAGGACTTCATTATTGTCCAAAATACTGTGTTGTTTTCTCCACTGGGACACTGATAGGGTGACACTGCACGCTGTGGCAGCACTCATGTACAGTACAATATATGCCATCTGTCAATCAGATGCATACTCCACTCTCATAGGTAACCACCTCATGTTAGTTTTACAGAAAAGTTGCATCATTTGCATCAACAGTTGTTACTTAGTCAAAATGTTATTAATATAAAAAGAAAGTGACTTGGGGAACATAATTTGGTTCCATCCAGTCGGGATGAATAGGCCCCAATGGGTAGTTGCTAAGTTCCGCTATGCCCCTACAAATTTGTTTTGGTGGATGGCGACCACGTTTTTCAACCAATCTTGCTCATATTTACCGACATGTGCGTCCCTGCATTGCAAAAATTTCAAGGCAATTGGGCTAAACACCTTAAAATTGCAGTGTGGCAAGCACATTGAGCTGTGTGAGAAATTTCAAGTCAATCCGTAGGCAGGGACATATGGGGTCAAACTTTGGCGTTTATTCCTTGTGTTGGATATGTCAGAAAAACAATAGCACAGGCAACACAGTAGGGGTGCATGTTTAGACAAAAGTTCACCCTTTTGTCTGCAGCAGATCAGAAGACAAGGCAAACACCAACAAATACACTCTGTCATGTTTTAGTCGCTGAGTATAGATTCCAAAAGTATCATCCAAAAACATCTTCTATCGTACAGAGCAGTGATTCTCAACTGGCGGGTCGAGACCCAAAAGTGGGTCGCAAATACATTCTGGGTCGCAAACAGCAAGTCAAAAATGTACATTAAAATATGTAGTATACAACCAATGTCTAACTTGTTTTTTTTCTAATTATTTTGTAGAAAAATTTAGCAATATTTTAGTCATCTTCCTGTTGGGTATACAGTCGTACCTCGCCACATCAAATTTTGTTGCTTCACTCTATCATGGCTTTTCAGACATGCATTCATTAAGAAATCATGGTTGATTACGGCTTGTTATTGGTTTAAAAAAAATTGCATATTGAAGCAAATGTATATTTTTTGCCTTAATTAAGCATAAAATACAAGCTAAAATACAAATAAAAGGAATTAAAAAGCCACATTCAAATTGAGAATGTGGTATATATTGATATCAGTAGGTGTTCCTTGAGACAAGCACCAGCCTTGATCACCAGAACAAGAGGCTTTTATTGCAGGTTTAAATTATCTCACAACAGGCCTTATAATAATAATAATAATAATAGCCTAATAATCACAACAATAATAATAATAATCGTCATCATAATAACAACACATGCTGCTGTTGTGGCTGTCGTCCAGTTAAAACTCAACTCTGAATCCCCGACGTCACTTCCTTTCCACATGTTCGGAAGACATTAGGCCTTATTTATGTCTTCTATGCTTATTTTGTCTGTTTATATCTAATATATTGGGTATATACAAATGTAAATGTGGCTGTATGGGTGTTATTTCATGTCTAATAATGTCAAAAACCATATCTAGTAGATCGTAAACAGATTTTATATGCCAAAACTACAAAAATGTTGCATTTATAAAGAAGGAATCCTTGTCACGGTCAGGTCTGGAAGCAATTAACCGTGATAAATGAGAGATTACCGGGTTTCAAGACAAGTGATTTCCACAGTGTCAAGTTATCGTCGTTATCATCATGAGAAAACCAACACGGTGGTCGATCTAATGCACGGTAGGTGACAAGAAGGTGACTAACCTCGCTCCACACCAACATGGTGCCAAAAATGACCTGCAAGCCGTCAAAGAAGTTGTCCCCGATGATGATAACTGTGGCACCCCCTGTGGTCCAGCCTTCACTGGGGCTAATGGCTTTGATGCTGGGGGTTGCTGAGGAGATGAAGGGACAGAAAAGATGAGATGTTAAGTAACCTAATGACAAGCCCATAAAGGTCTTTGCTGCTGGCACCATAGCGAAGACCTTTATGGGTACGACACATGTAGCCGTCCCCTCTTACTCTTCCCATCGCTCACTCTCACACACACACACACACACAGTACCTGCTCTCCACCTCTATCCCAGGGGTTGAAAGCAAGCAAGGAATACTAATCAGAGTGATTATACGCACCCCGTTATTAAACATCACCCCTGCCCTGTGTGCGAGGGCAGCGGCGGTGTGCTTGTTTTATGACACGTGGCAAAGCGCGAAGGCGTGTAAATGTCAGGTGTGCTGAGTGTCTGATCAAAAGCCATGCGACCGGGGAGCGCGGCTGGGCCAACAGTAGCGCTGCCCTCGGAATACACCTCCCTCATTAAGCAAACACTTAGCACTTGCTCAGCTATCTGTTTCCTGCATACGGTCACTCAAGAGAATGAAGGGTTCATTCAAGCCTGAGTACTTTTCTAATGTGTTTTCCGAGCTTTCTGTGTTTTCTCGGACAGCTTATTCTTCTAGACTTAACCGACAAACTACATGGAATAACAACAACAAACCTCATTTTCAATAACTGGTGTTCCACTGTTCTACGTGACCTTATCTGATGGTATTATGGACTTAGAGATTGTGGGATGTGATTGAAGAAAAGAACAACATAGTGGAAATATATGTTTATACGAGCTAAACCTCTTTTTCGCTTGTCTGACATGCTGTAATTCTGCAAAAGCGGCATAATCCACTTTAGGCTAGGCTGACTTTTTTTCCCCCGAAGCCTAGCCTTTGCTCTTTGCCTGACTCCGTGTTCTGTTGATCCTCCCCAACAAGCCGGAATGATATTTAGCCTCCTGATACGCCAGCAGAGATCAACATTCACCAAGCGGCAATCTGTGGCTGTAATCATGGCCTAAGATGCCTCCTTTTCGCAGCCGTTGATATTATGTGCGCTCCATGCGTGTGCGGATGTGTGTGTGTGTGTGTTTGGATTAACCAGATGGTGGAACGTGAATCCATGTGATAGGATTATACTTTGGGGTGTTCCTCTGTGCCATCTGTTCAACTCTATGCACTGTTCATCTATTATCGCCTGAAATGAGGCCCCCCCCCCCAAAGTTGTGTATACTGAACGCACACACTCAGCACAGCGATGGATGGGAAGTGAAGGCAAAACCAAAAAGAAAAGCATGGCGTCTCCTTGCTTAGCATTTCATCTTTGCTTTGTAGCATCAAGCACTTTCTACTCCCGCCTCTTGTCACGTCTGCTCCCCCTTCTCCTGTCAGGCCCCTCTCTCTTCTCTTCCGTCACTCCCGTTGTTCCTCCTTCCAACCCCCATCATCAGGAGAATAGAAAATCACAGGGAGGAAATTCCCAAACAAATCTCTCTGACACAAGGAACATCTGTTAGCGTGGTGTGTTGTACTGTTGTTTCTTTGTAACATCCAAGCCTTTATGATGACTCCAATATGTCTCATCTTTGTGAACTTTTCTAATCGGCTATGAGACCAGGCCAAGTGGTCCACTGCAGCTCCGGAGAATAGTCATTAAAAAGACTTAACCATCCTAATGCAATCTACCATAGGCCGTCATGTAAATCCTGGCTTTTTTGTCATTATCATCCCTGAGGTTGACTGTTCTCAAAGAGAAAAAGAAATATGTTTCTCTTATTCAATCTCTAGGAAACAGAAATGAGAAAATAACTGGATTAGAGATTTGGGAATCAGTGCGTGCTCTCTAAATCATGTGCACATGTCATTATGAAGTATTAAAGGTTTGGGTCTGACTGTGCCAGCGCAATGTACATGGGTGTGTTTAAAAACCTGAGGGATGGGGAGTGATGGAGGGCTGTGGGATAAAAGCAGGTCTCCGAGGAAATAAAGCCAGTGTTGGCTTTAAGCAGAACAGACCTCATAAGACAAGTAGTGCCTATGCCAGGCAGAGTAGAAGGCCCAGAGGCAGAGACCTGAGGGGTGCAAGACACCAGGGACGTACAAGAGACTCACTAGCTACCACTTTCTCCTCTCTTAGCGCGACTTAGAAACACTACAAGAGACCAAAGTGAGAAACATGAGCGAGAAAAAAGACAGGAGGCAGGGGAGGGAATGAGCTCAGAGACAGACAGTAAAAAGGGGATGAAGAATGCAGGGGAGGGGAACTGTAACAGACAAAGAAGGCTGATGTTACTGTATGTTCCATGGGTTTAGTACCGTGTTCCAGGTAGGACGGCGTGCCTTCCGAGGGATCCAGTCTCCGAGCGCGGCGCCCGTGTTTGGAGTTGTTGTGCACGAACATGTTGTCAGACACAGCCAGGACATGACCCTCCACGCTCACTGTAGTCGACACAACCACCTAAGACCGGGGAAAGACAGATGAATGCTTCAAACTGGGAAATAAACAAAAGTCAAATGAAACTGGAAACTACAGTACAAACAACTGAAAACAAACAATCGGTTTGGATAGGAACCAAATGAAAGGCCATATCGTGCATATGCCTTCTCAGTTAGATTGATGCATTATTCACTGAGAAATGGGAAAAAACATATGTCGTGTTTTTTACAGAAGTGTAATGGGTTGGTTCTTGGCGCATGCCTCCAGCTTTCCACTCAGTAGTTTTTAACTAATTTTTGCACAATTTTGCTTACGAACAAAGCAAAAAATTTACAATGAATACATAATAATATACATACTACACTATAAGACACAACATACAGTACAATAATTACTTGCCAGGCCAAAAATAAGGTCAAACACTACAATTTCATTGGACTGCCTTTATGTTTGGTAATGGCACGCATTCGCTGTGGCATCGGTGAGCCCGATGAATCTTGGCATTGTCCTTTTGGAATATGCCTGCACTATCAGGGAAATTCATTAACTAGTCTGACTATATCCAAGTAGGTAGTCTGTGGACCTCATTCTGTGACAGGATCCCAGACCTGACCAACTGTAGCAACCCCAGGCCTATTTGCTTAGTTAAATCCACATGGCACCCTATTTTCTGGCCAGGCAGTAGACCTTTTAAGTGTGCTGTTAAAAAGTGGAACCTTGGTTTTCATACACCTCTTCATTTGCCCCGGTTTTCATGGGATTCAGTTATCAACAATATTCAACATATGCCTCGGTTTTCGTACACTGTTTTGGTTATCGTGCTGACTCAGTCTGTGTGAAGAATGGATAGTGGTTCTTTTAGAGTTGGGACACTACAGACAGTTCCAGCCAGGGGATCCCGTAATCATCTTTATTATGTGTATGGGAGTTGTATTTGTTAATAGAACAGAATGATGAACAACTCGGTTTCTGTCTCCTTTCTTTCTCTTATTCAGTACTCTGTTCCTGCAGGGATGAGGCGTTCGAGCGCAGTGCGTATTTGTCAGTGTTTTTAATTACAGCTGCAAAAAAATCCACTATGACGCCTAAGAAAGTTGCAGGTGCCAGAAGTTTGATTAAAAAAAGGTGTGAAACGCTATTGAACTCAAGAAAGAACTCGTAGCAAGGTACGAAGGTAGCATCTGTTACAATAGAACCGGAATGTAAAGGTTCCTAGTTAACCCAGGTTGCGAAGGGAACGGTTTACGTGAGCCAGACACATTATAGAAAGTCAGCCTGGCCAGTGTGCGTAATGGAGACTGTACCTGCTTCTAAAGTTAAAGTATAAAGCTCAAGTTAAGTTTGTAACTGACTAGAATGAAACAGCATCCATCCAGGCTCCTCTGTCCCATCCCTCCTCCCTGCACTCATTTCTGTGTGTCTTCTATAAAGGCAAAAGTCATGTTAAATATTTGTCATGTTTATCCATTTCATTCATGTATTTGTGTATTTGTATCATGTATGTATTTCACTAACTATAATTATTCTCTACAAAATGTGATTGTTCATATTTCTGGGTGTCTGGAAGAGGTCCTGTGGAAAACATTGCTTCAGTTTTTGTACATTTCGATTTTCGTCTGACATTTTGGAACTGTTATTGACAAAATCCAAAGTTCCACTGTATTCTTTTTCCAGTTTTTAAAGTGACATTGTTCCAGCAGTGTTCCATGACACGTTTGCAGTAGAAATGTGTGTGCTTGTCTTTTGTTGACTAATTGCTGCCCGCTTTCATCTCCCATATGTGCAAGACACATTTTGACGCTTGTGCTTCTACCAGCTCTATTTTGCTCTGCGAAGTGGTGATCGCACTCAAGCATAGCTGCGTGGGTGCTAAATAGTTTGAGATTTGTCTGTACCGAGAAGCGTAATCTAAAATGTAGTGAATGCTTAAAATAAGCCGCTAATACAACAGGTATGAAAGCTTCGTGTTTGCTCGTTGGAAGGACACATGTCCTGCTTTTTTATTTTGTATGAAAAACAGTGCAGCCCAGTTCATATTACAGTATTATAATGCTTTTTATGGACATAATAGTAGTAGTTTCATCTCACCTGAAAACGCCTCATGTCTCGAGGGTTCCCAGCATTCTTCAAGCAGTTCTGGTTGCACTTCAAGAAGAACTTAAGGAAGAACCTGCACACAGAAAAAAAAGAAGATATTAAAAGACGAACACGTGTCTCATGGTGATGGTATTGTCTACGGGAAAAAATAAAACAGGACGAAAACAAAATAAAACAGCAGCAGTGGCAGATAGTGCTCACACATTGCATGCCGCAGCCTCATACATCAGTTCTTTATGACAAAAGGCAGTTTTCAATGTAAAAACTGCCCCGGGATATTGAGTAAGATGCTACCTTGTATATCCATCTTGAGGCTGCTGTCACAGCTTGCCATAAACTCACAGGGGCAGATGCAGCCCCTCCCGAACCTACCCCGAGCGGCAGAGCCCAGTGACGGAGGTTGTAGTGTAGCTACTATGCAGCTCGGTGTTGCCATTCCTGCCGCTCTCAATCTCAGTGTGAGAGACCACATCAACAGCACCTGCCATGCATTATTAATAGGCTGAGATGGCAAGTATGGCTACCCACATCAATACTTAATGAGGGAGGGAGGAGGGAGGAGGGTGGGTCGGAGTAGTAAAGGGGGGAGTGTGGGGGGCCACCGGAGGCCTGAAAAGCAGAAAAAGGATGGCTGGCAATTTATTCCCGTACACCCCCCCACACCCCCCCCACACCCCTCCAAGCTATTGCTTGAAGCCTGACAACTTCTTCTTTAACAGATACTACCGTAAATCTCTGCTCGCTTCACGCTCCTGCATTGTCTGACAAATAAATCACCTTATCAAATGACTGACTAATATAAACAGCATGTTTGTGAACAAATAAACAGGAACCCTCAAAAAAGGGGATTTTTTTTCTACATTTCCTGATCCTGCCCCTCCTCAACCTCCCTTTGAGGTAGCTCAAAGAAGTGCTGACAGCCGAAAGTGCTTACAATACAGATCTCCACCAGCTAGAGAGAGAATCGCTCCTTTGCTCAGCTTTTCTTTCTTATGTCTTATTTTCTCCCCTCTGTTCATTTATTATGGCCGGGATTCTGCACTGGGCAGCGCGTTTGGAGCCAAGTCGTCGTTAGATATAATCACACGCCGGCAAACGTGTCACGCGTGCACATATAGTGGCATGTCAAGTGAGCAAAAAAAAAAAAAAAAAACAAGAAAGAGACAAAGACAAATGGACAGAGCAGAGTTCTGTCTCATTTCAAGGGCCGCCCTTGTCTTGTGCGCATTACATGCATCTGATGTAACTCAAGAAGTTGTGAATTTATCCCTGACAACTTTTAAATGCATGACAGCTGGTTAGTGGTAGACGCTGTTCCTTAAGCAAAGAAGAAAACAGCCTCTTATGATCTGAATAACAAAGTGTCTTTTGGCGCTCGCCTTTTTCTCCCTCCTGCTTTGTTTGTGTTGTGATTTACAATCTTGTTGGAGCTAAGAAGCTACACTAAATCTGAAAAAGAAGGAGAGGGAAGAAGAAACCGATGGGAAAAAAGGACAAAGTAGAGGGTACGTGAAATCCGAATAGAGAGACAGACCACCCTCCTGTATATTTTAGGAGCTGTAGACCAATAGCTCAATAATTCATGAAGCTTAGAGATGGAGTTTTTTCTCCTTTTTTTTTTTTTTTTTTTTTACAGTGGCTGCTGGACCCCACAGGCTGAGGGTCTCCTAACTTCCTTATCAACTGCAGGTCAAAGGGCATCCTCGCAGACAGCTGTGGACTACATCCTCCACCTTCCTCTTGGCACCTCCTGTTTAATTCATTGACTCCAATCTTTCCCCAAGTGTCCTCCTCCTCTGAGGCGTTTATGATAGAGGAATGATGGATAAGTGAAAGTAGGAAAGTTAAGGTCACTGAAGTCAGACGTGACTAAATCAGCGGGTTAAATATCACGTTTGGAAAGAAAAAGTGTAAAAGTGAGATGACGGAGGGATATCACCTGAGACATCATGCAAAATAGAAGTCGGTATGCTTTATTCGCCGTACCATATGCCAGGTGCGCCCTCCATCTCCTCCACACGTGGATCATCTGATTCATTATTTACATGACTTAAGGTGTCTGTAGTCAGCCGCACGGAAACATTACAAAACTGCAGCATGTTGATTCCTCATCGCATCACCAGAGTGTCGGGGGACTGCGCGCATTTACATGGATCGACATAGTGAGTGGGTGGGGAGTGGGGGATAAAGGGCAATGCGGGTTGATATGAAATAGCAAAGAGATTACCATAAGGATTTATGGATAATCTGATTGACAGCTGACCAGTAAATATGGACAGATTGCTAATGATAGCTCATAATTATTTTTTGTCTTTTATTTCATCATATTTTTTTAACCCTAAAGATTATTTTTTTTTAAGTCAGATGTGTTGTTCTTCTCCCTGTGTGGGCTTAACTGAGGAAAAAAAGCAATGACAGGTTGTCAATACAGACTTAAAAGAAAATTGCATTTTTTGGGAATTTTGCCCATCAACCACAATCCTTATGTGGGACATGAACACATATCTTTCTCTTTTCTGTGCGTTCTAAAGACATAAAAACAGATAAAGAGACAGCTCATTACTGCACATAATGGGACACACCTGTGCCGCCTACAAAGACCGCTATTAAAACACCTCCAAAAACCTCCGAGGTTTTATTGTTTTATATACATGCTGTAACCATGTAGCAACAGGTACATCCACGATAACATGTAATACTTACAGTATTTTGTTGTATTTTGGTCCTTTTAAGCATCACTGGAACTTTCTTCCTGGGTGCATTGATTTCACATGGCAACACAGAAACGAACGCCTACACCTAGCATTAACTTTTCCAAACTCAAAAATAAAAACACAGCAGCAGCTCCAATATGTAGCTTTACCCTTCGGTAGTCACCTGAGGCATCGTGAGCGACTTGTGACGTGCTGTGGGCAAGTATGTGATGAAGCTAGTTGCTAGCCGGCTACTAGCTAGCCGGTGTGGTTTGGCAAGGTGTTAATACGCCAGTAACGTAGTACCATCGGCGTAAACAATGTTAATAATAATAATAATAACAATGCTTGGTTAATATGCATGTCACATTATATGTAAATGGAGCGTTGTTTGCGCTTTTAAGAGATTTTTTCAGAGGTCGTGTGTGTTGCATATGTGTTGCGTCCCACTTGCATTATTAGCTCCGTCTCTTGATTCGTTTTTCTATCTTTAAAACACACAGAAAAGAGAAAGACATATGTGTTCATGTATCACATAAGGATTGTGGATGATGGGCAAAATCCCCCCAAAAAGTGAGGTGTTTCTTCTTCTTCGAACATTAGCGTTTTAAAAAAAATGATCAATTAATAAATTATCGCTGTTTTGTGGTTAACTGTTATTAGTCAAAAATATTGAAAGACAAGTCATATGTAGTATTTTGGTCACTGGGCGTCAGTAGTGTTACATTGATGAGACATGACGTTATAGTACATTCGCTTCACACTGCATGGAGTCAGCCGTGGCATGTCTGACATGATAGGGAAAAAAAGTTTTACTCCCATTTCATGTGGAAGTGGTAAATTTTTGGCTTCTTATTTTCTCCTTTTCCCCCACTCTGTTTGAAACACTGTCGTACGTTTAGAATAAGTAAATTGGAGAGGCTAACTAGTTAGCTTGGTAGCTTGCTTTGCTAGCAGTGGCTCTTCTGTCCCTGCAGTGACCCTGCGCAATGTGGTGTAAACAAAGAATAACAGGAGTGTAAAGGTGAATATACTGTGATTGGCTGGCGACCAGTCCAGGGTGTACCCCGCCTGTTGCCCGGAGTCAACTGGGATACGCTCCAGCATGCCCCTGCGACCCTAAAGAGGAGAAGCGGTATAGAAAATGGATAGATGGATGGAGGTGAATATAAGAATGTTGTTTCATGTCTGCAGAGCTCTAATAATGTTGAAAACCGTATTTAGAAAGTCAAACAGGTTTTTTATGCTCTAACTACAAAAACATAAAACTGCAATGCACCCAGCAAAAACCTGTATTTTTGTAAAGGCAGATTTTGTTCCACAGGTCATTAGACTGCAATAGTGCAAAAGAACCCAATGACGTGTTCTGTTGGTGTGTATGATCTAGTAATGATCTGGTATACAAGAAAGCAGCAGACGGCTGATGCTTATCACAACCTCGATTACCTCCATAACCTCTATTTGATTCCTATTGACAGAATTTGGATACAATTACCGGAAGCCTTCTTTATGTTTGTATCTCAATCCTGATCTTCCTCCTGGGTCTAAAGTTACTTTAGGCAATGACAAAATGTACTGTAAGGAAACGTATTACTAAAATAAAGTACCATGTCAAATAGACACAAGGAAGCGTCAGGGTTAAAAGAACATGTATTAGCATTTCATTCCCACGCATATGCACATTTTCGCATCTGCACATCATTTTGGCCCCCACGCAGATGCTTGTTTTGTCCACTGCCTTACAAATCCCTTGTTTGTGTTTCACACTCTTGCAGGGTTCATGCGGTTTTACCATGTGGACTCCGCAGCTCCAAATATTACCACTGCAAATTGCTGCATGGGCTGGATTAAATGAAATAAAACCATTGTGCTCCCCCATAATTACCACCCCGCCTCCTTCCAACTCCCAAATCCAGAAATGGCTGTGGAAGTGAATTTGTGTAAATCACTGCTTGGCCCTTTTGATGGCACATGGCAAAAATGCACATAGCAGTGCAAACGGGTGAATTACGCACACGCAGTGGAAGTGTAATGCTGTAGTAATTTAATGATCTCACACTTTCATCATGAGCTGGCGTTATTTGTCACTCCGGAGCAATTAAAGACAAAATCACCCACTGCCCATAAAAAACAAAACAAGGAAAGCAATTATAACCCAACTTTTAAGTAATCCCTGTAGCATCTAAATATTATTACACTGCAGGAGATACAGAATGTCTATGTGATTAGCAAACAGCAAGCAAGCCTCAAAGGGCCGATTGCGTTAAATTCTCTAATAATTTTCCTACATCAGCCACAAATGAGGAGAACAGTATACTTCCTTGTCAAATTTAACACGAGGGGGGAACTTTTACAACGTTGCGGTTTTTATCTACCTCAGTAGTTCCACTTTCATCTTCTCTCTTGTTCTCATTGTGTTGCACGTCTTTGTGTCACATTTCTTTATTATTTGCTCCTCCTCTCTCTCTCTCTCTCTCTCTCTCTCTCTGCTCTGTCAGTTTTTTCTCCGATGCTGACACACACGGTAAGAATAGCAATGCCATAACTCAGCCCTCTCCGCCTCTCTCCATCCATTTCTGCCAAACACATCATCTCCACAAGAAAAGCTCTGTATCAGGCACCTAATATGCTTCATGAGGTGTGTAATTCACTGTGCTCCGGAGGGGAGCCATTTATCTCCAAGGTTAACTAAGTGACACAACGGCACTTCCCCGCGCCCGTTAACCACCGTGGGACATGTTGAACTAATCTAGGCAGGTAGAGGAATGGAACATCCTCCACTCCGGCAATTAAGCAATAGGGATTGCTCAGGAAGACCATTCTAATGAAGTCAGGGGTGCTTCACATTAAGTGCAAATGTTTGAAAGTATGATGTAACAGTAGAAAAATTAAATGTGTCTGTTCTTTCTATTATTCTGTTTTCTGTATTATCTTTTCCTCCTCTTGTGTGTCTTTTCTCCTATTCTTTCTTGGCTCTGTAACTCTGTACTTCCCTCCTTCCGCCATGCATCACTGACACTTCAACCGTGAGCCTGCCTGGCTTGTTTTCCTGGTGACCTGTCTCCCTTCCTGCAGTACATATTTAAGCCTGGAAGCGCACGCACACACACATAAACACACATGCACACTAATTTAGGGAGATTTATGAGGGGAGCCTTGCACCAGGAGCCACAGAGGCTGACCCCAGGGGTGTAGGGGGCCACTGGGTGGGGGAGGGGCCCTGTCTCCACAGGGGGGGGACATTAATAATCCAGAACCAGGTCTGTCTCAGGGTCTGGCCCTGGGCCTCGGACACTAACAGGACTGCAATGGCGCGGTTTACATCGAGTTCTACGTATGATATGACAGGATAGGATCTGATTATCGGATAGATACGATAGATAGGTGGAGGAAACCAATCATTAGTTTCCTAATGAACTGAGAAACAAATGCCAATCCCTAATATATTGATAGATAGCTAGATTGACGATTTGCGCCGTCAGAGATGCAACTCCTCAAAGTAGTGTTGTGCACCTCACTATTGCCTCCATGTCTATCTTAAGTGTCATGATTTATTCAAATAGAACATCTCACTGTGCTGAAAAATTCATTTCCAGCTTGGTCGGCCCATCCTCCCGCTCCTCCGTATCTGCTCCGTGTCTGTGCATGTCATGTCAGCTGAATTTGCCCCGTCGTTAAATATTTCTCAGAACAAATGGACCCCGGAGGAGGGAGAGAGACGCATGGCCAAGGAGAATCCGCACAGTGCCGTCACCGCCGCTCGGGGAGAAGCCCCACTTGGGAGAGATAGTCAGTCGCTACCCGCGGAGCCGCAGTGGCAGTCCTAGCTTGGGGACAGAAGTCCCAGAGACACTTAACAAATTGTGTTTCATCCATTTCATCTGAAAAGGATCATTCAAAATTCAACTGAGGGAGTGTTGAAAGACAGGCAAGTCAAAAGTGTCCTGCATGAGTGCGGGCTTCAACAACTTGTAGCTCTCACAACTGGAGATGCTCGATATTAGCTTTCTTACCGATATTCGATATCCAGTATTGTCCATCATATCATTCTATACCAGTATAGGCAGCAGCTCTTCCCTCAAACGAATGTCGTGTAATTAACACATTATGCTTCTTCTACTATGACGCCACTGGATGCATGTCATATAAAAGTTTGTGCAGAATAAAACAAATACTGCAATATGCAATACAAGTTCTAGAAAAAGTCTCAAAATGTTAGTTTTGGTTAGCCTTAGTTTTCATTTGTTTTTTGGTGCTCTTGTTTTGGTTTTCTGTTTGCCGCGATGTTCAGCTACTTTGCAGTTTCTGGAAAGCCTGTGATTGTTTTGTAGTAATCAGTGTGACAAATTGCGCACAAAGAGCAAAACGTAACACTTAACAGTCATTGAAATTTGCATATTTACAATCCGAAGGCAAAACTTGCTTGCTTGACATACTGAGCTAGCAAGCATGCGGCTCTGTGGAGCACATCATCACTCAGCGGCAGAAAAAACAATGCCGAGATGATTCGATATCTCATTTTTATACCAATATGGGCCGGTTTTACTCTGCTTTACTTTGGACTCTGACGGGGGAAATGCAGGCAAATAAACATGCAGCGTGCATTTGTAAGACTGTGTTTCTTCCTATGCCATGAGGCATAAGTGGCTGTCTGAGTGATGGACAAGCTTGGCAGGCGGTGCTGATTGAAACACTTCCTCTGTCGGGCCTGGCCCATTAATCTGATGAAGACAGCGACCAAGCCAGGCCAAGAGAGCGAGAGAGACGGGGGGTGAGCGGATGGGGCTGTTGCAGGCCTCCTGATCAGAGGAGTAATGAAGGGTCCTGGTCCTTCTCACCTCAAAGCCGCCCTACCGAGCCGAGACGCTCTGCTACCCTGTCCAACCCAAACGCTGCCCTCGCGGGACTGACCAGTGAATAATGGCCCTGTCATCAGCCTGGGTGGACGCCACCACACAGCCCCAAGGTGTATGTGACCGCGTGTGTGTGCTTGTACGAGGCCACGTATACTGTAGCTTTCTGCTCATTCACCCTTAATGTTCTCCTCTCTAACTTAGTTGAAGAGCGTATTCATATTGAATCATGTTGATTTAAGTACATGTTAAACTTAATGCATAATACATTGCCTATATATAGCTTGATAAAGAACATGGTGTCAACCTGAGACCAGCGCCATACATTGTGGGGATGAATGTGCAGCTTGCAAAAGTTCTTTCTTTTTGTTCCATTTAGGCACTGTATTAAATCATAACTATGTGACTGTACACGGGTTCAAGGTTGTTTCTAAATGCGGCAGGATCAGAAATCAGAAACTTAATTAGTGTGCCGTGTTTGTTCTCGGGTGAAAAGTTGCTCCTCCGATGGGTCTTGAGGGAGGAATATGAAAAGAGGGAGTGTGTGAGGGTGCAAAGACAGACTGATGTTGAGCAGAGACGTATGGCTCACCGCGGCTTATGCGTGCAACTCTGTGTGCCAGCGTGTGTGTGTGTGTGTGTGTGTGTGTGTGTGTGTGTGTGTGCGCGCGCGCTTTGGCCTTGCGTCCCTCTGTGTTTATCAAACATATTACAGCTCCTTCTAGATTCCTCACCTGCACTCCCCCAGCCTGCTACATATGGCCCACCAATCACAAAATAAGGAATCATGCATATATTAGCATAGTTAATGGCCTCCCCTCTCCATTTAATATGCAAATTTCCTGAAACATTACTGAATGCCGTCTGTTCTAAATGAATAAATTTGAATTGCAATTAGAATAATCCTTTATAATTAATGAAAACTGTCAATTTTGGTTCATGAGTAATTTGATTAAAGTGGTGATGGGACACTTATGAAGTTCACGGGGCGGCAAGGATTGTGAGCGCATACTTGCACACGCAAACACACAAGCGGCATGCCGGCAAATAGTGGGGGCTGCGGGTGCAATATTGATGACGCTGATTAATTATCTTAAGAAAGACTTTTTCAAAAAAAAATTTTGACCCAACTTTTTTTTTCACTCCTTTGGAGTGGAGAAACAACAGATCAATGTGACACCTGACAGAAGAGGAAAAGTAGCGGAATGATTGAAAAGGTTTAGGCCTGTCTGTCCAGTGGGAGACTGGTCTGATGGACTGTCACACAGGGGGCGCCGCACACACACTTGCAGAGTCATTACAAGGTGTTTAAAGGCTTCCCAGAGGAGGGCACAGGCCAGTGCTGCTGTTTGCTGGCTTTCATTAGTATATCACATACATTAAGATGTTATGAGGAGAGTAAAGAGGGGCGACCGGTGTGTAACTGTTCATCACCATCCCCTTCTTCGCCATTAACCCTCTCATGCCGTGTGATGCTGCTGCTGAAGCGCATAATGGTGTCACTTAAAATAGGGTCAGTCAACTGTGGGGAATTGTTGCAACTGTTCCCCTGCATACGCACCAACGTGAGCACGCTGGTGTTTGCGCGGCAACTTGAGCACGAGTGAGCGTATTTGCATGGCTTCAACCCAATAATAATGGTCCAGATAGTGTAGCGCCTCGCAGACTAATTAGTCAAATCACTGAGAAAATAGCAGCCGGCTAATTAATGGGTATTATGGCATTTCAGAAGTCACTGCTCTAATTGGGAGGGAAGTGAGCCTCACATTTCCATACAGCAATACTAGCGGCTTTTTCCACGCTTCTATCTATCCGTCTGTCTATCTACTTGGCAAGCTTGCTTTTAAAAACAAAAATAATTATCCAGCTCACGCTCATGTAGCCAAACATATGTACAAAACGTATGCATAATGTATCGTTTTTGCACTAGAGGCAGCAACTGACTTTATGCACCAAGTCAAAGATCACTCCGCTAAACATATTTGTAACCTCTAAGTTATTATTTTATGTTTTATGAGCGAGCTGCCGTCATATTGCTTTCAGAGCAAAAGTGGCTGATGCAATTGAATTGGCGAGTAATATAATGCATCTGAATAATTCCCCATTTTCTGTGTGTGCGTGTCCCCCGCACCGAAAGCCCCTTGACACACATGCATACATGCATGCACATCCCCAATAGGTTCCTCTTAACCCTATCAGACAGTGGGACGATGAAAATAGATTTGCATTCAAATGCCACATGCTCGGTATCAAATATCAAATCAAGTCACTGAGACAGACAGACAGACAGTCAGTCACCTCCTCCTTTTTCCTCTCGGGGTCCCAGGGAGTCCCGTTCTCCCCCGGACGAGCTCTATCCAGGAGTGACAGGCTGTGGCCGCCACTTGATTGACAGCCAGTTGAGGCTTGGTTTTCCACCACACGCAACTGTCTCTTTTTTCCCTCTGTTCACCTCTACCCCTCCCTGCCCATGAACTGCTCTCTGCATCTGCGACAGCCCCTGGGCTTGTGCCCCGCAGGCTGCACAGCACTATACATACAAATCACAGTGTGTCAGTCTTGTGAAAGGGCCCATTTTGACTTTGTCCTTGTAAAGTCAGGCCCCCCCTTGAAGCGGTTTGGATCTGTGTCCTGCCTCCATTACTTTCCCTCTTATTCTTATATCCACATGCAGGCAGATGCATGCATGCACAAATGCACACAGAAAAAAAGGCACATTTATTGGTTAACGCAGTTCTCGCAGAGGCACAATATAAATACATCTACAACAACACACAAGGACAGTCAAGGCACATTACAACGGGCCAAGACCCGGGGCCTAATCTCGCACACTCAGCAAGTACACCTGGTTAATGTTAAGAGGGCAGTTATAGTCAATTACATTCCCATATAACGCATAAACCTCCACCCCGCCTGTGCCGAGAAAGTAATTGGAAACAGGCCCTCGCCGCACCAGGGTCCAAGTAAAAACTCAACTTCCCACCCTTGACTTCGCCATTCACGAGAAGTCTTCCCATTCCATGTCTGAAGGCCTGGGGGCAAATGTAAGGGGCAAGAGGAGGCGGGGCTGCCATTTGGATATGTGGCAATGAAAAGAGCAGGCGGATATGAAGTCATAGGAGGTACAAGAGACCAAGACAAAAGCAATATGATGGAGTCACTGAAGGCTTTGGTTATCAGTTGAGGTCCTGCGTGCGGAGAAGCTGCCAGGTCAAGGTGAAAGGGTGTTCCATGTGGTTTTGATGGTGGAAAGGGGAGGGTGAGGGGGGTTGTAAGTAGGAGTTTGAGACTGACAGGTGACATTACCCTGCGTCATGGCTGGACGGACAGGGGGACAGGGGGCTCGATGGTTATCCAAGCAGGGAAATGTCACCGTCCAGACGCCACTGTGACACACATGCACATATACATACAAAGTCCACTCGCACACACAAATTCAGGACAAAGGAGTCTGGAGTCTTTCAGCAAAAAAAAAAAAAAAAAAGGCTGGTGGTGACTGGGCAGAGATGGACAGATTACATCTTTTCCATTTAAAGTAAGAAGAGATGGGAATAAAGAGACAACGGCAAAGAAAAGGCTAAGAGTCAAAGACTGTTACAACATTGCATTTATTCATAGTATCTGCTTCAAAACTCTTCATATGTGTCGCCTTTGAATCTGTTGTCTGCGGTTTTCATTAAAGCCTAACCTCATTTTGGCAAAGCTTATAAAATGTCCATATTGCTGCTCATTCGACCCCATTGATTTAGTGTTTGGTTAAATATTCACGACTGTGGATGCAATTAACATGCTGTTAATGAATAATTGATGGCATCTTAAGCGGCCATAAAACTCATGCATATTAATTATTGAAACAGGAAATATGAAAAAAAAACAACCTTCCTTGTTTTGCCTCAATCAACCTTCTTTCATTTTTCTTTAGTCAGGAAGGCATGCGGAAAGTATTCAAGAGAAAAAAGTGCAGTGTGTGTGTGTGTGTGTGTGCGTGGGCGTGTGCGTGTGTGTGTGTCTGTGTGTGTTGAAGGAGGCAGCAGACAGAATGAGCTATGAACACTATGCAAATGCGTCATATAAACACCACTTTAACAGCTCTTATATTGCTTTAAGTTGCTTGTCAGTACATCCATTACGCTCATGCAAACAACTGCATGTGCAGTAGTCGCTGCTAACGGCTATAGAAAGTAAAGTAACCTTTGTGGGCAAAAATATCATGTAGCGACACACCTCTTAATTAGATTACCAATAAGGTGTTGGGACAGGGACTCCGTTTTTGTTCCTTATGTTCTATTGTCATACACCAACAACCTGTAGAATGTATTATACCATATCTACCTAAATAGTGGACACCACTCTTATAGAGACAATGTCTCAACTAATCCAGTGTCTTTCCCCAAACAGATAATTCCCTCAGTTCATAGACACTAGTGCTAACACACACACATGTGATGCTAATCAAAACAGCAGTATCTATGGAAGCATGTAAACAGTGTTTCAGATTAATTATAGTGTGGACTCTTGTGCTGTTGTAAACAAGTTCCCCGTGCAGTATTAAGGTGACCTCATGTTGAGGACACAGCAGTACGATGAGCGTACTACAGTAGGTGTCTATGTGCTTGTTAAGCATTGTTATGTGCGACCATTTATGTGTTGTGTGAGCCACGTGCCTTCAGTTCAGTTCCACCCAAGTCATTTATTTGATGTATTATATATGTGACGTATATTGTGATTAATTATTTTACTCATTTGTGGGAAAAAATACATGTACAGTCAAACCCTGGCTGGCAGACACCCTAGTTTTCGCATGATACAGTTTTCGACCAGAATTTTTGGCCGAAATGTTGCCTCGTTCTCGTATACTGCCTCGGTTATTGTACAATACTGCACGGAACAAACTAGTCTGTTTGCCCTGCACTGTATGATTTCACAGAATCTAGTTCTCAAAGAAAGCACACTACAAGTGTTACTGCTGAATAACCAGCCATGGGGCCAAAGAAAGATGCGAGTGTCAGCACTTTGAGATTGAAAGAAGGCCAACGAGAGTCTTCGATAATGGTAAAAAAAAGATGTTAAATGTCGATTTCATGTACTTTTGATAATATTTTTGGGTGTCTAGAAGGGATTTACATTATTTCCTCTGTGAAAAATTGCTTCAGCTTCTGTATGTTTCGGTTTTCGTCAGACCTTTGAGAAAGACTTAATAACAAAAACAACTATGTATATAATTATTATATTATTATAATGAAATGCATAAAAGACGTTAGGCTTAATAAAAGGCTTACCCATAATTGACTCTGGTCCTTTCTGCAGTAGTAATAAGTCCTTTTATTGAGCAAATACAGCATCTGTGCTTGAGATCTCATTCCTTTTGTCCTTATAGCATATTTACTATATTTGTATTTATGTGTAAGTCAAACATCCCCTTGACAGTCATCTGCCAATAATGAACATTCGGGGTCCAATGAGTATCACCCTGAATGAGAGTGTGTATTTATGCATGTGGTTCTGGAGATGCTGGAGGCGGGGTTACATTTATTAACCATGCACTTCTAAACCACTGTAAAATGTTTTGACATAAAAAATACATCTCAGAAGCAACCACACACTCCAGGAAAACACCAATTTACATCGTCGCTTGTTATTTATTTAGCACACCAAGCTCTTGAAGAGGTGTGTGTGCGTGCGTGTGTGTGCGTGTGTGTGTGTGTGTGTTACTTCTCACTATCTTCTTCTGAGGCACCTCACTAACTACTCTGCAACGTCGGTGCCTTGGAGCTAAAAGTGACAAGCCGTCAATTGTGTTTCAATAAAAAAAAAAAAAACTTCTCGTTGTCTGCGTGCATGTCTTCCTTCTCTGTGATGTTGGTTTGATCAAAGAAGCGGCACTTTGGTAAAAATAGGAAGACACCATGCTGCTAAACAGACTGATGAACGACGACCAGACTTTCTGCAAAAACACTTTCTTTCCTTCGTCTGTCCATCTCTGTCTTTCTCATTATCGCATTCCTTCTCTCTCTTGGTGTCTGTGCATGACTCCATCCCTCCTATACTAGTGCTGTATATACAGCCAGCAGGTAAGTAATGGTTGGTGTTGTGTACTTTTATAGAGAGGGAGAGCACGGCTCGCAGGCTATATCGCCACTGTAAAGGTTTTTTTTTTTTTATGGAGAGGAAGTGGCTGGGAGGGGAGGATAAAAGCGCAAAACACACCACCAGCAAAACAGAATATGATCGAAAGATGCCCCATGCGTGTGTTTCATCTCATCTTAGCAGGTTCACCTCGCGGTGAAATTCCTCAAACGCACCTTCAGTCATCATCAACTGAGGGGGAGGCTTAAGAGAAAGGGATGAGGCAGAAAACCGACAAAGTAAGCAAGAAAGGCGAAGAGGGTACATACGCACGGCAGGTGGATCTCTCTGTGGCTAATTCTCAGGGTGTGGGAAAGCAGAGCACCTAACACGGGTTGGCCTGGTTTCTGTAATGAGTTTGATTCTTCTCTCTGCCTGCTAAGTCTCACTGGGGACCGAGGCTGCATAATAACATCCTCCACACACATGCACGCACACGCACACACACAGGTCTATGGGGAGCTAATTATTCTCACCTGTGTTAATTATTGCTGTAAGCCAATCAGTGGACTCTGTGCTAATTAGGCAGCGTTAGGTCTGATTAGTGTTTTGCAGCAGGCTCTCTCAAACTGTTATCCACCATACTAGTGCCCTCAGGCGAGAGAGGAGAACAGGTGGATGCTTGCCCCGCATGCATATGTGTGTGTGTGTGTGTGTGTGTATGTGTGTGTGTGTGTGTGTGTGTGTCTACGTGCTCATCCTTAATAATAAATAACTGAAGGACAGCTTAGCTTCACAATAATACAAAAGTCTAATCAGTTACTTTCAGATTTAAACTTGGAATCAACAAAGCAATTTGCACCATCAATTCAACACGTCTCAGTTAATTGGCCCCGGTTTGGGGTCATTTCTTTTATCTGGACAAACAGCCCCCGTGCCCTTTAAGTTAATGAGGGATGATCCAGGATCACTTCTGTCACTAATGGCTGCTTTTGGCAGGATAACCTCACGGATTGATCCGCACATCACACATGCATCCCTTGTCGTGACCCTGACGTCCTATCTGTGTGCATGTGTCTGTGTTCAGAGGAACACGCATTTGTCAAAAACACATGAGCACAAACAGAGAAGAAGAGGGAGGTAAAACTCAAAAGTGGAGAGAAGTGGAGAAACTGAAAAAGAATGAGAATACAACAGGGGCAAGGGAGAGGAAAGACGGCTGGAGGAAACCTTCCTTTTATGACACGATTGATTTTCCTTCAGATGCTTGAGCCTGTCACTACTGAACACTTGGTCCCCCATTCCTCCTCCACACGCACGCACACACACACATGCACAAACTCTGTGCCCTGACCTCCACGTGTGCCTGCTGGTCCACACTGGGTCTAATGACACGGGGGCCTCCCACCGATCAATACGAGGCTGTCACTCAGCTGGCAAGCCCACACACATAAACACATCACACACACATGCAGGAGGTGCATACACACATGTGGGGTCGGGTACACGTTTGCACATTTGTGTATGCTGGAAGCGACATTTTCTACAACCTCAGCAGATGCCCTCCACCGCACAAACACACAAAGTGGACTAAAGTCATATTCTCTCCCCTCAGCCATTTTTTAAGCGCCCTGCTCTCTCGCCATGAGCGTTGGGGTGCTGATGTAATATTGATGAGCGAGGATGGAGGCTCCATAAAAAAGTGATAGGTCCTTGTGATTGTGAATTACAAATTGTCATCGATTTAACGTCAATTACTGCATACATGGAAATGCTCTCAGACAAATAAAAAGGCACGCTTTAGGATGAAGAGTAGAGGGACGGGGAGGTGGGGGCGTAGCAGCCCACCTTCTTGACTGACTGATTCCACGTCATTCACCGCCATCACTTCCTGCGTCTTTTCTTCCTCCCTCCTCCTCAAGCACTCATCCCCCTCTCGCCATACACATCTCAAGTGGCACTTAGAAAACCAGACTGGGGCTTGAGCCAAACCGTCCTCCCAGTGCTTCAGTGTTTGTTTTTATTTCTCGCAGCGACAGCACAGGCGACACTGGTGTCTTGAAGAAAACTTGACAAATCATTCCCAAGCCGTTTCCTTTTCATTCTGGGCGAAAAGTGTAGACTGTGGATAAATGTGGGTGAAAACATTTGTTTGTCTGTTAAATCACTAATTATAGTTTAGCACAAGAGGGGGCAGATGCAGGCTAATTCACCATTAGGCCATTTGCTGTTTATTAAACTTTTATAATGTGATCACTCTGATAACGCCACAATTGTTTCCCAGGGCGTGTGTGATTATACTGTTGTACCTTTCTGTCCCCTTGTAATGGCTCCTGCCGAGAGTGTGTGTCCATTTGTGTGTGTGTGTGTGTCTTGGAGCATGTGGAGCAGTGTTTTCCATTTCTCATTAGAGTGGCACAGACTCCTGCTGCAGGGTCAATGTACGGGGAGAGGGTTGTGTGTGTGTTTGAGGGGGAGTGGGGTGGTAATGAGTGTAGGAACATAATACTACGACGTCCATTAATGCTCTGAGGCAGTGACATTAGGCATACTTAACTAATAGAGCCAGTCTCTGCAATTACCCACTGTTATCTCTGTAGCTTTAGAGGGGAACCGGCTTTAATAAATGTTTGTAGTAATGTGATAAATGCCAGGTTTGCTCATTTGTAATCAACACTGCAGGACTGTGAGGGAGGAAGCGGGCGGATCTAATTGTTTTCCTTTGGATTTAAGGAAAAAAAAAACAGAGCAGCTTTCCTTCCCAGCGCATTTTCCTACAGGTACATCTCCCGCTTTATGCCTGCCTGGCTTTTGCCATGTCTCTGTCTGGGCTCTCAGTGGGCTCCTGTTACAACTGTCCTCCTGTCAAACAGAGAGAGGCAGACACTCGCCATCGTGTCTTTGGCTCCACTTCTTCTCTTTCATCCCCACCCGCATCAGAGGCGCGGCCGTGATTGTTCGTGTAAACATCTTGTCACATACTAACACGGGCGTCATGACAGAAGAGAGACGCGCTTCATTAACGGCAACGCTTGCAAGTTTGTCTTTGTGTTTGAATGTGGGAGGACATAGGATGCCTTACAAGGGAGGGATGCATACGGGAGCTTTGAACGGTCTGGGGTCAGCGGCAGAAACTAATAAGACACAATTTAAAGATTATCATGAGCCTCTCTTAACCTTTACCCAAATAAAGAACTGCCAAATTAGGGAACTGGTCAAGTAAAAAACAAAAAGTACGTCAAAACATTCGACAATTGTACATCATTTCATGGGTAATGCTGATTAATGCAAAAGAAACAAATAAATTAAGGACTCTAATGTTGGTCATATACAGTTATGTTGTGGTGAGGTTCATGGCTGGTGAGGCACTGATTCGTTTAAAGTTCTTTTTCATGTAAATACAGGTTGCTCATTAAGAGGATAACAAGAAAAAAACTAGCACATGGAATATCTATTACTTGTACTATCTCAGGCTACAAGGGCCATATCCAGAGGTGACTGTGACGTACCACTACCACTACTACTAGAAAAACACAAAATGCTCTCTCTTTCAAAGGCAGTAACTTCTGGAACACCCTGTGCACTAGCATAACAGATTCCCCCAGCTTTGCTGCCTTCAAATGTCATTTGAAGGAGTGGCTCATGGCCTACGACAACAGCCAGTGTATTTAACTCTGGACTACGCACTTCAGCACTTTGCCTCAGTCATTTAGACTAGCTGTGTGTGTTTTGTGTGTGTGTGTTTTGTGTTGTGTTGGGAGAATCATGTGCAATGCAGTCCAGCACATAGTTATTTGTATTATTCAACACATTTTATGTTTGAAGTGTGTTTAACATGTGTTTTAAGTGTTTTATTGCATTTTACGCGTTTTAACTGCGTCTTACTGTATTTGACATCAACCTGTCCGGGGACAACAGATGGAAATTAGACTTTGGCTACAGTCTGACATATTTACATATCGTGTAGTTATGTTCATTAATATGTACTGTTCCTATTTTAAATTAATGAAATACACAAATAAATGAATACATAAAAGCACTTTTGAGGTCACTCACGCCCACAGCCCCTTTAGGATGAGGCGAGTACTGCAGTGACATTCCTGCGTATTTTATTGTCGGATTAGCAATAATAATGATGTCACACTTACATGAAAGACATTACACAGTCTGTAGAAAGCCATGGTGAATAATACATGCTTCTGCAACATCATATTATTGGTGACATGCTGACAAACAGTAATTGGCAGGCGCCATGATCCAATTCAGAGCACTCACTGAGTACATTCAGACGGTAGGTTGAGCTTACACACTAACCAAATAGGAGACACTTGCGGCGCCCCTATCTTAGCTTTCTGCCCTGTCTTTAATCAGGAAATATGCAGATTCAGCCATTATTACTTAAAAAAAAATGTTTAAAACGATTGGAATCATACAGAAAATACACTCATAATACAGTTCTATTATTTATTTTATGTTATCATTATTCATTCTTTCATTTTTCATCATAGCAGGCTTTGCCTCACCTGCATCCCCTGACCGGACATCACTGGTCATATATACACATGATATCGTACCAATCCCCAGATATACTCTGATACAAATATGCCCGCTAGGATCTATAACTAGGGAAGCATAGCTAAGCTTGGTACTGTGATGGCACCAGTGCTGCCATAAACGGTAGTACAAACAACTAAAAACTAAGTAGCTATCTGTGCCTCATTTCGGCACTAAATTAATGCAGACTCAACCACCTGCAACAAGTACTTGAAGGGGATATTTTGCATGTAATGTTTCCACCTCTCTCCACACCAGCACACAGCAATTCTTCATTATCCACCAATCACGGTCACGGTGACGTGCATTCTGAACACAAGCATGTCATTACACTAACTTCATTTTACTCAATTAATAGCATGACTCTTCCATGTAGGATTAACCAGCAAACACCATTGTAACGGTGGTCTAGCATCACCACAATTGTGTATCAGTTATCAATTTCCGCTCGAATTGTGCAGGATGTGTGCACTTTTTTGCACTTTTTCTGTGTTCTGTATTGCTGTTGGTTTCAATGTGATATTTATGACAATTTGTTCTGGATTTATTTCATATTAGTGATTTTATTGCTTTGTTATCATTGTATTTAGATTATTTAAGTATTTAAATTGGTATTCTGTTCAATGTGCGTGTCACAAAAGTCCTTAAAAATAAAAAAGGACAAAATTTGCACGTTTTCCATTTTTTAATATTAAATTTAGAATACCCAATTCTAGCTTTAAACAGGATATAGGATGACGTCATATATCCTTTGGAATAAGGCCAATATTGTAGAAAAAAAGAATTCATAAGTAAAGAGGTCATAACACATTGAGCATGAAGACTAATACTGGCATATGCAAATCCCTCGGACGTTGCATGTAAATGCTGACAAATGCTGTTGCTGAGCTGAAATGCCAAAGAAAACATTTTTTTTCCAAAATGAATTAGGGATTAAAATGCGGGATAACAGTATTCTCCATATAACAGGCAAATATGTCTCCTAGGTGGATGCTATCAGATCAATCTGAGGGGATGCTTGACAGGATGAAATCACTCTGATTGGCCGTATATTGGCATGTGCGGCCACATGTTCTCATTGTTGATCTTCCCTGTCCAATATTTTAGAAGGTTTTGGTCTATGGAAAATAATAACTCAGCCAAACCAAACAGACATTTTGTTCTTTGCATGTGTTTCAGTTTGTTGAGAAAAGACATGTGATTAAGCACTGTTAAAAACGTTTTTGGAGCAGAATAACCCAGCACAAATCTCCAATGAAAAACAGCTATGATCACTTTTGTTTGTTTTGTATTTTTATCGAAAACACAAAAGAAAGTAATTGTAGAGGTTGTTCAGCTAAAAGTTAACAATTGGAGATACTTGGGGCCTATTTTGTGTTTTCACGAGGCACCAAATTCTTTATAAATTTGCTTGCTTGCATGCACACTGACTTTTTTTTTTTGCCTGCAAGTCTTCTGTATTAGTGAAGACAATAGCCAGAGGAAGAGAGCGAGGGAGTGGTGCATCAGGAGCATAAGAGGATACAGGAGAACGCCACACTGTTAATTGTTTTCTAAAAAAAGGTTGCGAAGGTCTCTGTGTTTGAACTGAATGTCACCTCATGTAAATCAAGGCCCCTATGCAGCAGAAGCCAATAACCGGGATAATTAGCGTTGACTCACCCCCGCACCACACGCAGGGATCCAGAAAGACACATGTTCAAAAGCGGGAAGACTCCATGTGTGATTAACCGAAAAAAAAGGGAGTTATGAGTGGGAGGACCAAAGAAAAACACATAGTCAAGAGGGGCAGAGAGAAGAAACGAGCAGAGGATGGCAGTCAGCGAGACGAAGACAAGGAGGAGTGAACACTCCTCTCAGCGAGGTCAAGTCGCTCAGCAAACAAACAAACAAGTGCAGACACAAAAGGGCTGAGGCGGTGTAAGACAACAAAGTGTCTCTGTCGATTGCCTACGCCTTACTTTGTCTCCCCCATCAGTTACATAAACACAAACAAAGGCCTTTTAAATTCATGGTCGGCTTTTTGAAGTGAAACAGTGACATGTGCTGGGTCTCATATGTCCATGATTAATGCAAAAAAAAAAAAAAAAGAATTATTAGTAGAGCAGGAATATATAACATTCCTTTGATGAGTGCTGCTGTTGAACATAATTGTTGTGCTTACTGACGTGCATGCTTTAGGTTTTAATTATGTCCTCTAAAGATTTGTTTTTCTGTACCTTAACATGGCAGCTCAAATTAGTCAAGCTCAATGTCTGAAAAGTCAGATGTGAAAAGATGATATGTTTCCAAAGGAGAACAAACAAGCAAATACACTATTGTTTAGTTGCACTGTCCCAACACTGCTATAAGTCTCCATATAGTCCTCCCCTCCCAGCATCCCCCCCACCCGCCCCCATGCCGTGCGGGTCTTCCTTCCATTGTGGCGTGTGAAACTGAGAGCGCCGCTCACATCACCCGGCCAGCGATCCATTCTTCCTGAACAGATTGATGGAAAACAATCAACAGACTATACATCGCACTCGGGCACAGCGGGTCAACCGAGCGCTCATCCTGGACACCTGGACTCATATCCTGGGCTACGGCGCTGAGGTAAAGCGCCACAAGAAGGGCTGGGATGGAGACTGGCTGGTAGGAAGTGAGACGCCAGCTTGTATCGAGCTGGCATGAGGCGTACTGTCTGTGTTCTCACTTAGCAGGAGTAAACAATGCATCATTTGGGGCCCGAGATCAGGGTGTGTGTGGCTGGGATCCGGGCAGGAATGCTGCTGGTGTTTCTTTCCTATTGTAGCCACAAACAGACAGCCGTGTAACACATTGGCCGTGAGAGCGCACTTACTGTCCACAGGCATCAGCGCAGTGAGAAAACAAAGCCTTGCTCCTGACACACACATACACACACACACACGCAGACAAATGTATACCATCGCACCGAGAGGCACACGCTTGTGCTCTTCACGCCTCATTTGAAAAGCAAATTGAGCGCATCTTCTAGGGCATGGACTAAGTCCTGGAAAATGTTGCTCTTTCATCACTTGCAGCACTACACCACACACGCACACACACACACACACACACACACACACACACACATACACGAATACTCTTGTATAGTAAATATATCTTTATTTTATTCTATCTCTATCGCCCCGGTCTGCAATTTCCACACCAAAAATGTCTTTCAAAGAAGTAGGACGCTACTCATTTGGACCAGCTCTGGTTGACCGAACCCTGTCATTCTGGGACAGAACAAACACTGGCACCAAGGCAGAGGGGACAACCAAGGAGAAGGGCCAGGTCAAGCAGGGAGAGGAAGCAATAATGACGAAGCAGTTTGGGCTGAAAACTGAACTGAACTACTACTAGCCAGTTTGGGAGTTATGACATTTGTAAATTGTGTTTTACGAGGGCTAATAAAGTGTTTGTTACTTGCATTCAGCTGTGGGGCATTAGTTTTACTACCTACAAAGTGTGACGGCATCACACAGAAATACATGCACATTCTTTTCAAGAATGTATAAATGTCTCCCATTGTTTCCTGCCCACCAAGTCCAACCAGACACAGCTTTTGCAAAATTGCTGTTTCATATATGGACAGACTAAACCACCAACACATGCATGCGATGTGTTATCTTTTCTCTTTGCAAGTGAAAGTGCAGCAGTTGTTGGGGGTTACAGTGCTGCAGCGAGAGAAAAAAAAAAAGAGGCAGCCCTGTTTTAGAGGCTCCTCGACCTCCAAACTCTCTGCTGTCAATCATCCAAGCCGTCCGTCCCCTGGGGCCGCGCTTTCTTCCAACCCTGAGGGGGGAAACCACTGCAGGGAAGAAAGAACACAGCCAAACAGATGCAGGGAACTGCAGGTCAAAACGTATTTGTGTATATGTGTGTGTTTATAGTCATGGCTGTGGATTTTTAAGAGTGTGTGTGAGCATGTCTCCATAAATATTTGGAAATGAGTTTATCTAGGGGTGAGAGCTATGGGTGTGTGTGTGCGTTCTTATAAGAGCAGCCAGCACCTGAGGGAGGGGGGGTTCTGCCTATCGATGAGCCAGTAACTCTTTGGCCCTCAGCCTGGCACAACCACAAGTAACATGTAGGCAGCCCTTTGCAATGCCCCACAACTTGACCTAAAAAACTGCAAGTGCAACCCTCAGCTCGCCAAAGTCAAGTACAAAAATAGCATCGCAATCGGCAGCCATTTCTTCACAAGCGCAGGGAAAACGATGGGTCACATGACTTTGTTTTCTTATAAAACCATCAAGTCACTGGTTTCATTTTAAGTGGTAGCCACAAGGCCAATAATGAAAGACATGACCGACGTGTCGTAGACGTCACCATGATGCAGAGTGGATGACGACTGTATGTACAGTAAGCGTGTTTTCACCTTCTCGCTGACACAGTCATGGATATGAAAGTGAAACTAAGCTGCAGCAATGGAAGGCGCTGCCAGTAAACCGCATTAGCATCAAATGCAAATTAGAAGCGGGCTAATGGCTGGACAGGTGCAGACTGGGCCTCTAAATGACACAAATTCGCAAGCGCGTGCGCTCACAAACACACGCACGCACACACACACACACACACACACACAAATGAGACGGATGAATTAAACATGGGTGGGCTCGGCTTGGGGGGCTGGCAGAGCTGACATAAAGTCAATGAAATACATTATTCACAAGCGCACGTTAGCTCAGCCAAGGCAACACATGACCTCTCACCTCAGGAAGTGCATCTAAACACAACAACCAAAACAATGCGGGGGTTCCCCACTAAATAGAGACAATTAGCAGGAGAGTGACAAACAAGCAGCAGAATAACATTTCCCACTCCCAAGAGCATATCTCCAAGAGACCTGAAGCAAGGAGGTGATCAAAAATCTTCTGCGAGCCACTCCGCTCCACTAGCAGAACAGGAAACCGCCATGACATCATCCTCCCCGGGAGGAGCACTTCCTCCCCGACATTCTTCACTCAAGACACACACACACTCGCCAGGAAATGGCCTCTATCACCGCGCACACTCCCAGAGAAACAACCAACATCGACGCTGATACACAAGCACGGACGCGCATGCAAGGAAATAGACCACATCAACAGAGGGCTGCTGGAGCGTGCGCAAACACAAACACCCATAAGCACACACTCGAAAACAGCAATTAACCTGAAATAACATCTCCTGTCCATGAAAACGCAGCAACTTCATAACGCACGCTCACAAAAACAGCACCTGGAAAGGGGGTTCATTGGATATGCAGGGGTGTCCTGTGGATCCTTATCTCTGGCCACAGAGAGCCCTACAAAGAGGTGAAGGCTGCCTGGGGGACACCCTGCGGCAATCCTACGGGAGCTGGATGGGCAAGAAAGGGCCACAGGACACAGGTGGTAAGAGGAGAGGACATTCACCCCAAAGCGAGCAGGGCTCACAGATTAGTCTGCAATCATATGGACACAGCAAGCGGGAAAAGGATTGACAGAAGCTACGCAAAGAGATAGCAAAGTTGTCCACGGGTGAGAGAGAGATGTGTTCATGATGTGAGGGCCATCCAGGCAGACCACAGAGTGACGGGCAGCGTCTGCATACCATTAACCCCCATGCTAAGCAGGAGTGATGAGAAGAGCTGAAAAGTGGAGGTGGAGGGGTTAAGGGCTCCCCCCTCATATTATCCTGTTTCTGTAAGAGGCTAAAGTGGACCACATGTTTCCCTGGGGAAGACATAGAGAGGTGCACAGGAGCGTCTCACCTCTCCGCGTGTGTCAAGCGCTGACACAATTTGGCAATGTGGATTGCTAAAAACGTGCGTTCCTGAAGCGAAAAGCGACAAACTGAATCAGATGCTTGCAAAAGGAAGACAGATTGAACTTCTTAAGTGTTTCGCTTACACCGTTTAAACAGACATTCCTCATAATTAAAATCAGCATCATATCGCTGCTTAAATGTCCAAACAATGTCTCTCTCCTCAACAAGGGGGTGTCTTCTGTGAGGGTACAGTACCCGATGCGCACTGTACCACATTTGTTCTCCTAACAATCAAATAAGTTTCTCATTAGCTGCCTTTATTTTTCCTCATTCCTGCGGTTTTGCTGCCGTGGCCTGTTTCTCCAATCTTAACGAGAGAGAGCTAATTAGGCAATAAGACCCATTACTCTTCCAGAAGAGTTTGAGCTAGCCCAGCTAATTAGGGCTGTAAAATCTAATCATCTCTGCGAAACAGCAGCGAGCTAACGAGCCCTTATTTAACGAACTAAATAACTTCAAGGGTGGAGAGGGGCTGCTGATGGTATTTATGAATTTGAAGAAGGGGAGGGGGGGTCATGTTAATTGAGTCAGCTTGGGAGTCACAGTTGTTTGTTTGTTTATGAAAGCTTGATGATTACAACTGCCAGGAATATATTGATGCTAAATGAGCAAATGCATGAACCAACCTCATCTAATCTTCCTCAGTGCCCGGTTTGAGCGACCAACCCCCCCCCCCCCCCAAAAAAAAATCTCACTCCTCTCACCTGACCTAATTTCCTGACCAGGAAGAGTGCTCGTTGGAGAGGAAAGCCAAGATATTGCCGTTTTTCCCCTCCCCCCTCTCTTCTAATTTGTTGTTTGTTAATGCAACCCACACACCTGAGCCATCACGTGTCAGGGGAATATTGCCAGGGAGTGAGTCAAACAACACAACTCAGTGCGGGCCTCCCGCGCCATGGGTGACTGCTTAAAACTGCAGCATAACTTGAAGAGAAGGAAGACGCGGCAGGTGCACTGATGAGAAATTCAACAAGTAGCGACGCATGCAAACCAAAATAGTTGTGGCACAGAGTGATGGGCAGGCGTGTTGTCTCAGGCCACGTGGTTGGGGTGCAGCTGTCTCAGGGAGCACTGAGGTGAGGCCTTCCGCTTCACTGGAGCGAAACGAGGGTGGCGCATGCACACACACACACACGCACACACACATATATACATACAGGTAAAAGAGTAGCTTAGGACAGCTGTGTTCATCAGATAGCACAGGTCACTGCTTTATTAACACACACACGCGCGCTTGGATTTGTCCAATCAACAGAAAAACTCCACTTTGGATAAAGATCAGAAAATGACTTGAATATTTTTAAAAAAATACAGTGAAGTGAATTTGACGCTTGAATAGCTGGTATAAAACACAAAACATCATCACTCTGGCCACACGAGTGCCGTGCAACAGAGCCCAGACTGTAAATCTGCAAATCTGCGGGGCTTTTCCTTTTTCCTTTTTTCTCTCTCCCTCACTAGTGTAACTCGTGTGTGTGTGTGTGTGCTGCGTTAGTCAGCGCGAGTTTATGACGACAGGGGAATCGGTTAACGCTTAAAAAAAACCAAAAAAACAGAAGTGCAGAAGTATGGGCTAAAAACAACAAAGCATCATGGGTAGGTAGGGATTGATTCACCAATACACACACACACACACACACACACACACTCAAGCTGCAACTCTAACTGCTCATCAGCTAAGTCATCAACCTCACCACACAAACATTGTGTGTAACCACACATGAAGGAGTCGACACAGACACACACATATACACTGCAGCGTTCTTTACTGCTGTTTCACACATTTTACTCACAGAGATGATTATGGCTGCTGAAATGTAAACAACTGGTGGCCTGCTTCCCCTCAAATGATTCACACATCTCAGTCATGTGACATTTTCTCAACATTTCGTCAAGACGCCACATACCCTGAACGCATGGACCAAGGTTAAAGGTCAGAGTGGCCTACCTGTCGATGATGACCGGGTCTGATGGGGTCTCATTCCTGTTGCCACAGCTCTTCTTATCACAGCATCGACTGCGGGGCGACAAGACGGGAGTCAACCGCCAAAATGTCAAGCAATGATGGGGTACATCACAGAGAATGGTGGAGTGAGAAGGTTTTGAGACTTTTGGGAAGTTTTCAGTTACGCTACACTACAGGCAAGATCAGCAGGGTGATTTCGGGCACAGTTTGGAGATGAGCAAAAGCTGCGAGCTTGAATCAGGCTCTATAGAAACTTAAATCACACTGGGGGGAAGGCTCAGGTTAGCTCCATTTCTGTCAGACATCACACAAGCAGACATCTTGTGTTCTCTATTTTTCTTCCTCAGAGCTCGTCCCCTCCCTCTATCCCGCCTCACTCTTCCTCTCCCTCAGAAGTGGGTCACAGAGTGGTCCCACTGGACCTGGGGAGTAGTGCATGCTGGGTAGAAGGGGGTTGCATACTGATGTGACGAGTGCCTTTTCCCAATGATTTGACTGCAGTAACAGTGTGTTGTCATCCCGCCTATCTTTTTCCACCTTTAAACAGCACATCTGCGTTTTCTTCTGCCTGCTCTCGTACATGCGTGCATGCACATACCTGCATCTGACTGCATGTGTGCATCTGCTTTAGTGGTGTACAAGGGAGAACACACAAAAGAGTGGGAAGGGAGAGTGACCCTCCCCCCCACTTTCTTGCGTCCCCCAGGACAGGAGCTCGCGGAGCCAGATCAGATTTCTGATCTTGGGCCGTTTCCTGCAGCATATGAAAACAAGTGCTCTAAATTGCCTTGTGTGATAACCAGGAAGTGCCACGGGCCATTTATTTCTACTTGTAACGACATGTATTTTTAGATGGTCATCGCCTGTGTAATACCTTTATTGATACCGTGAATGTACATGACAGGGCTTCACCTGTATGAGTGTGTATATTTAATGTGAGTGCGTCTTGCTCGGCACATAGCTCACTGCAGGACAGTGCAAACTGCATGTGTTATGCAGACTAAGGAGGATGGGTTTGAGTAATGAGCATTTCCTTGTCCTAATTAGCTGAACATGAGAAGGATTCACACACACACACACACACACACACATATTCTCACACCCCTACCAACAGAAATAGGCCAGGGCCGATCTTCCCAACCCACTTTGAAGAAAATGATAAGATTTCTTTAGTAATTTCGCACTGCTCTTCACATCTTTGCCCTCTCCTTACTTCAAGTGAGACACCTCCAATTATGCTTTAAAAAAAACATTTGCCTCCATCCAGGCCCATTCTGGACCAGAATAAATTAACTTTTAGCAGCAGGGTGAGGTGTAGTCTTACCTGCACATGATTTCATGGGTCAACAGAACTCGGCACATCTCTGGATTTTTATCCTGGCCTTCATAGACAATCGCCTGAAATAAGACAAAAAGAACACATTTTTTATTGTGTTTTTAAATGTCTCAAGCAAACGTGTGTTTTGTGGGAACACTCTGTCCTTACAACAAGAAAGAAAGCATTTGTGTGTGCACATATGTGTTGTCCTGCGTGCACATATGTGTATGTATGTTTATGTGTGGTGTACAGTGAGCAGTTGGGCTGCCAGACTGGAGTATAGTGCACCATCTGCTCTTTATAGCACAGCGTCCAAAATTGTAGTCTGGTTTCCCCTCCAACCCCACTCAACATGCTCTCCAGGGCTGCGATCAACATGCACACTCACCCACACGCACAGTAAACAATAAACATGCAAACACACTTAGCGTCACGTCAAAATAAAATCTCCTTCCTCTCGTTTCTGTTTAAGTTCCGTTCAAGTCGCTTGAGACCGCATTGGCAGCTTCATTAGCTAATTCATCTTAAGAGAGAATTCCCTCACTTTGTGCCAGTCCTGCATGTGCTGCTCTGTGTTTCTTGATGGGATTGGTCATAACGCACTCTGGGATAGAGTTTGTTCTGTTTCACATTGAGGAAATGAGGGTCAAGGTCCTCAAAGAGTGAGCTGGCATGCATCACTGTCTCTCCCCAACACTGACACACTCCTGCACTTTTTCTATACACACACACACACACACATCTCTTACATTTACACAAAGATGCTTATAAAATCTCACACTCCAGTTACTGGCTGCTATAAGTGGAGGGAGAGGAGGAGGACACATGTCCTCTACGTTCCTGGGCTTTGGTAAATGTATTCCACAGGTAAGACAGGTCGTTTATCACACTGTGCTGTGCTGAAGTTGAGGGTCTCAGACACAGGCATGCAGCAGGGTGGAAGGGGGGGGTGTGGGAGAAAGAGTTGCGGCCCGAATTGAGACCATACAGTACAAGCATGGGAATGATGCAAAGTTGACATCTTGGCAGTGTTGTAAAATGTCTTACCTGTTTGGTCATGGAGTCAATTAGCCGAACATACAAGTCTTGCTCTGTCCTGATACCTGCAAGACAAAGAGGAACATCTCAGGTTTAACATGAGGGCAAAACTAAATATTTTATTTTTGAGGCACTTTATAAAAGCTAAACAAGTTTAAGCTTTTACACATTTTTTTTTCCTTTGATGGAAACTGGAGAAAAACATGCAAATTTCATTTAAATGTTATTAATCTAATACATATAAACTGTTGAGAGATTAAAAAACAGACATTTTTCATACAACATAATTAAATCAAGGAAACAAGACTATAAAAATGTAGTTAAACATGTAATAATGCACTTTAATTCATTTAACAACAACATTCATTATCACCATCATAATAATAACAACCATAACGCATTATATTTAAATACAAGTATTTCTGTTAGCTTTTTATCATTTTCTATCAATAAATAATCAAAGCTCTCGGCTTCAAGTGTGTATCATTCACTCAATGTTTTTTTTTTAAACATCAAAATCCCGAAAAGCAAACTCACCGTTACTGTAAAGAAGCTGTAGTCTATAATGAATCCCATTGTTGGTCTTTTCCCCCGTCGTTTCCTATAAGTACAGTTTTTCAACAAAAAGAATCACACGATTTAGTACTCGATAAGAGACAAAGCTGTCTTTTTAATGCGCGGCTTAAATGGGATTTTTTTTAGAAAAATGACAACAATTAAATTAGGTTTTTTTATAATGTTGGCACTCTGATCAGGCAATTTTCTCTTCAAACACGCCACTAAATACGATTTATAGATGTGCTATTAATTTAAATAATATTACCAAATAGCATGTGTTAATATGACACACAATTTACATTCTAAAAATGAAGTTTGGATTAAAAAAAATACAACACCCACAACCCTATTCAATTTAATTTAAACATTTCACTGTATCTCAGCTTGCATGATTTAAATTCAGTGTATTTTCTGGAAAAAAAAAATGTTTCCACATGATTAAAGTTGTATGGACCTTGAACTTTGCAGGATTTATTGTGAAGTTGCACGACTATTTAGTACTAATGATGCCTGCTGTGTGAGTCAGGTAATAAATTACTTGGATTCAACAGGCCGCCTCATTTGCAGTGAAATACGACCCCCCCACCCACCCCCACACTTTGACATTATTTTACAAGGTAAATAATGGGGATAAAATATATGCTGCGCTGCATAAAATGGTTGGTACCTTTTCCTTCTCGACGAAGTCAACGAAGGTGGTTCTTTCGATCTCCACGGGCTGCCCCTGTCTGTCGTACAGAGCCAGCACGAAGTGGAAGAAGTTGGACTTTCGCAGGTTGGAAGGCGGCTGCTTCTCGAAGTGTGCCCGAGCCAGACCCACTCCGCTGCGGACACCACAAGCAAATACATATAAAATAAATGAATGCGTATAGAACTCTGCAGCATTTAATGCGTAATTTCATGAAGTGACGTTGTAGCGATTTTTCCCAATTCCAACAATTAGCGGATGGGAATTATTAAACTAAATAAATAATTAAATATGCTGATTAAGCCGACGTTTGGGATTGTGGATTAAAGCTAAGAAAATAACACAAATGATTTAAATTAGAAATCTGCGCCATCTCGGCGTTAAAAGAAAGTTGTTGTTTTTTTTTTTTAAAGCTGTCATTGAAACCTTGCACGCCTGAAAACGTCACTCTCTTTTAAGTCCTGATGGATGTCTAAACTCTTAAAGCCAGTGGTGGATCTGCTTATCCAACTGCGTCCTCTGGGACGGCGTGTTGCCCCAAGTGGTACCGGCTACCCGAGTCTTCTCTCCTCCCGCCGCCTCAGGCTCACCTCTGGGCGGCTGTGTTGGCGTCCAGCACCCCGGCACCTTGCATCCATGTCCGAACCGCGTTCATGCCGGCCACCATGGGCTCTTCTTTCATACTACTCCCACTCCTGTGGATGCTGTCGTGGATGCCAAACATCAAAACGCGCCTCTCTCTCTCTTTCTCTCCAACTCTATGTCTCTCTCCCCCCTCCTGGTGCTGCAAGGCGCTGTCACCAAAGTGGCGCTCTCTACTGCACTTGGCGTTTAGTCGCTCTCCTGCTTCTCAAAGTGAACAAAAGATGCGACATGTGGAAGCAGAGAGGAGCTGTCAGCGTGCACGGCGAGATGCACCTTGTCTCTGAAGAAGGAGCGCGGAGGGTGGAGAGAGCAAGGCTGCGGCTGATGTATAAAAAAAAAGAAAATGTCAGTTTTTGCAACAAACAGTCCAAGCGACGAAGAAGAAGAAACACCCAGGTGACATCACGTCTTCCCCCGTTCAGACGACGCAAACAGGCGCAATTACGCTCCAGCTCCAGCCTGCGAGGTTTGCGCTCTTTTCTTCCCAGAGGAATCACTTTAGACCTTCTGTGTGGATGCCAAAGAGGAGAAGGAGTGGGCGAGGGGGCGTGGCCTGAAAGGCGAGCAACAACGCCCCCGAACACGGTTAATAAGACGGACAATCAGCTTGTCCACCAACTGGACACCCCCATCTCTCTCCTCCTGTCCTTCCAACACTTGGAGTGTCCCGCCCTGCAGCCACTTAGTGAGAAGCTGTGCACGGTGTGAGTGTACACATGCACTGGGGAAAATATACCTGCAAAAGCACATTAAGTTAAATGTCAATTCCCATACATAAAAAAGGACAGGAACCCCCAGCGAAAACTGTGTGACCTCGAAATAATTAAAAAAAAATGCATAAATATAAATAAATTAAAGAACAAAAAGAAAAACAAAGGCGCCATCAGTTGTGCACATTTTCTGTTGCAAGCCGACAAGAGAGAAATGAGCCTGACATAAATCTATTGGGACCAACTGGTGAATCCAACATGAATATGAGGATTACAGCTCGTCTGTGCTGCGCCTTAAATGTCCCACAGCATTGCAAGAAGCCAAGAAACAACCGCAGACATGATAAGAAAAGAAATGCATCATTATTTGTACAGAGCACATTTGCGATGCCATGCATGAGGACCCATCGACACAGGAACATTAGGGATGTCAGAATGTGTGATTTGCCTATATATATTTATATAACTGCACTGAAGTGTTTATATTTCACCCTGTTCTTACAGCTGAAGGTAAGCAGCAGTCCGCAGTTCATGTGCATTATAACCACAGTAATAATTGACTGATTGATTGAGACCTTTTAATTGTCAAGTTGTGCTCAAGTGCCCAGTTATCGTGTCAAAATGAGGGATTTTCTTTTTCTTCTGGGAAATAAAGGAAAAAATAAGGAAAATTCCCCCACTCTCAAGCAAGACAAATTGTCTGGAGAGGATTTTATTTTTGATAAAACTTCAAATACAGGACATTTCCAAAAAAACGGGAGAGCAAAGGGGGAAGAAGGGCAAAACACGGGAGTTTCCCAGGCAAAACTGTATATTATCTTATTCAATAATAGTGTTGAATTTTACTTAAATCATTATATCATACTAATGAGTACAAGACATTTTAGAAACAAATAACATGCACAATAAAAAAAACTGTCATCTGTTTTTTGTGTATTTTCCATAACTGAAATGTTAATATTTCCTCTCCCTGTTTACCAATTAGAGGCTTTCAAGAGTGCAAAAGCTACAAACAATCACTGCAGAAAATCATCTATCCTTTCCTTTATCTGTTTATTTATGTCTCCTGCTGTGGAGGGAGACATGTGAGTACATAATATTCTCAATGCTGATAAATAAAAAGCAACACACACACACACACATACACACACGTTCAGAGTTATCCTTCAGCACATTTGTTTGATTGTGGCTCGCCATGATCCGCCTGCCTCGGTCGGCATGCGGGTCAGTGGAGGCCCCTCGGGTGGCTTATATTTATATCCCCAACCACTAACACACACACTGTTAGCCCAAATATCACCGTATCGCCATACACAAAACAGAGATGTCACTTGGGCCCTGATGATCCCAACACTGTGATCTATTAACTCCATGGCACCCACGCAGACATAAGGTTGGCAGCATGTCACTGGCTGTGGAACAAAGCTTGTCAAAATGTGTGTGTGTGTGTGTGTGTGTGTGTGTGTGTGTGTGTGTGTGTGCACATATGGGGGAAGGCCATAAAAACTGATCTTGAAGAAGCAAAGTGATCAAAAAGGAGTTGTAACCGCCAGATGTTGTACTAAATCAAAAAGGTTGGGCTGATGATAATAATGGCTTGATTGGATTGAAGACGCGTAAAATGACCGGTTGTAAAACTCAAGACATATGCTTAGGAGAGGGTCTAACAATGCACTCCAGTCGCCATAAAACAGGGCTATCCAAAGTGCGATCCGAGGGCCCATCTGTGGCCCGTGGTCCATTGCCCTCCAAAAAAAAAACCTGAAAAAATGGGGAAACTAGAGCAAAAAGACACAATACAAAGAGAAAATGCTGAAATGTTCATACTAATAATTTTTGATAATACAAAGTATTGTCTTTAAATATACACTGAAATATATATGCTTTTTCAACAAAATGTAAAATGTCTAATCATTTGATTTTTAAAAATGCAGCCCTTGGTGGAAAATGTTTTGGACACCCCTGCCATAAAAGGAGATAAATATACATATTTTGTTAGCAATTTGAATAGTGTAGTGTAGTGTGGTGTAGTGTAGTGTAGTGTCTGAATTTTCCTACAAGGTAGTCAAGAAAATGATATATGTGGTCGCTCTTAATTAGTAGACAATAACCACCTGCTTATTTATGCATGTAGTATTGCAGATGAGCATTAGCAGCATTGATTGTGGCATTTCTGATCTCTCACATCTTCACTAAAAGTGGCCCACTTGAGTGACTGGTGCAATGTTACCATCTAGTGCTTAGTGAAAGACATTGCATGAGTGGTTGTTCTAGGTCAGGGGTGTCCAAACCTTTTCCACCAAAGGCTACTGAAAAATCAAAGGATGCGGGTCGCTACCTTGATATTTGTGTGTGTATTTTTCCCCCCCAAAAGTTATGAAAAAAACAACTGTATGTATTTTTAAACACAAAGCTGTGTTATTATTAGCTGTTTGTGTCACCAGCTCAGCCTTTTCTCTTTACGTTGTGCCTTTTTGCTCTATTTTTTTCAAATTTTTGCCGCTTTTACAGTATTTTGCTGTATTTTCATCTTTTTAAGCATTATCGGAACTTCCTTCCTGGGCACATTGCTGTCACATAGCAACATAGAAACAAACGCCTACACCTACCGTTAACTTTTCCAAACTCCAAAATAAAAACACAGCAGCAATGGCGGCATTTCCAATATGTAGCCTTACCATTTTGTTCGTGGTCTGAGGCTTGTGGGTGCGGCGCTGACGTGTTGCGGGAGAGTGTGTGGTGAAGCTAGCCGGTGTGGTGTGGCAAGGTGCCATTAACAATGTTAATAATAACCATAACAATGTTGCTGTAGCTTGGTTCATATGCATGTCACATTATATGTAAATGGAGCATTGTTGGTGCTTTTTGGAGTGTTTTTCAGAAGGCTTTATAGGCGGAATATGTTTCCCGTTATGTGCATTCTTAGCAACGTATTTTTAGCTGTTAGAGAAAGACGTATGTGTTCATGTCTCACATAAGGATTGTGGATGATGGGCAAAATTCCCCCCAAAAGTGCAGCTTTCCTTTTGATGCCATCTGCTCTAATTGCTGTTTCCCTATGCTTGTTAATTAACAGGGTCAACAAATGGTCAACAAGATTTGTTAATTTGGGAGAACAACTTGTGCACATAATTCATCTTGTTGGGGACAAAAATTCAATTTCACTCACAAGCATGCATGAATTACTGGTCACTGGAAATCACTTGTTTTGTATCTCAGACTTGGCCTGGGATTTGATGATGTCACAAGCATTAAAATGTGTGAAATGTATACTTTATGAGGGAGTAGGTGGACGACCAAGGTGGACAAACAGGAGCTCAAGACATTTGTTTGGGTCATTTGAAATTAAAAAAGATAATTATTCAGATAAACAATTTCAGCATTTAGTTTTTTTGTAGCCATTGCCTTTGTTCTGGTAGTCTATGCTTATAAAACTGACAAGCATTCATTGGTAATCCCTACACAAAGACTATAAAGACAATTTATAATTGACACAAGGTTAACTGGCAACCAGTGCAATTTAATACAGTACACAACAAAGGTACATAACTTTCATTTGAGGAACACTATGTTCTTTCATTTGATTGTGGCGAGGAAAAGGCACAGTTGGGGAATGGTCCGTAAAAGGTCAAACGTCAGGTTTTTAGATGTGAGACACATCACACCGCAATCTCTTCTGCTTTTCCAGACAAGGGAGGGAAGAGATAGTTCCCCCAGTGACCATGATTCTTTGGCATGTTATTTCGTGGTTACGATGTAGTGCATTCGGGACTTTCCCACTATTTAAATGTGGAAATGTGTAAGTCAATGCATCTGTGTTTTTACTTAACCTGGAAATCATATATTATGATAAATGTCAGCACTGTATGATTCCCTTGCTTATGTTTCAAACATGTGCTGCTCGCTAAATACTGTATATTTTTCTGTTACAATTGCTACAATTGTTCGCTATGATAACTGTATGATGTCATATTAGATCATCAGAATAATGTCTAGTACAAAAAAGGTATGTTCCCAGGCTATTAAAGCCAATCGTCAAGGGTACAAAAACTGTCCCGTTGAGAAGGGGCGCCGCCAGGAATTCTGGGCCCCAGGAAAAAAAATCACCTTGGGCCCCCCCTCAGGCAGCTGTTGTCACCACATCTCTAGAACATTAACTGACCCAACCAGAGCTTCCTGAACGCTTGCAAATGTCTTGCTTCTTAGTCTTATCAGTGGAATATTTAATGCTAGTGAGTTGTCTATGTAACAGTCTGCATACAGGATGCGATACACTCTTTGATGTGCCAAAGGCCCTCTTTTACAGTTGTGCTGTCATTTTAATTGTAAAATTCCTAAATGTTTTTAACATGTGTGAAAGACTTTTTTTTAAAAAAAAACCTTACATATACAGTACATTAACATTTAAATCTGCCAACAAGAAAATAAAGTTGAAATGGAATCATTATGTGGAAAAATATTTTGTTGGAATTTCTGTCATCACAAAAATATTTTTAGATTTTTTTGACAGACTCCCTGCAATGATACTGACATGTCATTGAACACAGTGCTGCTCACTGGGACAGGGAGGGGTAAAGTTATGCACAGGGCTGCTGCTGCTGACTCATCTGTTGTTAAAGGAAAACTGCACTTTTTTTGGAGTTTTCCACATCATGCACAATCCTGATGTGAAACATGACCACGCTTGTCTTTCTCTTTTCTGCACGTTCTAAAGAGAGAGAAACGGCTAAGAAACAGCAAGCATGTGGGAGCTAACAATGAACATAACGGGACACATCTATTTCAACTGTAAAAAAAAACAAAAACCGCCAACAATGTTCTATTTACATAACTGACATGTATATAAACCAAGCTACAGCGACATTGTTATTATAGCCGCTAACACAAATAACTATTTTTCTGGCGTAGTTGTACAGCGCTTAAGGCCACTACCGAGTGCTGTTCAAAACAATGCGATCGGACACCAATCTGTACTGACTAGGAAACAAGAACATATGAGCAGCTACGAAAAGACAACCAAATCTGTAATGTATTAGCCCACATTTCATGTTTTGTTTATAGGCGGATAGATGGACTGTGTTGGGATATCATGTGCTATGTGCTCCATATATCACAATTAACATCATGGTGACTTACTCGATGGACAGTTGTCTGTCTGGTCCAGCTGGTCTGGGGTGTCTTTTGTTTTGGGCAGGTGGAGAAAAGTTTCTATCACTGCAGGGTTTGTTAGCTGCAATCTCTTGGTGCAATGTCCTCCTCGCCATACACACAAAGCCTTTCCATCGATGGTAACACTGGAAGCCACTCTCCATTTCTGTCGTCATGGCTTGACAAGCTCCACATTTACACCACCAAGTCATGCCGGTGTAATGACTTGCCCCCCATCTGCTGCCTTCAAAGTTTGACTCTGTTCTTGCAGGCTCATCTTCTAAAATCTGTACCTCATCTTCCGTATACTCAGGCTCAAACTGGATTTGAAATCAGTGCGCCCAGGAAAGCAGTTTTGGTAATGTTTAAAATGATCAAAATACCGTGCGGCTGAGTGGTTAGCATGTTGGCCACAAGGTCAGGAGATCGGGAAGGCCTGGGTTTGAATCTCCGCTTGTGCATCTCTGTGTCGAGTTTGCATGTTCTCCCCGTGCGTGGGTTTTCTCCAGTACCCCTGTTTCCTCCCACATTCCAAAAACATGCATGTTAGGTTAACTGGCCACTCTAAATTGTCCATAGGTATGAATGTGGGAGTGAATGGTTGTTTGTCTATATGTGCCCTGCGATTGGCTGGCGGCCAGTCCAGGGTGTACCTTGCCTCTCGCCCGAAGTCACCTGGGATAGGCTCCAGCATACCCCCGTGACCCTAATGAGGATTAGTCACATAGAAAATGGATGTTATGAATATGGCAAAATACTGTACGTGCTGCATGTTATCATGAATGTACATGTGTGCTTATGTTTCACATAAGGATAGTGGATGATGGGCAAAATTCCCCAAAAAGTGCAGTTTTCCTTTAAATCTGGTAAATGGGAGAGGGACAAGTGATTTAATAATACAGTCTAAAAGTTTACTCTTGGTCAATGTCGATATTTAACTGTTACTTCCAATAACAAAAGATTGCTTTAATCGTCTTCTGACTATATTAAAAGAAAAACACACACACAACCAGACAGCAACATTAATTTACCCCTGTCAATCAGGGGCCCCAGTAAACTTTGCTTTGAGGGTAACACGGGAGTATCAAATCTTTATACCCCAACAATAATCTGCATGCAGCTTGGATCTGAAGGTCTGAGGAGTCCATAGTTACGGACAAGATAAACCCAATGTCTTTTGAAAAACAAAATACCACACAGGCCACATGTTCTTCTCGAGAACAGCATTTGTAAAAGGAATTTTGGTTTGGTTTGAAAAATTAGGAACTGATGTACTTATGTGAGGCGTAAACAAATGAGGTAACCTGTTCAGCAGACTTCACCATCTAATAAAGATGAGAAAAAAATCCCTTATCCTGAGGTAAAACTGTAGAAATGTTTAATCACTGTTAAATGTTTAAATTTATTACAAAAAAACAAACTTGTTAAGATGAATTTGTTTACTCATCATGAAATACAGGTAGTGGAAACAAATACACAGATGTAATAAATAAAATAAATATTGCTGTTAGACATGTCCAGTGCAGGAGTTTCTTTTTGTGTAGTAGACAAATTCTCTGCTCAGCTGGCTGGTACGTTCCTCAATCAGTACTGGAATAAAAAATAATCCACAAATTAGTCACACACTGTAACCGGCCATTGGGGAAGCCAATGAAAACAGTGTCGTGAAAAACCATGTTTAAGAGCATAAAAAGTGATTTAAAACAGAAGACGAAGTAGAAGGAGAAGGGCTAAGTGTGATACCAGTAATCAAACACAAATAGACACACCCACATGACTGGACTTGATTACAAGAATCACCGGACTTGTAGAAGTCACACTGGCCGAATTAAATGCTATATGGCAATTATTAATGCAGAGATACCGACCTGAGGTGGCTCCATTCGCTCCATTGAGAGTTACATAGGGCATCCTTGGCCCGAATACAAACAGTCCAAGACTTGCGCTTGACCTCAAACTGACAAGTGCCCAAGGAGTTCATCGTCGAGGTCTGGCAAATACATTGAAGAAGGACACAGTGCTCCATTTAGTAACATAAAACTTTCACTCACATTTGTGTCACCCTTGTGTGGTGTGGTCACAAAATAAATACTTTCACTCTATTCTATTCATTACATTGACAATGCGAGTCTCACCTTTGCACCGGCTGAGTCATTGCAGGGATTGTCACATCTTTTGCACCCACGTCTGCGCTGTAAGACCTGGAAAGTGAGGGGGAAGTAAGAGTAGGGACTGCTCCAGGAGCTCGGGTAAGTCCATTCAATCGTTGACGTGTTGACTCGACTGATCCTCACTTTGTCAGGTTTCACTATTAAAGCAAAGCATTGGAGGCAAGTCATCAGCTTTTGAAAAGGTGGAATGCACACAATGAATGAATGAAAGAACTACAAAGGAGTCATCACCATAACGCTAAAGGCCTGTTTGACATTCAACAGTATCAAAGCATAATGATTCCTAAAGGTATGGATATGATTGCTAGTATATCGGGCCTGGAAACACTTACACACACATTAAAGACACTAAATTATTCAACCCCCATTGTAAATTATATTTATTTGCAAAGTTTAGAAACTGGTTGTCCACAATATACCGAAAAAAACGAAAACTAACTATTCGGGGGGGACACAGCATTGCTGTCTGCTCATTGAGAGGAGCGATACGTGCTTCAATGTTAGTCTCTGCTGGATTAGACTAGTAACTTTTTTGAAAAAGAGAATACTCACTAAGTTGGCAACACTGATCCCTCCTGCTATGGCTTTTTATTCTCTGGCAGACCAGACGCGCATGGTGTGCGTGAAGAAACAGAGTTACTGTACGCCGTTGGAATGACACGCTACATTCACAGAGAGTCACGTTATAATGTGTTCAACAGGTAGCGCCGAATCGATTTATGTCCAAATGCACTCATGGCAGGACGCCATACATAAATTAATGTATGAGAAAAACTATATTGAATGGTTGAACATTTAAAAAAAAGAATAATTTTATGTCATTGTTTCACACGGATACAAATTAACTTATTTACCAAAAATGTCGTTCTACGTTTTTTTTATAAACCCGAACGCCCGATCTCAACAATGTATTTATACATTTTTATGTATTTTTTTGTTGTGAAGCTAAAGGAGGTGCTGATGCAACTTCTCACCAATAGATTAGCCCTGAGAACAATTTTAATGCCATTAAAACGGCCACTAGGTGGCAGAAGCGCATTTGATATGAGCTCGACAGGGATCCCGAGAGGAAGAAGAAATACACAACAGGAAGAGGAAGCCCTTGCATAAAGGCAGGTGTTACGTTGCATACCGCATGAAAAAAAAAAAAAACGCATTGCAGGGAAATTTTAACGCATGCACGCGCGCACGAATGCACGCACACACGTGCAAATACATGCTGTGTTGTTTATGTCGTGGTGTTGTTGTTTAGATATTTGAGCTGTTACAAAAGCAAAAAAATATTTGTGCCAAAGTGAAAGTTATGCTTGAGATGTATGTTTTCACAAAAAGCTTGTTTTCTCCCTTTTTTACTCGGCAACTGATATTTTCCTGAAACTTACCAATGTTCTACTGCTGATTACTAAAGAACGGAAAAAGGTAGAAACCAACTTTTTTTGATGAAATAAGGGAGTCTAATCTTGCTTTTGGTAGGTTCCATGTTTATATAGCCATAGCACACAATAATGTGTGTGCCTTGAAAGATCAGCCAACATCGGCATAAAAATGGGCGGTACTGAAGAGGTTGTCTTTTGAAAAATGGCCAGGACTTAATGAATTAAATACAGAATCTGTTTTACCTATGTCAGACAGATAGAAGTGTTTGGAGTAGCTCTCCACCAGGAAATGATCAGTCCTCACGTAGACTGTGATGTGGATGCGATGGTTCTCCTGAGCAGAGGCGCAGTACCTCTGATCAACACAGGAGATCCCGCGTCCAGTGACGTCCTCTGAGCAGCTGAACTCATCGAAGGAGCATGTCCAGTGATGACTACTGGTGTCCACTGAACAATGGATATTCCTGCCATTAGGGAAACAGCAAATATAAAGATATAAAAACATATTTTTGCCATTTTTCCAAAAACAAATCCATAGTTCAGACACAGCGTGTTAATTAGACTGTACGATTTATCAACCTTTGTGGCTATTCATGTGAAACTGAATCCAATGATGTGCCCTTGACACTTACTGTAAATGTATTTTTGCTTTCTAAAAGAAGTATTTCTGGCTGTTGCTCTCAACGCGAGTGTGAGTCTGAGCAGCGTGTTATTATTGGACTCTGAAACAGGAAACATTGCTACAGTGTGTGAGCTTACCGTCCAGCTCTGATAAGTTCTATTTTTCCAACACGAGTGCTGTGCCAGGTCCAAGAGCAGCTGAATGCTCCCTCAAAGTTTTGAGTTGAGCACTTTAAATAATCCCCTGCAATGAGGAGACACAGTCAGAGCCAAGCAACACAAACATTTCATGCGAGTTGAAATGCTGCAATGACATCTTGCAATGTTTTAAAAGTGATTCTACCCAGGTCGGTTTTCACTAGAATCTTCCTTCTCTTGGTGTTACTCTCTTGAATCAGAACGAGAGTGTGATTGAGGAGAGTCCCATTCTTGCCGTAGCAGCTATAGTTGCCTCCTCCTAAACTCTCCTCCAGCTGCACCACGTATGAATTACCCCTCTGTGCTTCCTCTGCACCGTTCTTCTTCCACAATATATCCTTGTCATCACCTCTCATTACTTCCTCTGCTGAGTGCAGGCACTTGAGCGCTTCATGGCCCAATGCATCATTTACCTCCACAACCAGAACTAAATGCCAAACCAACACAGAGAGAAAAACGGTGACAATCACTTGAACTTTGACCTATGAAGTGTTTTCATGGTCTTCACACATACCATTAGGCTTGAGAGTCCAGGAGTTGAGCGGGTTTTGGTAACCCAGTTGAAGAAATGCGCAGATGACTGTGAAGTCAAACACATTCATCTGAAGAAAAAAAAATACTATTCATTATTATTAATAGTAAATTGCAGACACTGTGTACAGTAATTGGTTGGTCGACATGTTTTTTCTCCATTTGTGCATGTTTTATTTGGATTCTTCTGTTTTCACATGATATTGTAGCAGCGGGAGGATTGTGTATGGCTCTGAGCTGTGATTCAGGGGTTGGGCTATAGGGGGCAGCGGCTAACAGTATAAAAAAAGTAATTGTACAATTGCTGTTTTTGTTTCATGCTTCACAATAATGACAAAGTTAAGTCGAGTGATGTAACTGATATTGAGCCGACATCACTGATATGCAGATATATGAACTCTGATGGGCTTTTTTTAATGTTAAAATTTTCTACATTTTGTTAATTAATTTGATTAACAAAAATGTGGGAACGACTCTAAAAGGCCTTCAGTGTTTAACTTATTTCAAACTAGGCCGACACATGCACTCTGCACTTGACTTAGTTCAATTCTGTTGTTTTAGCAGGTAAAATTTTAAAAAGATTACAAATTTTAGATGTTTGCATGCTGTGTAATGTTTTGCAGCTCCAGACTATTTTCCTGTACTGTAAGAGGAGGCAAAATGGCAGTTTTGATAGTTACGGTTAAGGTCTAACCGATTACTCAATTAATCGAAACAACAAGCTTCAGATTAATCAACTAAGAAAATAATCATTATTTGGAGCCCTGGTTAGAACTCGCACAGCGACTTGATGAGTCGGTCCACATAGACAGACTGTCAATATAATGTAATGTACAGTATAGGCCAACTTAAGCGGGTTCCACTGAATTTTTAAATCTTCTATCATTCAATCTGACAATCCAACCAAAGGTAAGAAATAATTCATTCAACCAATGCGAATAATGTAAGAACAAAGAAGAGGAAATAAATTACATTTTCATTAACATCCTACCTTCTGTGTGAATGTAAAGGAAAAAAGTGTATTTGTTAAAAATACAAAATGGCTATATGTTTAAAGGCTACAGGTTGTGAGGAGTATCTTACCTTGACTTTGATGTCAGAACGATATTGATGCTTTTGTCCGCAGTCCCATTTATACAAGTGACCTTTCACAGACAAAATTTCCCCCAAAATTCTCTGGAGAAACTGCTTTTGTGAGCCACCTATTGTCACTTCCACCCATGCATACACACTTCTCTGTGGATTGGAATCCTACATACTGTGCATGTTTCACACTCACTTCACTCACTTTTCACACTAGCAGACTGTTTCTTTGTTTCTTCGGGGTGGGACCTTTAATGCCACATTCATATCTCACACTGTAAACTTTTGCAAATCCTCTTCTAAAGGCCAGAACCTTCCCTTTTTATTTTCAATTGCCATTGTTCACTTACAATACAATCAAGGTTTACGTCCTATGCCTCACACACTTATTAAACACATTAAAAGTATAAAAGATATAGGTACTCGTCATACATGGTACAATGATAATGTAAGATGAATGTGAACAGTTGGAATCGGAGTCATGCTGTCAGGCTAGTGCTAAAGCCTAGAAGGCTAGAGCAGATGTTTCTCCATACTGCTTGCCTGTTGTAACTCCAGTAATGATTTATAGTTTCGTATTTACTTGTGTTGACGTACTGCAAGTTTTGCGTCTTTTTTGACTATCAAAACTAGCACTTCCGTACCCAAACAAACGTTTACGTGTCACACACAACTACGGTGTGTTCAAGGATCGCCGAACAGAGCGCAAAATCTCAAACCTTGGTGAAAAAATATTGTCAGTGACACATAAAGACATAAACATGTAAACATTGTGGGCTTTCTAACATGTATGCTGTGCATTTTACCTGCATTATCATGTATATGGAAATCATTAACAACTTATGATGAATGAGATGCGTTATCTGTGGGAAAAAATTGCATATTTTTGGAGAAAGAAAAAATAAAAAATGTTCACCAAAAATCTCCAAATTTGTGGGGCTATGAATGCTGAATTACAAATGTCCCGGGATCCACTGTACTGTACATCATTCTTTTGAACAAATAAAAACAAATGTGACATATATGACATGAGTATGTCAATAACAATAATATTCCATCCATCTTCTATGCCGCTTATCCTCACCAGGGTCGTGGGTATGCTGGAGCCTATTCCAGCTGACTTTGGGCAAGAGGCGGGGTACACCCTGGACTGGTAGCCAGTCAGTTGCAGGGGACATATAGACAAGCAATCGTTCACACTCAAATTCATACTTATGGACAGTTTAGAGTCTGCAATTAACTTAACATGCATGTTTTTGGAATGTGGGAGGAAACGGGAGTACCCATGCCCAGAAAACCCACGCACGCACAGGGAGAACATGCAAACTCCGCACAGAGATGCCCAACGGAGATTCGAAGCAGTTTATTGTACTGTACTGTGCTGAGACAGTAAGAAGTTCCTTGTAATGAGGAGAATGTTCTTGTATTTACTGGCTTGGGCCTTTCACCCCACTACCTTTAATGCATGTGGTCAGAACATGTCAGCCATCTTTGAGCCTTGGACTATAGGGTGGACATGATCATATATAGTGTGGACAATATCCTCAAATTATGCAAGGAACATGAATACCATTGATTTGCAGAGTTACATCTAAAGAAAGCCATCAAGAAAACATTGTATATGCATTTTACTGAATGCAATTACTTCAATTACACAGTTACACTAACCAGACTGACCATCATTACATTGTAACATTAGCATACGTCATTAGCCAGTCGCCATGATGGCCTCCAGTTTTCCAGTTTGTGGAATTTGTCTAGTTTTGACGTGTCCTGTTTGACAGGTCAGCTGAATGATGCAGCCACCACGATGAAGCATTTTAGTTGTATTATGCAGTTTTTTTTGTAGTTACTATGCAAACAATAGTGGTTAAAAAATGTTTGTGCTCCTCCTTCTAGCAAAACTTTTAAATGAAAGGTTCCCACTTATGGAGTGCACCTGACCTCTAACACATCAGTGACATCGAGTGGACAAACTCGTGTCCTGCAGGAAGATACCATCGAAAAATGCACACGTGACTAGTTTGGCTTTGTTTGATCATTAAAAAAATATATACAATAAAAAGGTGGTTAATATCAATAAAAACAACAATAATATAAAACAAACAAACAAACAAAATTACTATTTCACACATACATACAGCGCATCCATAATGTGTAATGGAGGAAGTTCAGAAAAACTAAGACACAGTCCCGAATTTATACGATACAATAATGATAATATGATATGATATGATACACATAATGAGCTGAGATTTGGAGTACTTCCCTGAATGGGTTAATGGGGCGCCTTGGTGGGGGGGTGCTGATATTTTCGCCCTCTCCGGGGGCGCTACTGAGTGTGGTAGCGTCCGGGACCCCTACAACACATACCACCAGGATATACAGTACATGCTCACAATATTTGGGGAGGTTTCTAGTATGTTAACGTCAAAAAGGTGATTTAGTTGCTGGTATAATACACTTAACAAAAACACAAACATAACACGTTTTTGTGGCCTTTTATTGTGGCCAGCCTAAGGCACACCTGTGCAATAATCATGCCATCTCATCAGCATCGTGATATGCCTCACCTGTGAGGTGGACTGATTGCCTTTGCAAAGGAAACGTGCTCAAGTTTACAGATTTAGGCAGATTTGTGATTCATATTTGAGAGAAATAGGCCTTTTGTTTGAAATAAGCCACACTAATTGCAACTTTCTTGGTTGCCTATAACACAAAGCAGAAATTCAAATGCCCAGCATATCCCCCCTCCCATCCCTGGTGTGGTTTATGTAATATCTTTAAATGACCACTAGATGCTCTCAGAGGGCAGCATGCGACCAAACCATGAACTGAAAAGGCTTCCAACTTGAAACAGGAGAACTGTGATCCTATGTCATCAGTTATGCAGCTTGCACAACCCTGCATCTTACATGCAGGTTTCATTATACACATACCGTTTTTAGTGTTTTAGGCTACCGTCCTAATTGATGCTGTACAGTTCTTAGGAAATGCACAGCTGAGCAGGACTCTGCGTTTGAATTATAAGGCTTCATTGGACTGTCCCCAGTCTCCACAATGATCCAAACTGTAGCAGCTGGGATGAAATCAGTGCAGTGATCTCATCTGTGGAGATGGATGGAAAAACAGAAGGAAACAAAAGGGTGGAAATAGTTATTGTGTGTGAGCGAGAGCATGAGAGAGATGAAGAAAGCAGTGGATTGAGACCCGGGAAAGTTAATTCATTTAAAATGGGGCATTCTGCATACTGATCCTGTTAGGAAAGTTTGTTTTGGCATGATTAGGAAGCTAATTTGGTTTATGTCTGGGTTTTTGCGGTGTATTGTCTTTCGGATCTGTTAAACTATTTGTGTCGAAGAGAAACATTGTGTTGATAAAACTTGTTTATGCATGGAATCACTCGTACATGCAAGGCAACTTTTATTATGTACAGCTGGTATTCAGCATTATGGCATCCCTTATTATAGAAGCAAAAAAAAGAGTGGCATACTGTACTCTTTTTATTTATATTTTCCAATATTTATACATCTAAACTGACCAGTCGGTACTGTATATAATGCACACACCACTATTACGCCAAGTCCCAGAATTCACTGGTAGTGTAGCATGGCAGTCACGCAGCAGTGTGCGTGTAGCTTTTCTAAATCACATTTAAGTGGAACATCGAGTTTCATTAACTTAAGTAAGTTTATGGTTATTCATTCTAAATTATTCTTTGTCACGGCAGAAAAGGCTGAATACATTTACTTGGAATGTCATTTACTTAACTGCTATATTGTACTTGTAATTCATTTTTCCAAAAGTATTTTATTAATGTACTGTAACTGCAAAGAACTCAGTGCTTGGTATTCTGATTGGAGGCTGAGCCCTGAGTGAACCTAGCTTGGTGTTGTTTCTAATGTGAATTTCCATTAGATGCTCGATCTTCTTCCCACTGCAGACAGAAGACCGATGCCCAGCTAAAATCTTGATCAAATGTGGCACATACAACAAAACAACGTAGCTACAGTTTGCTGTGTTTTGTTGAGAAATGGGATGCCAGTCCAGTAAATGAACTGTAAACACAGCTGAAATAATGCAGAGATACCGACATGCTAACTCGATTAGCCTCTGCTAACTCCACAGGGGTAAACCGGGTAAACATACTTGGTTAGATGTGCTTTCTATAGAGTGTAAATCTATAAATTGAGGAGTGGGAGGATATCCCTTTAAATGCTCTCAACTGTTTCCTTACCAGTGCGGTATGAAACAGAACAATGCTGCTCGGATGAGTTATGTCTTAGTCTTAGTCCAGGGGTCGGCAATCCCACGGTTCCGGAGCTGCATGTGGCTCTTCAGCCTTCTTTTTGTGGTTCCCTTCACAGAGCTCGGACATTTTTTAAAATTCCGGAGTGGAGGAAATGCGCATATTTAACAAAAAAGTTTGAAATAGCCGACTCTCAGTAAGGACATGAATGCAGCCTGGCTGAGTTCTGAGTCGTGATTGGATGAGCACAGTAAAGGGGAGGGGAATCCGGTGTGTGCCTGCCTGCCTGCCAGCTACTAGATGTCTGTTTTCCCCCACGGTAAGCTAATTATGAATGCCAAAAAAGAAATGTCTTCTTTGCTAACAACGCTGGCCTACCTGTATGCTTTATATGTGGCGAGAAATAATATATATAATAATAATAAATATTTGTAAAGCACTGTTGTTAAAAATATCTGTACAAGTGTGGACTTGAAAAATGCTAATTTCCTAAAGCTAAGACGTGCTCATACACGAGTACGAAATAATGTAACAAAACGCTTACGACCAGATTGGTGACTTGGCTTAAGAGTTTAATTGGTTGGATTCCAGCTGAAGTCATTGATGAAGTCACGTCTCTATCATCGTCTTTCAGGAAAACACTGGCTTGTGCCACATTTGTTATCATCGTCTCTCAGAAAAAAACATGATCACCGAGGGGAAACCGACTGAAAACAGAGCCAGTCAGGGAGGCTTTCCCCAGCATTATATCACCTTTTGCCAGGCTGGGGAAGGAAAGTTTCTTTTCTAATAACGGATGAACGCTGTCCTAAACTTTGGTGTCATTTAAGGGAGGGATCAAGCTGAAAAATTGGTTTCACAAAGACGCCACATAACAAAGACTGATGTCAAGATTACTCAGTTAAACCACTGATTTTCTCCACAGAAGGAAGGAAGGATTCAATCAATGTAGAAACACTATCAGAACAGAATATTGAGGTGGATTTGTATTCTTTTGTGCAAAAAGAAAATGCTCACTGAAGCTTTGTTGCACCGAGAAGTCATTGGCTATGTCATGTTGTAAAATATTTTATAAAATATCTTCATAAACATGACACTAATTTATGCAGCATTTACTTGCAACTATTTATAAAATGTGTAACCAAGCCATGATGACTGATATTCACAATTAGTTTCAGTGGATCACACTGATGATTCCTTATATCCAAACTTGGAATGCCTTTCTTAATTCCAAAGAAGGATCATATTTCCTTTCACATAGCCTGTGGTTTGAGACATAGAGGTCTGCTTTCTTTGCTTTAGTTATTGCATGGCCCTGGAGAACGACAAAGGAGCGGGTTGATAAACAGACTGTTGTTTCTGACAACTATCGTGGCAAGTGTATGTGTGTGTGTAATTCAGACCCCCAAAAATCAAAGAGTCTCCTCAAAGGGAGGCGGTTCTTAGTGCTATCTTCATCTGTGAGGTCCGTGAGGACTTTTTGGATTAACAACTCCATTGAGTTGACAAATTGACAAATCTCTTTTTTGTAATTAGTTGGGCTTTTCCTAGATTGGTGTACGTATAGTCGCACAACTCAAAAGAATGTGATCCCGACATGTGATCCAGACAAAATGGGCTAATCCATCCCGGTATGTGTAAATGAATGAACCTTACCATGGTTACGTTAAGCCTGTTTGCATGCAAAGACCTGCATGCGTAAGGATGACAAAGGAACAAAGGGACCATCCAGACAACACACAATGACAGTTCGACAAAGACAGCTTCACTTCCGTGTTAGTCTCTTATTGCTCACTGCCATTGTACGGGGCTTTGACATATACAGTAATCCCTTATTTATTGTGGTTAATTGGTTCCTGACCTGACCGGATTCCTTATTTATAAATGTAATATTTTCATAGAGCATAGAAAACCTGTTTTCAAATCCAATTTTCTATCATTATTAGAGCCTTCTAGACATGAAATAACCTCATTAGAGTCATCTTTACACTCATCTTACCCAATACAGTAGACATAATAAAAGAAAATAAGCCATTTAAGACATAAATAAGACTTGCATACGACACTTGCATACTCGTTAAAATGTGTTCCGGTGCTGCGGGTACTGAGTGGGGTGTGAACAAGACGTGGTGTCGGAGGTTAAGAGTAAGTTTATAGCTTGCCGTGGGTTACGGCCGCAACAGTAGCTCACGTTAGAGATCATTGTACCTGTTGTGAACCTGCAATAAAGCCTGTTGTTCCGGCGGTTAAGTGTGGTGTTTTTGTGCCTCACCAAACATTATGGATTCCTAATAACCAGTATTGAATACTACATATCATCATAGCGTCTTTGAATGCATCTTCTGAATGCCTTACATTTGTATTTTAGTTCATTTAGTCATTTTTACACTTGCTTTATTTCCCTAATGCTTTATTTAGGGAAAAATACATACAATTTGCTTAATTACGCATTCTTACTACTAATAGGCCATATTCAACCATGAAAAGCATGATTAATTAATATTTTGAAAAAACTTGATAGAGTGAAGCTGCGAAAGTTCAAGCACAGAGTAGCGAGGGATTGCTGTATTGGAAAGATCGGCCTGTTGCAAACACAGAATATTTAAATGCTTTTCTTTTGTTTTTTGTTATCTGCATTGTCCATATATACAAAAAATTGGTTTGGCCATGCTTGATGACAGTGTTTCCAGGAGGCTAGTGGGAATGTTGCGCCAGGTGGTGAAGATGGCTTCACGGAGGGCATGCACTGTCTGGAACTGATGCCCATTTTTGTAAACTTCCCTTGTCATATACATCAGCAAATGGATTGAGATCAGGGGAACACGCAGGATGGTCCAAAAGATTGATACTATTCCTCTGGAAGAAGTCCTTTGTCAGGTGGGCATTTTGAACTGCAGCGTTCCCAGTCATTACTAGACGAGGGCCTTCAGTCATGAGGGATGCCCCCTGCAACATCTTCACATTGTTTGACGCCCCTGCACAACCTCCATTGTTCCATTGAAGGAAAAAGCACTCTGGATCATGATGGCGCCCCCGCCACTGTGCTGTGTGGAAAACATCTCAGGTGGGATCTCATTGTCATGTCAGTAATGTTGGAAGTCATCAGGAACATCAAGGTTTTTCTCATCAGAGAACAAAACTTTCGTCAACCTTTCAGTGTGCCATATTTGGGGCTCTCGTGCAAATTCCAAAGGGCAACGTTGTGGTGTTGAATGACACAAGGCCTTTGAAGATGTTTTTGTTCTTAAAACTTTTCTCTCCGATACTGTCTGAGGGTAATTGGCTTGCCCTTGGCACCAGTAACAATCTTCATTTGGGCAGAGGATCGTCCCGTGTCATGACGGACAGCCAATCAGATCCTCCACCTCAGGGTAGGTGACATTTTTTTGAGTCTACCACTTACTTATTTTGCTCCATAACCTTCAGGATCTTTTAAGAAGTTTAAAATGAATGTCTTATTGCTTCCAACCTCAACTGGCATTAAAATTTTGATCAAGAGTGTATTTCCACGTTTGTGAGTTACCAGGTTTATACAAATGGCATGCACCAAAAAAGAACCCAATACATTTTTGGTACAGCTCCAGCTAAACGTGCAGATCAAATATTTTTTTTTTTGTCTTTGATAAATGGAACAGTCCTTCCTGGTATCAAAATGGCTCCACCTGTCCCTCAGTGCGCACTGTGTGACAGGTGTCCATCAGTGGCGCTGCTATAATGAATGTGAAACGGTCGGATTGCTCCAGCAGTGCCTGAAATGTGCCCAAGTACGGTACAGACATACTGTACATGTTTCTTATTCATCCAATACTTTAAGACTTCTTTTTCAATGAAGTGCCCTTAATAAAAGAAGACTGAGGTGACGCTTCACAATAATGCACCTTTTAGTCTTCAAAGGGATGCATTCATTGTAACAATGAATTCTAACAACTAGCCACTTTCTGGTGCTTTGGTTTATGTTGTTAACACCAACATTGTTTAGTTCATTGAGCAGGAGTCTGCATTTAATCCCTTTGGCTAAGTATGTTTGTGAATGGAAGATTTGACGCCTCCCTTTCCTGGTCTTCTTTCAAATAAAGCTTGAATCATTTTAGCTTGACCTTTGTAAACGTGAACCAGACTAACTAGAACACTGGAACATGCTGACCTTGGTTTTCCTGGTTTGATCACAGGCCTCTCTGTACTTAGCCCTCAGCTGTTTCCACAACTGTAGCAAAGAGTCGTCTTTCACGCTTTAGCTCTAAATGTATATTATACTGGAGGGTAACCCATTGGGACAACTTTCTCAGAAATACTGTAGCCTCAAACAGAAATATTGAGTCATACTGAACAACCTGGTTATTTGTACAGTACATCGTGACCAAACAGTGGCTTACTGCTTTTGTCCTGCGTATTAAGTAAGATTAATATGTCTCCTGTATTCTGGAACATTAATAGTATCAAAGAGGGGAAATGTAATTTGTGCTATTTTGGTCCAGTCACTCTGGTATTATCTGACCGCCACTTACTGATATGTCAACTAAAACAGTGAAGCTATGCCAGCAGAATGTGAAATATGCAGTGAGACATCGACAAAGGCAGGATCGTGATAAGATTCTATACGTTTAAGGAATGGATTTATGCTCACAACAGAGGTGTTATGCTGTTGCTGCTCACCAATTCTTAATCAACACCTGCTTTCTTAATGGAAATAAATTGATTGAATAATGCACACAGTCAAAACCCATGGCGCACTTACTTGTGAGTACATTTGAGCACATCATAAAGATGTGCCATTTAATCCATGTGATCGCTCCTTGCCGGTTCCTAATGACAACCACCATATTTCAGAATAGAAATAAATAGGAATACGATAAATGTAATCATTTTCTCTCCCCTAACAACGACTTCTATCATTGAGTCCAGTACAGTAATCCCTCGTTTAGCGTGGTTTATTGGTTCCCGACTGTGATAAGTGAGTTTCCGCAAAGTAGGATTCCTTATTTAGAAATGAAATATTTTTGACCTTCTAAATATGGGTTGTAACATTATTAGATCCGTCTAGACGATGATGAAGTAAGACCAACAGTCACCTTTACACTTGTATTATCCAATATACATGTAGATGTAGATAATGTAGATAAAATCAGAGATCAGAGAAAATAAGCCATTTAAGACAAAAGTAAAACTCATGCTTACGTGTGTTGCAATAAATGTGTTCCGGATGTGTGGAGGAGAGGTAGCAATGCCAAAGTTGAGCTTTAGCTTGACATGGGTTATGGCCGCAACTGATGTTATGTTATTATTATTTTACCTGTTGGGAGATAATTCAAACCTGCAATAAAAGCCTGCTGTTAAAGTCGAGTGCTTGTATGTCTCACCGATCATTAAAGTAACATTACTGACACCTAGTGGCAAGTGTAGAATACTACATATCATCATTTGAATGCATCTTCTTAGTGCCTTATATTTGAATTTTAGTTCATTTGGCCATTTTTTGCTTGAAAATGCTTAATTTGGCAAAATCTGCTTAAATATGCATTTTTATATGCATTTTTTAAATAAAAGGCAGTATTCAACCACAAACCAACATGATTTATGAATTCATTTATTTTTATTAAACAATGTGAGAGTGTAGCCATGAAGTTCGAACTGCAATGTGGTGAGGGACGACTGTATAAGTGAGGTTTATATGAATACATGTTAGTACATTCCTTTTGGAACAACATAAGTATACTTTTTATTCGTTAAAATTGGTGGAAAAAGGTTATTCGTACGACATTTACTAATATCACAAATCACAATTACAATACCAACCTACGTCACTAAAAATGTCACAAAACTTTACAGAGCTCTGCCTTCCTTTTTTGTTTTAGTGAATTGTTTTGTTACCAATTGCTTTATCTTGGATGTTATCTAATCTGTGAGTTATGCAACTGCCCTTCTCTGTATTTGTGTGCTTACTGTCATAGCAACCACTGTCACAGATAGAGGCTTGAATCCTGGGTAATTAGTATTTCAAAATAAAAAGGCAACACAAAATCAGAAGAAATTTGCTGTCGTAGTTGCAATAGCTCCCCACCCCACACGTATTATGGCACTCGGAAAAATAGTGTTGCACAAAAAAAACCACTCATTAGCTTTAAAGTGACAACTTCATTGTGGGTCTGTCTGTAATGCAGGATGGATGCGACATAGAAGGAAGAAATAGAAGGTTCCTTTCACACGTTCTCATGGGTGTATTTTTTTCTTTGCTAAATATGAATTCATTCATTTATTCATATGCAGGTGACTGAGCAGGTGGGTGCCAATCGATTAAGTTTTCCATTCATATTTCGTAAACAACACGTCAGAGATGATGGTGGAAATGAAGAGCAATCAAATTCCTTAATTATGTCAGCTCTCTTCTGAACACAATGCTATTAATAAAGATTCCGCTAATGCATCTCTCTGAATTAAGAAGCTGTATTATTCATCAACTGGGATCTATCTATTCATAGAAACTGGGGGAAAAGCACATTTCATTCATGGCTTGAAAGTACATATTCATCTGAAAGGAAGTGGTATGAACTGTGGGGCAGAAGCTGCTTAGATACTGTATGTTCATGGTTATGGCCTGGATAGTTTTTCCAAAGCATCGATCATTTATCTGTGAAAATATCTGTGATTTTCCACGGTAAATGAGTTTTTCATGACAAAACCGCGACATAGCTGTAAACTTGATTACGTTACACAGACAAACTGGAGATGAATGGAAGTGAAGACCAGGTTTAATGCTGCATTCCAGACTGCAGGGAAGTAGGAACTATCTCGCTTGGAGCTTCTGATGTCCAACCTCAAAGTGTTCCTGCTGACAGTAAACAAAATAGAAGCTGACAAACTCGGTAAGTGTGTTGTTTCACATTAGCGATTAATTCAGATGTTTTTCCCTTTTTTACATTGTATGAAATAACTTCACAAACAGATGATATAGCGATATAGGATCACACTAGTTCCTATGGAGAACCATCCATCCATCCATCTTCTACCGCTTATCCAAGATCGGGTCGCAGGTGCAGCAGCCTAAGCAGGGAGGCCCAGATTTTCCTCTGCCCGGTCACTTCATCCAGCTCCTCCCGGCGGATCCCGAGACGTTCCCAGGCCAGTTGGGAGACATAGTCTCTCCAACGTGTCCTGGGTCTTCCCTGAGGCCTTCTACTGGTCGGACTTGCCCTGAACACCTCCCCAGGGAGGAGTCCGGGTGGCATCTTGACCGGATGCCCAAGCCACCTCATCTGGCTCCTCTCAAAGCGAGTCTCTCCCGGATGACAGTGCTTCTCACCTTATCTCGAAGGGAGAGCCCAGCAACCCACCGAGAAAACTCATTTAGGCCGCTTGTACCCGCAATCTTTCTTTTCGGTCTCTACCCAAAGCTCATGACCATAGGTGAGGGTAGGAACGTAGATCGACTGGTAAATTGAAAGCTTTGCCTTTCAGCTTAGCTCTCTCTTCACAACAGACCGATGTAGAGTTTTCATCACTGCAGACGCCGCACAAATTCGCTTGTCGATCTCACGTTCCATCCTTCCCTCACTCGTGAACAGGACCCCGAGGTACCTAAACTCCTCCACTTGGGACAGGATCTCATCCCTGACCCGGAAATAGCACTCCACCATTTACTGGGGAAGAACCATGGACTCGGATTGGAGGTTCTGATTCTCATCCCGGCCGCTTCACACTCGGCTGCGAACCGATCCAGTGAAAGTTGAAGTTCACGTCTCGATTTAGCCAGCAGGACCACATCATCTGCAAAAAGCAGAGACTCAATCCTGCAGCCACCAAACCGGAACCCCTCAACGCCCTGGCTGCGCCTAGAAATTCTGTCCATAACAATAATGAACAGAATTGGTGACAAAGTGCCACCCTGGCGGAGTCCAACCCTCACTGGAAACGGGTCCGACTTATTGCCAGCAATGCGAACCAAACTCTGACACCGGTCATACAGGGAACGACCAGCCTGAATTAGCTGGTCCGATACCCCATACTCCCGGAGTACTTCCCACAGAATTCCTCGAGGAACACGAATGCCTTCTCCAAGTCCACAAAACACATGTAGACTGGAACATATCTTAGTACAACAAGTGGCAGAATTACAATGCAATATAGAAACTGTCGTGCAATCGAAGGGGTTATATTTTTTTACGACATCCCAACCAGTAAATTTGGCCAGTATTGGTCTGATTGGACCATCCCTCGTGTTTATTGATAAGTGACTGCTAACAGTAAAAACAATCAGAATTACGAGGTGTTTAGGGCGATACTCTCTGCTCACAGGCCAATGCTACTAAACTGCCTGGACAACACTTAACAGCGCAGGTAGACAACAACCCTAAATGCAGCATTTCTTTGCCGATGTATTAAACCACACTCACTGTGAACGCACACCTGTGCCATTTGTGTTTACTTTGACGATCAGGCATGTACTTTTCTTCTCAGATGTTGATGTTTAAATAGGCTAGTTCATTTTCTTTATGTTGCCACCACTTTCAAACAAATTCAACATACTGGCTCGTTCCTGTTGATGAGCTCATCTTGCTCATTATTAATATCCCCACACGGGGGCTGTGGCATTTGGCTTTGCAGTCATCTTTTTTCCTCCTAATTCCTTCTACCTTGCATTGCTTCTCACAAAGCTCCACTTTTTTGCTATGTGTACGCTAGCGGCCCCGCCACCCACCACAGAGACAAAGCGACTATAAAGGGACTGTGACACTCCGTCTCACAACGTCTCAAGTCGTTCTATGAAGTGTCTAGGTTCTGAACCAATGCACAGAGTGAACTCTCTTCCTGCCTGTTTGGAGGCGAGAGACAGGGAAAACAGACACAAATGCACATGCCAATACATGGAGGCCAGCAAAATTATTGAGTTCATTTTCACTTATCGTGTGATTAATTTATTTAATTATACCAACAATTTTTTTCTGATCGAGAAATCTCGTCACGTTTTGATCTCGCAAGAGCTTGTGACACCGATTGAATACTCTTCAATGACCAAGACATTGGCCTGATTTCAAGCTAGCAGTGCATGCGTTTCACTTAAACTGAAGGCAACAAGACCCACAAAATCAGGCGTCTACAATGAATGCCTAGGAAAGCAGGCGGGACAGTTGCAGTGCAACCAAATTTGCATATTCCCTTATTTTGACAAATCATCATATAGATTGTATCTATTATCACCACCAAAAATGAAGCAGTGCAAATTTGTGTGGCAAAGACCCAATGCATAATGCCAATCACTACGTCATGGATTAGATTAATAGACTGCCACAAGGCATTTCTGGAAAGAGTGTGGGAGCCAATTTCTGATACAGCACAACACACAAAAATCCACAATTGCTTTTAAGGTTTGTTCAAACCAAAACTGATTAAAACCAGATTTTCTTACAGATCAGTTTGAAGCAGAAAAAGAGAGTGTATTTGTTTTGATAAAGCAGAGGGAGGCTGCTGTCTTCTAGTTGTCTGCTGCTTTTGATTTCCATAATGAATAATATTGTATGAAAGCAGCAGAGTGGTCTCAGTACAGAGGTCAAACACTTTTAACCTTGCGGTTTGTTTTGCGAAGATTTACATCCATTCCCATCTCACCAATTTGCAGCGAGAGAAGCAGAATAAAACAGGAGGCACACATATTATGCTGAAGTAAACTCACAGTATAGTCACACTCTCAGTGTAGACATCTTTTAGAAGCAAAAAAAAAACTTCACTGATTCCTGGTCCCTTGTCCCTAATAAATAAATGGGAACGTAAGTCATGGTTACATACAGTAATAAAAAAGCAGGATTTTTTTTCTTGTTAAACATTGAAAAATAGGAGTCTAGTGAAAAATAAGTTGAGATCATTTATTGGACTAACATTTATTGGAGGAAAGATAAACGCTTGGTTAATGTGGAATTAAAGTTGACATCCAGGAGACGATCAACAACCAGGATGTTTTTTGGCTCCTTTTAAACTTACTAATAGTTATATGCTAAAAAAAAACCACTTCATTCAATGAAAACCAATGCCTTTCACCTGGACATCCGTTTTGCCAAGAGTGAAAAGTTGTTCCTTTTAGTCTTTCCCCTTAAGGATGGAGACCAGAATGGATGGGCCCTACAGGCTCCTGCTCTCCTTGATCATTTATGTTGACATGGCAACCACCAGCAGCAGCAGCGGCAAGTAATAAAGGTGGGTGAAGGAAGATGAGTGTGACTCATCTTCATCCCCATCCAAATGTGCAAACCAAGTTAAAGGAAAGGCCACAGTAAACATTAACCGACTCCCACAAGCACAAGAACAAAGTTCGAACATACACTTTCCAATTCATATTGTTGTATAAAGTCGTGTAAATGTAGTGTGTTGCACTTCAACTATAAAACATTTCTCTTTACATGTAATTGCCCCTTTATTTAATCTCCACTTTTCATTAAATTGCAGGAAATTGCAAGGAGGTTCTTCTATTATGTGAGAGATTTTACATTATTAGTGTTGGCCGCTGCCTCCAATCTGTAGTGAATGAGAATCGTAGGAGGACATACCCAAATATGTTGCAGTCACACATATTTTGCCTTAAAAGCACGATATGTGGCCAATAAAAAGGTTAAGGAATTAGATTATTTTTCTGACATTCTAATTTAGCATTATTTTCTGTATGTAAGTTCTTACAAGAAGATTGCAGGAAACATTTTTTTTTTTTGTACAGAGATATAAGATATACCCTGGACTTTTATTTGACTTTTGTTTGTTTTTGAAAGTGGAGCCAAGTGAAAGTACTGAGTGAAGTACCTTGTGTAGCACCTGCTACATGAAAGAGAGCCTGCGATAAAAGCATACACTCCAATTTGAGAGCTTCACTCAGGCATAACTGCTTTAATTACAAACTGCTCCCTGCCTTCAAGTTTTGGCAGGCTTAGTTTAATGCACGGTGGAACTTCTGCAATCAAAAGCTCCTAAACTTTGAGAAGCGCCGCAATTTAGCATGTGAAAATATTTGTATTTTTATTTTAAAATGTATTTATTTTATTTTTACAAAAATTATATAAAAATTGTTTTAATAAATGTATTTAATATATTATATACGGCATGTTATTATGAGTTATTATGTGAATGCTCTCCACAGCTTGCATGTTAGCATTGCTAGCATGCTAACTATTAGCATGTTTGTAGCTATAGTGGAACCTCAGTTAGCGTCCGCTCTGGTTAGCATATTTTTCAGTTAACGTTGAAAATTTACAGCACGATACAATGTTGCCTCTGTTTGCGGGCGTTCTCTGGTTAGCATACAATATGCCGTGTGTCTTGTCGTGTTATTAATACACTGAGTGAGTCCAACTGTGTTCTTAATGTATTTTTTTAAGGCTGTCAGTCGATTCAAATATTTAATCGCAATTAATTGTATTTTGTCCATAGTTAGCTCATAATTAAGGATGTTGGCCACACAGTCAGGAGATCAGGAAGACATGGGTACGGATCTCCGCTTGGGCATCTCTGTGTGGAGTTTGCATGTTTTCCCCGTGCGTGTGTGGGTTTTCTCCGGTTACTCCAGTTTCCTCCCACATTCCAAAAACATGCATGTTAGGTTAATTGGTGACTCTAAATTGTCCATAGGTATGAATGTGAGTGTGAAAGGCTGTCTATATGTGCCCTGCGATTGGCTGGCGGCCAGTCCAGCGTGTACACCGCCTCTCGTCCGAAGTCAGCTGGGATAGGCCCCAGCATACCGGCGTGACCCTAGTGAGGATACGCGGCATAGAAAATGGATGGATGGATAACTTTTTAATTAATTGCAATTAATCACAGATAGAAAGTTTTTTATGATATGAAGTGTACCTTTGAAGAGATTTTTTTTTTATACAACTTGATGCAAATTAAGTATTCTTAATTGTATTCTGTTTTTTTTTTAACAGCTCAACACAAAATGGACCTCAATATATAAAAAAACATGTGAAAAAATATGTGAAATGAAAACAAACAGAAAAATAAATAGTGACAAATTACAAAAAATAGAGCGCTCAAGAACAGTCAGTAGTTTACAGAACTAGGACTGCACTCGTATACTGTGGTGCGACGCTGCAGGTTTTCTTTCCAGCCAGTCACTAAAGCAGGTGATTTTAATGATCAACACCTTCAGTTTGAGGGAAGGAGCTCATCAATTAGATCACCTGCTGAAGAAACTGGTTGGAGAGAAAACCTGCAGCGTCTCGGCCCTCCAGGGCACGAGTTTGACACATGTGGTCTCGTGGTTCACTCGCTTCCAGGCAGACAGTGTGGGTTGTCGAATGGATGCCTCACTTCATTGTTGTACTTTACCGTTTATCAGCAGACCAGTCAGACCTGTTGCCACCGTTCTATTCCAGGCAGCTGGCTGCTCACATAGTCTTCTAGGTCATACATACTGGAGTGAAGCCTTCAGACAGAGTGCTAACTGATGGATCTATTTATGCCGATAAGACAGTGATGTAACCTTGCTAAAATCAGACCTTCACCTGTCTTTGATTGAGTGTAATTTGGCATACACAAGTGGTAAAAGTGGTGAAAAATAAAATAAAATAAAAGGGTTTTCATTTACTTTACATCTTACTGTTTTTTTTTTTTGTCATTTCGGTTTGAAGTTATTTATTTTTCTAGGAATAAGGATCAAGTAAGTGGCACTCACATAAACGCTCGACTTAAATTTGCCATCAGTTTTTTTTGGTAGTGCTGCTGTTTGCATGCAGTGCATTAATGCATTGTTTAAAAATATGCATCTGCTAAAAAAAAAATTAAAAAAACAACAAAAAAACCCAACCCTGGCGTACTGCGCGTGGGCTGAGTGTATACCCAAAATACCAGAACGGCCGGATTTAAACTCACAACTGTAATTTCGTCAATCCAATTGTGTGACAAGTAGTAGAGAGGTAGCACATGCTTAAAAAAACAGTCTGGGAGTAATTTTGGTTGTCCTGGTCTGAACTGCCACTTAACAGGCACACTCAAGGTTCAAGGTTTTATTTCGTCATTTTGTTTGTGTGGTGACTCCTAGTGTGTCATGTGCCTAGACAAATGTTGACAGGAACATACAGTACACAGACCTACACCCAACCAACAGCCCAGCCTGAGTGCATAATTTGTATTTCCTGGCAAACATGCACATTCCTGACTGTTTTGGAATTTAAATAAGACACCCAACCTAGCCTGGGCTTTAATATGCCTTATTTTGATTCTAAGACTTCAACTCAGTGACGATGTCTGATGACAACCAAACACTTTATCCTCCAACACGCTGCTGGAGAGCATCCTTTTAAAATATGAGCATGTGGAGTGAAGACATACAGAGCTGGAGTTGTACGCGCTGAATGAACACAAACAACACTCTGACAGCCGGTGGATTTTTGCCCGCATTGCCCATCCCTCAAATTCACATAGTTCATTTGACGCTGCAGAGGCGTCAGTCAGCAGGGGCCAATTATCACTGCCAGGGAGCTATCTCATCATGCAGCGTAGTACATTCCTTCCTTTTGTTAAAGAGGACCAATTTGGAATCTGCTTACTGTTGAATAACTTCCACAAAAAGAGTTTACCTTCCTTTTAACCAGCCGCTGTGTCTAGGAAATTATTGAAAAGATTTCCTACATACATGATTTTTTATATCCTTATCTGTTAAAGCTCCCTCCGTTAAACAGAGCTTCTTTTTCTCACCAGCGTATGAAACCCCGAAGGCCATGTCCACACAAACGTGGGTATTTTTTTTTTTTTTTTTTTACAAATGTTGAATGTTTCCGCCTTTATTTTTACTCACAAACGACAGTATGTGACGCTGCTGCTGTATTTTACATGATGTGTTATCAAATGTATAGTGTCCATGTGTTTATGTTTTACAATGTATGTTTTACAATGCATGTAGTCTGCCTTTAGTACAATGTTCGCTGGGTTAGGCTGCAGCTGCAGCACAACCCTGAATGGGATACGTGGCAATTAAGGGATCTAAGCAACTTCAACTGTTAAAGGTCCTATGATACTATTTTTCAACAATTTCCTCAATGTGTCAGATGTCTCACATTAGCATACTGGAAGTGTATTGCCCACAATCTAACCTTGAGGCTAGAATTTAGACAGCCTAAAAGTGTCTTAAGGAAGCCCGACTGTGAACATGCCGTTTTGTGTGTCTGCAGCTTTAATGCTAATGAGCTGTGTTTGCCCACGTCTGTCTCTGGCAGAGTGTGTGGCTCCAAGAAGTACTATTGAACGCTTTATCCACTTTTTACATGTATACTGTATTTCAGCTCTTGTTCAACGTAATGCATGTCATAGTGCACATGACACAAACATCAACACTAGCATAACTATGCTCAAAGCACAGTGATTCAAAGGAGTAAGAAAAATAAATAACAAATATTTTTTAGAAACTCATAGGCACTTTACAATAAGGCAAGCAATGCAATCAATACAATGTACAATAAAGCAAAATAACACAGGGCATATTAAAATGAGAATAACTAAGCAAAAAATGAAATGGGATTAAACATTATAAGCAGGTTTGAAGAGATGAACAAATACACGCAATGCCACGTCTGATTCCTTGGAACAAAAAAATAAAAAGGGAACAGTGTGCTCAGTGTGACTAAAAAAATGAGGCAAGTGAGTCTAAGGTCCTAATCAGCAGTGCTTCTACCACCAATGCAGTGTGACCTTAGTAACCCTCCCTTTTTCTACTGGAAACCAGCAGCAACCACAATTCCTTACCTCCTCCTTCCAAGGTTCTGATAACAATGGGCAGCCATGGGAAACCCACATCCCATAAGGATGCAGCAAAGTATGTAGGGGCTGCTTTCACCAGCTGCTGGGGTGGCTGTGTTCATTATATTTTCAGCACAGACAGAGTGGGAAGGTTATTTCCACCGAGTGCAAGGCTTGTGGGTAGACGCACAGTTTAGAACGACTGAGAAGAGGGCATGTTTGTCATTGGGACATAATGGACTCATACAAACCACGCCATTGTTAGATGTGTCTACTCCCACGTACTGTACTTTTTCTTTATACCTCGCTGATTTTATGACACACACGTTGCTATTTAAAGCCCGGTACACACATGGAGATAATCAGGCCCATTTTGTGCCCGATTCCCTCCTTCTGACCAAAGTCGGTGAAGGCCCTGTGATATATGATGTCACTAAATATGATGTCACTAAAGATGATCCTGAACGTATCTTGTGGGTTGAGGTCATGTTTTACTCCATAAACGACACTGCCAATTATGAATTTTAAATATACGGTATGATGACCAACTTGTTCAGGCAAATACACGTTTTTTTTTTTAGTTTTTTTAGTCACACAAGCCTTCCCACAATAGAGTTGGCATAATTTGGCAACAGAGTGGATTTAACAGATAAGCTAAAGACTCTTCTTTTTATTTTCGGGCCCAGCGGCACACTCCTGCCTCTCAATCAGTCCAGGTATTACTTCAGGCCTCTTGGGGGAGTTTTCATCGGCATATGTTAGCCCTCACATTTAAAAAAAACAAAAAAAAAAAATTTTTTTAAATGTTTGTGTGTGTACTGGGCCTTCGTTAGAATTATCTCTGACATTTATTGGCTTTTTTGGCCACCGACAAGATATTTTTGGTGGATAAGTGCATGTTTATTCAGTGGGATTATATCAAGGGTAGGGGGGCAGTGCCCCACCAGATGGTACTGTGTACAGAGCTGTGCTTCTGTCGCAAAAGGAGCATGTATACACACATCCTTTCAGCATTTAAAATTATTGTAGTGCTGTTTTTGTAGTCATTTCCTTGGCCTATCGCAGCATTACTATTGAGTGCGGTGAACTCTGCCAAGTAACGAGTAACCGGAAAAAATCTGTTTTTCAGTATTTAAAGTTTAATTAGACCAAATGACAAATTGTCTGTGTGCTTTTTGCAATAAATAATACATTTCATGATTTTTCGAAATAGTTTTATACCACAAAGAATCTGTTATTTTGCCACTTAGGAACACAATTGGTTGGGTCATGCAAGAAAGCCGCATGCACTTTGGTATCTGGTAGGGGCCTCCGAAAACAGGAAAGGAACAGGGTTATTACAGGGTTAGTAACCTAAGGAAATAATTAGCTGCAACAAAAAAAAATATTTGTTCTCTAAAAACGTCTGGGGTTTTCACTGTCAGTCATACAGCCATCACCCAGAGGTTTCTAAACAGTAGCTTCCTTTAGTGAACATTCGACATTCCAACACGTGCAGTAAATAACAGCTTGAATCCATCTGGGAAAAAATACATTAATAAAAATCATTTGAAAATTAAATTAACCAATACATATTCATACACAATTATTTGCAGACAGGAGATCCTTCAAACCTTAATACATATGAGACGCGACCAGGATTAATAAACAGGCCACTGCATTGTATAAATGATGAAGACCAGACATAAACAGAATAGTCTCCTGACGTCTTTAATATTTCTGGATTCTCTCGTCATTTGCTTAAAATAGATTTTTACAAGGAATTAGAATTAACTCTTTAATCCATCTGAAGTTTGCCGCTTTAGCATCATGTATACCTAGGCTAATAGTACAACCGTCCTCTCATAATAATACGACTTTAGTGAAGTAATAGACCTACTTTATTTGTTTAATTACAAGTGCATTCTTATAATTCTTTGACTTTATTGCAGTGGCTTGCGACGAGGTTCATTGATGGTGAGATCATGACTCTTTTGGAGGTTTTTGATGTTAATATGTTTGCTCATTAAGAGGATAGCAAAAAAAATGAAGAGAATAACTCATAATACTTTGTTTTGAAATACTTCTTATTTGCATGTATTCTTTTTTATCATTTAAATTGTATTTGCATATGAAATACATGCACCCTGTCCTTATCCAGGAAACGCTCTGATGCTCTGTTGTAAAAGTCTGATCACCTCCTGTTTAGTTTGGACATATAATCCTCCATCTTGGCAGTCAGGATCCTTCATTCATTCAGCAGAGCATAAAAATATCTTCAATGCATCTGACTTGCTGCTAAACAGCTGCTCTAGCCGGTGCTGCTGTCAAAAATGCTGGCTTTTCCTCTCTATGGAAGAACGGCAGTGACAAGCACCTTCCAGCTCACGCACACCCCTACGCCTTTAGGATGAGGTGGAGTACCGCAACGCCTCAGTATTTCTCAGTATTTTATTGTCTGATTAGCAAGAATAATGATGTCACACTTACTAAAGACATTACACAGGAGAAAGTCATGCGGTGTATAATAAACGTTTCTGCAAACAATGTATTGGCGGCATGCCAAGAACCCGGCACGTTCAGATGGTGGGTACAGTTCAATAGACAAATATTGCCATTAATTTTATGTTAATATTCTTTTTTGTCTCCCCTGACAAGTCACTGCTGTATTCTGTTATGTCCTTATTGTGAGTTTGGTCCCTGTCACTGCTTGCTAATAAAGTGTACTCAGTGTAAGAGGACTGAATGAAAAATTGAGGCAAAATACTGTAAAATGCTAGTACAGTACCACTACTTTTGACATTGTTGTTGAGTAAATTCGGTGTTCCAGAGGATGAGGCTAAATTATTGAGGACCAACTGGAAAAATAACAACCCGGCTACATTCCCCTTTCATTCCAAAAAGTATATTTAGAGATAAATAAATGATCCAACCATGTCACAAGATATGTTATTCAAGCCACTGCAGGGAAATAGAAAAACTGTCAAAGAGGTAACTGAAAACATTTTTAACAGGCTGAGAAATAAAATATCCTTGACACATGGCTCTGCAGTGTGCACGGACTCCACAAGCCGCTATGCACCCCCTACAACATCTGGGCATTTTCCTGTTGAAACGATGGATTAGTCTCCTGGGGGATCCCCCCCCCCCCAGAACTTCAGTCATCACAGTCACTTCAGAGCATCAGTCAGCTTCTGGGCAGTCTGTTGGGAGATCTGGCGGTGGTGGATGCAGCAAAACATGAGGTCCCAGAGATTCAGGTCTGGAGGAATGATGGGCCAATCCATAGCCTCAGTACCTTAATCATCCAGGAACTGCTGACTACTGAGCTACATGTATGTGACACCGACCAGGGATTGCCATTCACCAGAAGGACAGCTGCACAAGTCCGACGGTCTGACAGTGGGTCTTAGGATCTCATCCTGTTACCAAACAGCAGTCAGCAGTTTGTGCAACCCTCCAAGGATATGAAAGGCAGCAGAGAACATTCTCCAGTGTCACCAGATTACCTCACATCTGTCACATGTGCCCAGTGTGAACTTACAGATAATCTGCTCATTCTGGTGCTGTCTGGAAACCGCTGAACATGCTGCACCATGCACGGCTGGGAGCTCAGGCTCCACTTGTGTACATAGACCTACCCTCATCTCTCCTGTTTAGGCAGAAAAAATGCACTCCATTTTCCTGATGGAGGTCAGTTTTTAGGGCTCCTGCAGTGATCCTCCTGTTCGTCCTTGTGCAAAGGAGGAAGTGTAGCGGTCATTCTGCAGGACTATTATATGCTATTTCAGTCCCCTCTGCTTCTCTTGGTGTACTAGCCTGTCTTCTAGTATCTGTCCTAGGAGACACACCGGCTTCTGATTGGAGCGCATATGGATGTGCAATCCTGGAGGACCTGCAGATATTACCTCATGCTGTCACAGCGGCGAGGACATTGGAAAAATGGAAAACTAGTCAAGAATCAGCCAGACAGTATGGAGAGAGAGAAATGACCTGCAAAACAATTCCTTAATAGGCCTTGTTTTGCTGATTGTCTCTCCTTTCTACCTGTTGGATGTGTCTGTTGGAACACAGCAGCAGGTGAAATTTATTTACAATCATTATTCCTTCCTATCTGGACAAGTTTAACTGATGCAACGAGCACATTTTGTCCTTTATCCCGAGCCATGGTCTAGACACTAATAACTCAATACGGTGTTCACCTCTCGTCTCTTTGATTTGTGTTTTACAGATAATCATAGCTAGAAAAAAAACACACATTTTCCCTCACACAGAAAGATGTCCCAGTTGTTTTACCCACTAACACAGGGGTAGGGAACCTCTGGCACGGGCGATGTGGCTCTTTGGATGACATCTGGCTCTCAGACATGTCTTAACACGATAACATTTCTTTGCTTTTGTTTTTTTAGCTGACATTTTAAAGTAAAACATTACAGAATTAGTATAACAACATTATTAAAAGAATCAATGCAGAGACTTATTACATTAAAAAATTGTTGGTAGTACCTAAAAATGCACGCATTAAGGCTAAATCCCAATTCTACCCCTTACCCCTCGTCTTACCCCTTACCCCTAGGTTTTGCGCGTTCACGAGAATCAAGTGGTGTCCCAATTCTCCTTAACCCGAGGGGTAAGGAGTAAGTGCTCAGGGGTATACACACCTTGACAACAAACAAAGGGGTAGGCGGAGCGACAACACCCGCTGAGAAGATGGAAGTGCGGAGACCGAACAAAACATAGAAATGTAAGTAATTACGGATAATTATTGAGTTTCGCAGTAACGGCACTCGTGGTTTATTATATATTCAATCATTTGCTACTCCATGTAAATATTGTCCATGTTTTGAATTGTTGGTTTTCGCGAGTTATATCTGACTGCAATCTACTGCATTTAATAAATGATTAGCCAATGATTAGATAGCAACCACATTAGCCTGTTCATTATGAGTTGTATTTTAAAATAAATCGCTCGCTAGCGAGGGTAATCTACATTACCAAACTGGCCGAGAGAGTGCCATGTTTGTGTCCGACTAAAGCGCCCCCTTTCTGGGCCACGGCAGGTGATATCCACACTCTATACTCCCGAGCTCTTTGGCAGCGCGAAGGCTGCTCAGATGCGCCTTGCCCGCCCATGGCAGGTGGCTAGCCCCGCTCCAGAGTGTACAGTGACGTTGGCGTTTTCTAACTTAATCATTCAACACAGCACGTCGTAGTGAAGTCTGTTTAATGTGAATTATAGGCACCCTAGTCCACCAACAATTGTCATGGTGCGATATGTTGACTCTTATTTTGCCGTTTGTTTCCAGTTACTGTGCGTTGAATCCGTTTTTGGCCTGACACCAGTGTTGAGCTGCGGCTCCCGGTCGGTGTTGTATTTTCAGCGTTGGTAATCACGTGAGTTCATCCCAGAAAACGTTATTGTCTTTTTGAACTCTCAGTGGTGTTGGTATTGTGTTTTAAACGGACACCTTGTGTTCATTTTTCCTACCTGAGCCTATTGAAGACCTCACCTGCACTTTGTGCCCTACTTCGTCTACAAAAACAGGCATTACAATTTGTTGAGAATTTTGTAGCAAAGTGTAACGAGACTGGCATCCCTATTAAAAAAGTTAGCAAAGCTACATCCGTTTCTGAAATACTGGGCAAAATTGTCCAATGATGTATTGCATCAATAAATGTAAGGGTTTTTGCATTTAATGAAGTGACATTTCATTCACTAACCCAAAAAGCACACACTCTATGGGGATACATTCTGTGTAAAAGGTAAAAAACTGAATTGTAAAAAATTAAAATGGAAAAAATGGAATTTAGTAAAAAATAAAACATATTCATTCATAGGGCCCTAGTCATATTTTCAGTGAGAGTGATTTTTTTGACATGTTTGTGACAGGAAATAACACAAGAAATCAACAACAAACTGTCAGACGTTGTGTTAAGAGTTATAATAATCAGGAAAACAGAAAATATATACAGTACTGCGTATTGTAATTGCTGTTTCTTAACATGATGTCTTTTGCCACTTTTCTGTGTCTAAAAGATACCCATTCGCCAAATAGTTCACTTTAACTCAAAATGTGGACAATGGATGGATAATTGTGGGCTTAACTGTGTATAATGATGCAAAAAAATACAACAAATGAAAAGGAAAAGGGTAGTATTTGACAGAATGGTTAAAAAAAAAAAATGTGTCCTGTATATGACATATGAACCTGTCTTTCCAGGGCCTGCTAATTTCTGTATATTTTGAAATATACACACCAGCTGCAAATCAAGAAACAAGGCTATAGTCATTTGGCCAATCTACTCCAACTTGCTCTGTTTTTTATGATGTGGCGGTAACTGAACACTGCAGGCAATAAGCAAGATCTGCGTGCACCTCAACTTTAATTTTTGACTCCCTTGTCAGGTTTTTAGTCAGCCGGTTGGGAGAACATGTCATATAACTTGCAATCAAAACAAACCGTTGTGCAGATAAAGACTGTCTTCTGCACTTCCACTTGATACTTGACAAGTCACATCTGGTCTAACGCAGATGCTTGCATTCGAAGTGATGCAATTCTGTGACATCCATGTCATGTGTGAATGCAATTTGGGTTGTGTAGGAAGATGCTCTCTCTGCAAGGAATTTTAATTGATTTGTAAGTCTTTGTTCATTTTCTTTTATCAATGAGAAACAGCACAATCTTGAACGATTTCCATTCATACCACCTCCGTAGTCAAATTGGCATTGTCAAGTATGCCACTATTGGTTCAGAGCTGCTCCACACCAATTCCTGATACCACATACATTTGACAAGTTGATAAATTGCTACTGTAAAAGTAAAATCCGAGAAAATCATGACAAAATCCTTCAGTAGTTTTATTTAAACGGAGTACAGAGTATTTTTAAAGAGGAGAAATAAATATTTCATTAAATAAATCGTTTTTACCATAACCTCTTTTCCAAAACCACATTCCTGTGCGGGCTTACTAATTGATCAAGTATTGTTCAGCTTAGATACTAGTAAACATTTCCATAACCTTATTTCCTTTGGGCCACAGTCACCCGCTTACTTCCTGGCCCTCATCTTTTAAACTCTCACTGCTTCCTGTTTGGTGAAACCCTATGTGTGGGAAATGTGAGCAAAAGAGTGAGCGTTCACTGGAAGATGAGTGTCAGGGCTGAAATAGTGTAATCAGTTGCACATCTGTTATATTTAGCTGTCCACATTTTCCTGTGGAACAAAGCACTTGTTTGACTGTCAATTAAACAACACCCCAAGTTAATTTGGAGAGTTTTATAGTAACTGAAACAGATTCAATGTAGCAAACTGTACTTTCCCGCAGGCCTGAACATACCAACCGATGCCAAGTGAGGATGTCACTTTGTCACACTTACATCATTGAAAACCGCTCTTTATTAATCTCATCTATATGAAAGCATTCACTCTGATGAATGGATCAGATGACCTCTCCTCCTAAAGCACTGTACAATTTGTTTGTTGCATCATTAACCTTTTCACTAGTTTCACAGCAAATGTCAAACGCCCTGAGCCTCAACATCAGGCACTCGATACTTGTGAACACTGTTTGCATCGTATCTGCTCAAGCAGACCAGTTGATTCCAACTTTTACTCACGTTATGCAAACCAAATCAATCAAAGTGAAAATATGGTATTAGATCAATACCATTGAAAAGGACATATTTCTCAAGTGTAAAGATACTTTAATACGAGAACACTAAAAAACTACGAAGCCGCCGAGGGGACATGGAGAAAAAAATATGGATGGAAAATATGCAAGAGCTCGCAAATTTTTTGCAAGAGAACGCAATAACTTTTGCGAGATCTTGCAAAAGTCCACTCCAAACTCTGGAGTGGGCACCATTGGGATGTGGTAAGGTGCTATATAAATAAACTTTGATTTGACTTGATTTGATTCAGTCGCTAGGTACAGTACAGAGGAAGGACGAGGAGGGGATCGATGTGAAGAAACACATTTCGCTTTATTGAAAAAAATAGGTTGCTGTCGGCCACAATCACGCCGCCAAGATCAGCAAGTGCATAGACGGCAGCATATGAGAAAAATATAGCGGACTGTCAAACTGTCACTCTCCCCCTTGTGCGCACACACACACCTAAAGCCCTTACTGACGCGTTCACGGCAACACTAAACACATCACACATGGGTTCAGGATCGCTGCACTATATAATAAGTGAAACATGCTTTCATCTACGGACTTACTATTTACATCCCACCAGGAAGAAGACGCTGTGATTGTAGGGTATACGCACACGCGCTCACATCACCATGACAACACGCGCAAAAGCACAGGTAAGGAGGCTATGCAGCAGAAATATTAAATAACCAAATATTCTTCTTGGTGAAATGCATATATATATATATATATCTATTAAACCTGTTACATTCTCTTTCAGTGAAGGCCTTTTCAAATTAAAAGCGCGCTTTCACGGATTTCAATGACATTCACAAGTGTTAGGAAAACTCCAGTTCCATATTTCTCAGACAGCCCATAAAAATAACGTCACGGCAAAGTCAGCGAATCACCCGAGCCCGCCTTCCTTCACAACTTGAGCGCATGGGACTGCTTGTCGTGTCAGGAGTCTGCATGGGAAGAATACAAATAAGGGAAACATGCGTAACTCCAAGCGCGGAGAAAAACACTTGCCCCCACGTGCATAAAAAAGCCAGTGGGTCAGTTTTTCTCATTTCTACTGTTGATATCGATCCGATATCACCATGAATCATTCCAGCCTGCTGTATCAGTATCGTATTGTAAGTGAAAAAGATGTATCGGGAAACACTTAACTTACTGTATGCTATCAGGTACGCAAAGTATGTGGACTTTCAAAGCAGTGATGCTGCTTTTCTATAAACAGTAGGAGATTAGCTCTACTCACCTTGCTTTGCTGGTTTCAAAATAGTACTATGGGAAATAAAAAAAAAACAAGCCACATTGAATGCATCATTAAGACAACAGTGCAGGAGAAACAATGGTCTCCTGTATTTAATTTTTATCATGCCAAGTTAACGTGTTATTAAGTGTTGTGTCCTAATAGCTAACAGCATGCAAAATTACAGTGAAATAAATAGTTTTTTTGATTAGATGTTACTAAGTTGAACTTATTTTTACACTTCTATTACAAATAATAATGTAAAAATACTACTTAAAACATTGCCTGTAAAGGCAAATGTGTTATGATGATGAAAATTGTATTATTTTCCATATTTTTTAATGGGAAAATTTGCTTCCATTCACAAAGGGCTCCACTGTATTCCAGTACATTCACTAATACATCCGCAGCTGCTGTACAAGTCCTGGTTCATGATACTAATTGTTAAGCGTCACATCCAGCCTCTGCACAAGTTGGTGACAAGCCAGCTCAGAACTTGACACTTCTGGACGTCAGCTGAATGGCGTCCGGCAGCTGTAACACACTTCCGGCCACATGACATTACAGTCGGTGTTCAGGACAAAGTTATGCAAGTTCATTGTGGACTCTTCCCAAAACAGTGACAACAAAGGCCTGTTGCTAAGCCATCGACTGAAATCGCTTTTGTTCACCTTATTTGTGGTTTACATTTACAAATTAGACTGGAATATGTTCGGGTGGCAGTAGAAGAGAGATGTTGATTCAACATTAGTTGCATTAGCTGCGTTATTCTTACTGTACTGTTTTGAAAATTATAATACTGTTCTAAATACCTGTAACTCCAACCTATAGCCTTGTTAGATGAATGGCATAGAGACATTCAAGAGAACACACAAATCATATTATGGTGTGTAGTATGTTCTAGCTTGATTTAAATCTATGAATAAATATATAGTGTGTTAAATATAACCATGCCCTATCATTTATTTTTTTTGTTAATAAAATACAGTGAAAATTGGCATATTTCAGAAGTACTTGCAAATGGTGATTAATTAGGATTAATTCATTTGCAAACTGGGATTAATCTGATTAAAACATGTAATCATTTGACAGCCCTAATTTTTAAATATATTTTTTAATATATTTTTTAGAGGTGTCCTGACTTGTTTCCCAACTTTTTCACTTCCGAAACAATACCGATACTGCAGCCTTCAGTATCGGCCGATACCGATATTTGATATCTGATATCCGTCCTAGTATACCCTAATATTTTTCCTTGTTACTTTTCCTTGTTACTTTTCCTTGCGTGTCTGCACAGCCAGTTATTGCTGTGAAGTTTTGTCTGGGAAGTATCTGTGCCTCAGTGAGTCACTATAGTAAGTTTCTTTTAACAACATTGTGCCTGTGATTGACTGGCAACCAGTCTAGGGTGTACCCCGCCTCTTACCCAAAGTCATAATATGACCAATGTGTTTATTAAAAATGCAACCCACAAAAAATTTGAAAAATTCCAATGGACAAAATTTTTAAAAACTACAGTGAAGTTAAGTGCATCGTTTGTAGCTGATCTATTTATAGCGTCAGAACGTTTGATGGAGTACCAACAGTGAAAGTAAGGTCAGCATAATATTGTGCTTTGTTCTTTTGCTTTGCAGCCACCTGCCAGCTATCCGATGTGTTTATTTTTAGTGAACACACAGTCCGGAGGTTCTGCATGGTAGAATTCAAATGCTCAAAACATCTGGTGGAAACACCCCATAAAATAAGATTATTGTAGAGAGAAAAAAAAAAAAAAGTTCTTTGTTTCCTGAATGAGTAACTTAAATATGCACGACCAAGAACTATACAGCAAATAAGGCTGACCTGATTCTGGGGTTCTAAGCGCTTATGCAATCTCAATTTGCTTCTTCCTGTGATAAGTGCTGAGCACTGTGTCTGATTAGGTTCGCAATCAACACTTCCTTTTTAATCTTCTTCATAGAACTCAAAATATGTTTTTATTCAGTTTTAGACAGACGATGCATGTTCAAATCAGAAGAAATAAACAATGAAGTCACCTGGAGACCATGTTTGAAAGAAAATTTGTGTAACGTTGGTGATCAGACAGATTGTGCTGCGTGACCTATTTTACCATGGCAACGTCATACACAAGCCACACACCACACAGGCAGACCGTCTGCCTTTTATTCCCAATGTTATTTTTATTCTACTCTTTGTTGTGTTTTTTTTTTTTTCCTGCATTTTACAAACATATGTTTATTTTTGGGTTTGCAACAGTGGGACATTTGAGATCACTGGATGTGTCACGTTAACGCAGTGTTAAGTTTTAGCATTATAACCTTGTGTGTCTTTCATTTGTTACATTTTCTCACCGAATGCCTCTCTTTGTTGTCATCACAAAGTGTAAAGTTTGCTAAAATAAAACAAGTAACCCTAAGCTTTACTTTAAATGTAAATATGATCAATTATTTTCACTGCAATGAGCTTTGTAAATATTATTTGACAAACCGGCCATTTGGTCAATCAGCTAACTCTTAGTGTAGAATGTGTAATGGACATTTTCCCCTTTTTCCTTAAACACTCTCTCTGCACATACACAACAAACAATGTGCACAGGAAATGGCGCATGCTTGAACTATCGGACCACAAAATCACTGTCTTGCTTTCATCACCCAAAACAGAGGAAGAGGCACCTTTTAGGCCGAGCCGGCAAGTCATGAGAACTTTGGGGAAAAGAAACTGACACATTAGTTTCAAAATCACGTACTGGCTTATTAAAGACTATACCACACAAGTATGTACTATGTGTGCGACTAAAGACTATACTATCTAAACACAGTCAGACCTCCATTTCAGTTTTTGTATGATTTGGTTTTGCCAAAAAGAAATGTGTACACCATCTCAGTCATCAAACAACTTTGAACAACACCATACTATGATACTTCAGTCATTTGAGGTAATGTATATCATTTGCAGGAAGACAATGGAATGGAATTAAATTATTGAGACCTTGTCGAAATAGCATGCGGTTGTTTAAAAAAAAAGAATAAATTACTCTGATGTCTGATATTCTTTCTTTCATGAGCCATGCTGTGATTTGAAACACACACATTTTTTTTTAAGTTACCTGGCACGTTACGTTAGGTGTATTCGCACAAAGTATTGGCATGGCCTATACCAACCTGAATTTTACTCATTATCGGATCGGGAAAAAAATCAGTGGTATCACACATCACTACTGGGTACACCTAATACAGCTCATACTCTGGAGCTCCTCTAGTGGTGAAGATGAAGCATACAACAACCCTGGCCGTTCCTGTATCTAAAGCCTATGTCAAGTCTACGTACCAAAAAACGCAAGAAACACACAGAGCGTGCATGTGTAACGTGATCGGCCGCAGAAGTTCTTTGTCAAATCAAACAAACTCCACGGACACTTATGTTTTTTTCACGTTGCGAGACAAACTTATGCACTTTGTACGTCTTCGTGCGTCATCCGTGCGGCCAGCGTGTGTCTTTCATACATTTTCCTGGTGCCAGGTTTGAGCAAAATGTCAGTTTTTTCGTACGTTGCACTTGCGGACTCCTTTGTGTCTCGTGCGCCACATGTGCACCCCACATATGTAATTAGTGCAACCAACGCTGGCATGTCAACACGCATGGATTGACATCTTACGCCTTCCTGGTCACTACTACTCCTTTCTGCATGAACAACAACAACAAAAATCTGCTATTTGGGGAATGCCAAAAATCACAAAAGCATACGTCCAGTTGTGACCTAGGCTTAAGATACAACATCACAACAGTTTTATTGTTTTCATATTTTATTAGGAGTTCAATCCTTTTTATGACATCCATCTTATCCATCTCCAGCTCACCCAAGACCCTAATTTGAGGTCAACAACTGTGTTCAGCTGTCCATAGTACCCTTTGGCCCCATTAAACCTATTTATAATTTCCTGGAAAATTGTTATCTTGTTGAACTCGTTACACTGACTGATAACAACTCATTTTAATGTGTCTGGTCGCCCTGTGAGTGGTTGTTAAATACTTGAAAACAATGTGTGGCAATATGTTGCTATTTTCATTCTGGCCCCACATCGCACCTTTTTGGACTGGTTAGTGACAAACACATGCAAAAGGCGGGTCTTCACAATTAAAAGGAAAAAGAACATCCTATCTTGCTGAATTTGTGTTTTATGAACAATAACAAGACTCCCTTGGTGTGCTGTTAGTATGATAATGACCAGTAATTTGCCACCTGCTGCTGGTTTGTTCTAGTTCCCTTTAAAGAACACAGTGATCCTCAAACCACAAGAACGATTATAGGTAAACGTTTTATCATTCCGATTCACAGGCAGTGAAGAGAAGCAACTTGTACTGACCACTCGAGAATGCCCTCAAAGCCGCGATGAGGTTGCTGACCTGCAAAGTGGGGGTCATGATGCGCACTCATGCATGTTGACGCTCAATGTCTTTTTGAGCATGAGCATACATGCTTGCTGTTGACTTGGTGGGAATGAATGTCTGAGTGGAAGACACAAATGTAGACAAGCTTTCAATGAATTCCCAGCCATACCTGTGGGATGAAGAGAAAGGATACAGGGATTCCAGGAGACATATACTGTATATTCTTACTACTTGCAGGTTTTTGCAATCTGTACCCTGTTAGAGGCATCATCTTTGTGATATTTTAGGATGATGCGTTGTCATGCATCAGTAGAAACCCAGTGACAAACAAGTATAATCAATTTCACTTCCCTGTTCCCTTGGTTTAAGATACAGTGGAACAGGTAAGGTTGAACACAATTCAACACTGGACGTTGGTAGGGTGTTCAGATTTAGAAATGTTCCCATTCATATGAAAACACAAATGCAAATACATAGAATCAGTTCCCAAAAGCAACCTTTATTCAATCTTGAATGAGCTTTGGGTCTGTTAGATATCATACAGTCCAATAGCTCAGTGCATAGTCAAGCGAATAACTTCTCATAATGGGCTTCAGGACACAAACACACACACACACACACTCACCTCTCATGATACACACACCTTGCAAAACACTTAAATATGACTCATAGAAAAATACTGGGAAACACAGAATAGATGCATTGTTCTCACTCACACCGGCATAATTTGACTTTGACGCAAACTTAACTTTCACTTTCCAGGCACACAAGCTTAAGTTTCACCTCCTAGAGGGGTGCAGCAACTGCTCTATAGACTCGGTGTACTTTCATTCTGGGCTCTTTCGTCAGTCTTCATCATTGACGGTAAGAGTCCAGCACTGTAACCAAATTTCAAAACCTTTTAAATTGTGTGACTTCTCCGATAGTAATGCGGTCCCAAAAATCGGGACGAAAGGCTAAAGTGAAGAAAAAGCCTTTTTAGTACCAGGCTGCGCAGAAATAATTCAAAGTTGTTTTTTTAAAAGTAATCTCTTGGAGAAATGTCTACTTTTACCTCTTTCCCACCATTGTGTTTTAATAATGCACCAATAAAAGTACAAAAGAACACCGCAAATGACCCAAAAAGCACGCACGCTCACAGGAGAGCTCAGAAAAGGGCTCAAGTATGCTGCCTGACCTTTAAAGAGTAGTGTTCAAAAGAAAAGTCTTACAGGCGATTCACATACTCCAAGTCACTCTGATCTATCCTCCACCCCAAATATGCAGGAAAGCAACTCAGGTCTCAGCATTACGGAACTTGAATTTTCTGTAATTGTATTTTGGGGAGCACGGTGGAACTTGTGGTTAGCACGTCTGCTTCACAGCCAAGTGGGTCAGGGTTTGAATCCTGGCTTGGACTTCTCTGTGTGGAGTTGTTTTTCTCCATGTGGTTCGGTTTCCTCCCACATCCGAAAAAAACATGCATATTCGGTTAATTGGAGACATGTAGATGAGTGAATGAATGATTAAATCTACATTGTGTATAGAGAAGAGTTCAAGTCGTTTTTTGACTACAACGTATTTTAGCTTTAGTCCTACTTTAGTAATCTAAACTGAAACATTTTGGTCAACTAAAATGACAGTAAATTTAGCCAGTATAAAATAACGCATCTTTAAAGTTTCCTTGAAACCACCTTGGCGGCCACACAGCCATGAGTTCATGAGACAGTCTGGGTTCGAATCTCCGATGGGCATGTCTGTGTGGAGTTTGCATGTTGCACCCGAGTACCCGGAGAAAACTCACGCACGGGTTTTCCTCCCACATTCCAAAAACATGCATGTTACTGTAGGTTAATTGCCCACTCTAAATTGTCCATAGGTATGAATGTGAGAGTGAATGGTTGTTTGTCTATATCTGCCCTGTGATTGGCTGGCGACCAGTCCACGGTGTACCCCGCCTCTCACCCGAAGTCACCTGGGATAGGCTCCAGCATACCCGCGACCCTCGCGAGGATAAGTGGCATAGAAGATGGATGGATGAAACCACGTATATTTGGGCTCCCTACAAAGCATCTCAAGAATACAATTCAAAACAAAAATTAGACCTGCTGTCAATGAATATTGAATAGCAGTAAGCCAATTATTCCACCCTAACATTAGTGTTGTATTATTTTACCTGAAATTAAAAATAATTATTTTTTCACATGTTGAATCATTATCATCATCAACTTTATTTCAGACACATACATGTTACGTAATACGTAAAAAAACAAAAAAAAAACAACCACATCACCAACAAGACACAATAAAAGATGGCTATCCCTTTGTATATAGGTTAAGGCGCCAGTGTTTCCACAAACTAGAAAAGAACCTGACCGAGCTTTGTACAGGGTTGGTGAGAGCATATACTGTATGGTGCTGTTTACAGAGCATCTTAACCTACACATACTGTACATATACTGTATTACAGTAATCCCTCGTTTATCACGGTTATCCCGACCGGGATAAGTAGGATTCCTTATTCATAAACAGTATATTTTCATAGGCAGAGCATAGAAAACCTGTTTAGTACTTCTAAATCCGGTTTTTAACATTATTAGAGCCTTCTAGACATAAAATAACACCCCCATACTCACCTTTACACTCGCATTACCCAATAGAGTAGACATAATAACAGAAAATAAGCCATAAGACATTTAAGATATAAAAAAAGTGTCAAACTCATATGTGTTGCTATAATGTGTTCCGCTGCTAGGGGACAGAAAGTGACGTCAGACTCTAGAGTTTTAGCCTGGTGCAACAGTAGCTCGTTGTCTTGTCTCTGCTATTTTCAGACAATGTGGTCCTGATGGCCTCATCGGGCTGTGACCTTCAGCGTTTACTGAGGCGGTTTGCATCTGAGTGTGAAGCTTCTGGGATGAGACTCAGCACCTCCAAATCCGAGGCCATGGTTCTCAGTTGGAAAAGGGTGGATTGCTCCATCCGAGTTGGGAATGAGGTCCTGCCCCAAGTGGAGGAGTTGAGGTATCTCGGGGTGTTGTTCACGAGTGAGGGAAGGTTGGAGCGTGAGGTTGATAGGCGTATCGGAAGCAACGGGCAGACCAAGGACACGCTGGCCTGGGAACGCCTTGGTGTTCTCCCGGTGCAACTGGAGGAGGTGGCCGGGGACCGGGAAGCCTGGGCTTCACTACTGAGAAAGCTGCCCCCGTGACCCGAACCCAGATAAGCAGAGGAAAATGGATGGATGGACGGGCAACAGTAGCTCGTGTTAGGGATTATTGTGCCTGATGTGAAATAATTCAAACCTGCAATAAAAGCCTTTCATTCCAACGATCAGGTCTGGTTCTTGTGTGTCTCACCAAGCACTACATTAACTGACGGTGTAGAATATTACATTTCATCACAATGTCTTTGAATGCATCTTCTGAATGCTTTATATTTGCATTTAACTTCATGTAGCCATTTTTATGCTTGAAAATGCTAAATTTCTGCCAAAAATATATAACATCATCGGCTTAAGTATGCATATTTTTGGACTAATAATGGGCTGTGTTCAACCATGATTTATTCATTAATATATTTTAAAGTGCAAAGTGGCGAGGGACTACTGTTTACCTTGTCCCACGCGTCTACAAAATGAAATTAGATTTGACTGGATTTCATTTCTGTTAACACTTTCGTTTCGTTTTTATTTGTTGACGAACGTGTCCGTCCATTTTGTCACAGCATGAATTTGTTTTCATGTGTCACCGTCTTGTTTTTCGGCAGGGAAAAAAACATTGTTGCTTATCCGCAAGCCTGAACAGGATATGTGGTAGAAAACGAGTGAATGTAGTGTTGAATATTAATGATATTTCATTATTGGTATAGACCATTACCATTACCACAGTAAACAAAGCCAGTGTTTGTGCAACGTTAGGAAGTGCTACTTTGTTTTTATTTAAACTGACTTCAACTTGAATATACAATAAAATAAAAGACAATGGAAGGTATTTGGTGCCGTGAAGACACATGCACAGCCACACAGTCATTTTAACTCAGTTCAGTTGTAAAATTTCAAGTCCCACAAGTCCGCTTTGTCAATCAGCACAGTATCCTGTCCTGACATTAACATCTTAGCCGAGTGCCTCAATCATATGCAGGAAATTCCCTTCAAGGAAAATGGGAAATTGTTGCTCTGATTCTAATCTGCACTGATGTATTAAACCCTCAGGTTTTTGAAGACCTCACACTTTTCTGCATGTGTCGTTAAATCCACATTTTCAATTCAAGTAGGTACTCTTACTTTATTTTATCAGCATGTCAGACAGGAGAGTGGATCACTGTCTGCACTGTCTCATTGAGAAGACAAATGACACGGAATGTAATTCTCGAAGCTGGCTGCTGATCAGACGACACCAAGTCTCAACTCATGGTCATGTAACTCTGTATAACGTATACATGGTGCATTTTTACTTCCAACAATATTGTAAGAGCATCCAGAGGTTATTATACCAGGACGTACAACCACTAATATTATCGTGCATTAAATATGTCCTTGCACACTTTCATAGGTATGGAAAATGGTTACGGCTTCTACTGTTGTTCTACACTATGAGTCACAATTCTATTATTAATTGCATTATTAATAACATTTTTTAGCATTAGTAAGGGACTGCACTGGGTTATGCTGAAAGGTGATTATATTATTTTGGTTATTAAATGATAAGGTTACAAAATATACAACATGTTCACCCCTGTATATGTGTAAAGGTGTAATATTTGACACAGACCTTCTATTGGATCTCATTTGTCTTGCGGCTGGGACTTTTTGTGATATGTTGCTCATAGCGCAGCACCAAATTTAATTAAGCATAACTAGTTTGACAAAACGCAGGTGACAAATGTCCCAAAACATTATTGACAAAAGTGTTCCAGAGGCACAGCAGCTGAACGATAGTGTAAATATTCTGCAGAGGGAGGGTAACAAGGAGCAGGTTCCAATCAATCAGGATAAACACAAGAACAGGAAACACACAAGGCCAAATAGTGAAACAAGCATAAACACAAGAGGAAAGAGAAGTGAAACAGGAAATGATACAACACGCAACATGTCTGAAAGCTTCTTGCAAAATAAGTTTGGATGAAAACATTATGTCTCCTGCAGATTAACACATTCATTGCATTCAGGTTAGCCATAATGGGGAAAAAGTACTAATCAATACTGTTATCTACTATAGGTTTAAGTTGTTTAAGTGGCCATTGTTGCTGATAATTGCAGTATACCATCGTATACCTGTGTCACAATTAGCCGTTGGAGCTATCTTGAAATTGCAGAATGCTGAGTTTGAGGCTTATCCACGAAAGCTGTGTCAGCAAGTTGAGGGCCATCATGACACCTGCAGGAATTAGTGGGCTGTATTGTAGATGTTTGACTTATTTATTTTCCTTTAACACTTGGATTCTGTATGAATATCTCAAATGCAAAACTCCCTGCAACTAAAAATAAATTAATTCAAATTTTTTAAAAAAGTATCCCTATGATACTTTTATCCCTGTGGTTTTCTTACAGACCTTTCTGTCTTCTTAAAATATTCTCCAAGGCTAGTCTGGAAGGATAACCCCCTCTTCCCCTCACAGATCTTTTTGCAATAGTGCTTGGAATCAATTGACCCCTCTAGCATCCATTAACATTCAAACATCTTTATGCGTAATCATGGTCACGACAGTTGAGCGTTTCGGACCAAATAATGGCCAATATTGGTGGGCGTGTCTCCTCCCGTCAAGCTCTTTAAGATGTTCTTTTTGACTTCCGTGGTGATGGCTTTCTTTTTCTTTGGCGCACTGCCACTAGGGAGACATAATGAAGTCCAAAAAGTTAACTAATAAGTGATGATATTGTCCCTCAGTGTGGCACACACTGTATCCTTCCGCTCAGCACTGCATTTTTATGCCGCGCCTGCCAAGTATTCTTCCGCCGCACACTGTAACTAGTTCTTGACTGGGTCTCATACATTTTGTAATTGTTTTAATTTATTTATGGGAGCGTGTTCTGAACTGCAAAACGTCGTAACACGGAACAGCGTAAACCGAGGACCGCCTGTATAATATTTACTGTAATTTCTGGTGTATAAGCTCCTTTATTCTTACACTTTTTGAACCCTGCGGCTTATCCAGCGGTGTGGCTAATTTATGGCTAAATTCTAATCTTGTGACCTTTACTTCAGAACTACTACTGCCCATGAGTCAGTGAGGAAACGGTAGCTCTTTTTTTGGCATGAGCCAATCACGAGCAGTACACTCACAACCAGCTTGTCAACCCATTGGAAATCGCAGGAGGTCATTATATATAGCACAGTATAACAATATAACAATCTGACTCACGGTGTCATCCTACAAAGAACACTCATCACACAGCTACTTAACATGCCTAATAAATATACAAAAAAGTACCAATACGAGCTGGAAAAAACACAACTATTTTCAAGTTTTCCCATAATGCATTGTGTCTGAGCAGAGCATTCATTGGTGCTTACTGGGGCATTGCAATGATGTGGTGGGTACACCCACCCTGGACTGGCAAAGGCCTTAGAGACCAACCATTCACACTGACAGACACTGCGTGGGAACTGACCCCATCCTGGCTACACAAAAATCCATGTGAAGCATTACACTAGCGGGGACCCTCCACATTTCATCACATGAAAAAACAAATCTATGAAATGTCGCAAAAATATTGATACTTCATTGATCTCCAAGAGAAATTCACATTTCTAGCAGCTCTGCAAAAATGTTAAGATATGGACAAATATAGAACATTTACTTAGGTTTGATAAAGTAAAAATATTATGCAGTATGTTGTTGTTAGCATTTGACAAAGTACTGCTGGTTGGTGGACAATGGTTTGAAAGAATGTGGTCCCTGAATGCTTTTGTGTTTCTGAGCTAACACATACTGTGTGCATAGTTCTGACAGTGACACTTCTTGCAATGTTTTGATAAATGGTAGCACAAAAATGCACTGAATTCACCTCAACTAAGCAGGTGCATAATAAACAGCCAACAGAATGTCCAAATGTGTTTTCTTGCCTCATATGCTGATATGATTCAATCCTCAATAGGCGAGGAAAGGCAGAGAAAAAAACGCCACCATCAAAGAAACAATGCTGATGATAAATGTCCATAGACACTATTCACACATACTGTGGATGTTTTCATTCTATTAGTTCCCCATCGCTCATGAATGATATAGGTGCAATGTATCCCATTACACATTACCTCTCATTTCAAAGAAATAATGGCTTTCCCAGCCGTGTGTGGCCAATTTCATACTTCGATGATATAAAGATACAGAGCTATAAAGTCAGCCGGGACGCTTATTTAAAGAATAGACATATTATACTTACTCTTTTCTTTCGACCGGTAGAACCTGCAGCAGAGGTTGGTATTTTCCAGAACAAACAAAAAAGTCATAGTGACTATTTCTGATTAATAATTTGACTACATTTAGGATTATGTATTATGGTATGTATATTTTCACTAAGCGGAAAGCGTGCTCTGTCAACTTTTTGGTCTTTAAAAAGGCTTGAGTTTATTTCACATTATGTTTAAAGTCATTATCCATTTGTACTTCACTTTAGTAATATTTGCTGTTGTTTCATTTCAGCTTACCACATCATTTCAGTCATGGCCCCCACCATGACTGAAATGATGTGGTAAGCTTTGGACCATAATATTTCTTTCTTTCTCCATACATTTTTCAAGTTGACGTTGGTTTCATCATAATCTTATTCCAGAACATGTTTAGCTGCTTCAGATCTATTGTGACAAAGTCTAATCTGTTTTTCACTATCGAAATACTGTGCATAATAGACATACCAATATTTTACATTTGCACGGGTGTTTCCATCATGAGATGCGCAAAAATGCACAAATGTGTGATGTGTGATGAACTAACCAACTTCAGTTTAAGTTCTACAGCCTCTTCATGATTAATACTATTGGCTCCGTGTTATAGATAGTATATCTAAAGCAGGGGTCTCAAACTCAACTTACCTGGCGGTACACTTCTTTCTCTTTTCCAGTGTGTTCTAAAGATAAAAAGAGGCCGCTAAGAATGCACATAATGGGATGCACCTATTCCGCCTATAAAGCCTTCTGAAAAACCCTCCAAAAACCTCCAACAAAGCTCCATTTACATAATCTGACCTGCATATTAAACAAGCTACAGTGACATTGTTATTATTACTGTTATTAACATTGTTACACCAAAGAACTACTTTCCTGCCGTAGTGACACCTCGCCACACCACACTGGTCAGCGCTGCGCTGTGTGGTGACGCTAGTCTCAGGCGTCAGGCCACTACTGAAAGGTAACGCTATGTATTGGAGCTGCCGCCACTGCTGCTGAGTTTTTGTTTTTGAGTTTGGAAAAGTTAACGCTAAGTGTAAGCGTTCGTTTCTATGTTGCTATGTGAAATCAATTCACCCAGGAAGGAAGATCCAGTAATGCTTAAAATGACCAAAATATGGCAAAATACTGTATTACATGTTATCATGAATGTACCTGTTACATGTAGATAAAACCATAAAACCTTGTTGGAGGTTTTGGACGTGTTTTAATAGCGGTCTTTGTAGGTGGAATAGGTGTGTCCCATTAAGTGCATTAATGAACTGTCTTTTTCATCTGTTTTTATATCTTTAGAACGCACAGAAAAGGGAAAGACGTGTGTTAATGTTTCACTTAAGGTTTGTGGATGATGGGCAAAACTTATGCTAAACTTTAATGCCAACAGGGGGCCACAAAATATGGCTGCAACTCTGAGACTCTTATTCCTGAGGCTGCTTAGCCTAGTCACACTCACACAGAAAATTCCTCTTCAGTGCCTAACTAACTCATGGCTTAAGCATTCCAAAACAATATAAGATAGTCCTTATCAATATGATGGTGATAAATAAAAGCAAAAAGAATTGCTAAACATAAAATATATATTTTTTTATCTGTTAATCACTTTGGCTGAGGTTCAAGGGTGGCTAAGAACAGAAGGAAACTGTTAAGAGATTCTTCCTTAAGTGGCAAAGTCAAGCCATTCTTGTTTACCCATAAATCACCGTTGGAGGAGGGTCGGCGGCATTCCCAGTTGCTTGGGTCATGCTGAGTTGCACTGAGTTGGAAATAGAGAACAAGAGAAAAACAAAATCTTTGCTCTCTTGTGGCATTTTGTGATAAAAGTAAATTCTACAGTGCTCTACATGAATCTAAGACAATATAGGGTAGTAAAGTATGTGTAGTATACATGGCTGTTGTTGGATGCTCATGTTGAACACTGTCAGTTGTTCTTTTATGGTCATCTGCTCAGGGCACAGCTTCCCCACTAATACTCAGTTATTATTTTTCACATAAATTTATGAGTTGTCTTTGACAACTCCAGATTCTGATATGTCTTTTTGGAAGGTTAAAAAAGGTAGCTCTTTATTTATATTTCTATTTATTTGATTAGCACCAGCAGACAGCCACCACTGGCCTTTAAATGAGAACGCAACATGAATTTCAATGAACATTGGAATGAACCTAAGACCCAAGAGAATAAACATCATTCCATGCCAGAGATATTTTATTTAACTATTAGCGTTACGAGCATTGCTTTAAATTAATTGTGTTGCCACTCACATTTTTGCTGATGGAATAGATTTGCACACCCTCCCAAGTCCAATGATGTTTAATGTTCCTCCCACAGGATGAAAAGGGTAGCCATTCAGCTTCCGTCTAAGTCAATTCATTTGGACATTAAATAAAGTTGTCAGGATAAAGGCCACATTCTTATTAAATAGACAGGTTATAACACTAGGTCAGTCTCATTCGCAATCGCATTCACCCTTTAACCTTTTCAAAGCCAATGATAAGTCTAATACGAGCTCTAGGTCCAGATCAATAAGACCTACGGAAGTGAGTCCCATGAGACAAACCATTTGTCTGCCAAGCAAAATAAGAGGCCAAACATGTTACTGTACCCCAGTATGGACACTAACCACTTTGTCGGAATTCATGTTCTTCGTGTCACATGTGTAAATCATGCATATTAAATGACAAGATGCGCTAATGTAGCATTATTACGAGGAGTTCAGTTATTTGCATCCTCTGTCAATACCTCCAACTCCATGGCTTCGGCTTCAAACCTTTTTTTCATGGTCTGCACCACTTTTACACCCGTTAAAAAGTGTGCGACAAAATCTTAATAGTAGTAGTAGTAACATGTCCACTCATAGTACCGCAAATTCCGGTGTATACTTGTTTCTTAAACTTTGAACCATGCGGCTTATACAGTGGTGCAGCTAATTTATGGCTAATTTCTCATCTCGTGACATCTCAGATCTACTACTAAGTGTTTAAATACTGTGCCGCTCGCGAGTCAGTGAGGAAACGGTAGCTCTTTCTTTGAGAGGAGCCAATCACGAGCTTTTAGTGCACTCACAACGAGCTTGTCAACCTGCTGGAAAACGCAGGAGGTCATTATATATAACAGTATAACAACATAACAGTCTGACTCATGGTGTCATCTTGCGAAGAACACTAACTTCATCACACGGCAACTTAACACTCAAAAGGTGCACCAGACAAAATTTTATACACCAGAATTTACGATATGTGCAATGTTTTACTTTGCTCATGCGATTTAGCGCTCATGATTTGGGATCTTAGTGGATCAGCTCCAAAATGTCCTGTAATGCTCTGAAACATGAACTCTCATCCAACACTGACCTCTGACCTCACAAATGATCTCCTGGACGATAAGGCCAAAAAAAACCCAACCCTCAAATACTTTTCAAAACACTGCAGAAGCTGTTTATAACTGCAAATGGTGTTTCATTGCATAATCATTGTCTGTAAAAGGTTGTTTAAAAGTTTTACAAGCACTACTAGCTCAAGTGTGTCAGGGCAAAATGTGAGGACAGTCACTCATAACAGATACCGGCAATTAGTATGATGTCTGGAATTATCATTCAGAAATGACTACCTAGGTATTATCTAAACCATTCACACAAAAGAAAATGTCCCAGTGACAAAATGCATACAAAGAGCACACAATGAGCTCATAGGATCTGCACCATTCATCCCAATGGCTGTCCTTCCATTTGAACAGGCGTTCCAGTGTGAAACAATGCTTTTCACATTAAACGTCACTAACAATATGGTCAAGTGTTTTGGAAATAGTTCAAGTATGCAACTCCAGCTGTTGTGCTTTGTGCTTTTGAACTGAATTTGCTGTTTACAATTTTATTCATCAAATCGAATCTAATGAAGGCAGTATATGGTGTTGCCCAAAATAAGTGGGGGTTTTATCACCCAATTACACGAGAAGAACTGAATGAACCAATTTTACCTTGAAAGTGTTGCATATTTGACAGTGTTTTTCTTTTTTAACAAGGCTCCTGTGTACTCACGGCACCGCAAACACAGGATTTTGGCTCGCTGATGGTCATACACCAATTTCCACGGATCAGGAGAACAGGCCCTCGGGGGCCCTAACAATCAAATCGATTAATGGTTTTTGCCATGCATTAACCTCAAGAGGAAGGCATTTGTTCAGACTAATTAAATAAGAAACTGATTGGCACTGAGATGAAATGGAGTATAACTGACTATGGTCAGTAGATATCACAGATATAATTTACAAGAAAGATTTTTTAGGACATAATAGGAGTGTACAAATTGGATTCACATGGATGTTATTTTCAGTTATTTATTTAGTCCAAAAGTGTGTACCTCTGTTGGAAACAAGGCAATTCGGTTTGATTAGCCTTATTCTTCTCAGATAATAACTAATTCATGCTTTGTGTGAAATATTAAAACAATTGCTAAATTTAGTCCCTTTCAAAGTATTTGTTTTAACCGAGTGGAATTCCCTTAAACCCGAGTCACACTCCAGGCGGAATGAGCCAGAATGCCGTCAGAATGAAAAGTCCTGGTTTATTCCTGGATATCCAAAGTGCATTCTAAAAATTCTGACTGCATTCTGAGTGCATCCTAAATATTCGGGTCCATTCGTGTGGCTGGCCAGAATGTTTTGCTCATGCTAAAAACCTTTGAGGTGCATCCGGAGAGGGAAAATATCGAACGGCATTTGAACAGTATTGTGCACTCTGACTGCATTCTAAATATTCTTACGGTATTCCAACACCATTCCAAACATTCTGAACTCAAAAGACTGCCAGAATGTCTCCAAACTTGCCTCGAATTAGCTGGAATGCAACTCAAATGCATCTCAATTGCTGCTGGTATATATTTCGATGTTAAAAGAATTCAGCTGGAAAGAACTTCGAATGCCGTCATAATCTTTTGATTGCTGCTCAAATGCACCTCGAATGCAGTCGAAATGTGCCAATTGTCTCCTGAATGAGTCCGGATGAAATTTGGACCATAATCACAAAAAAACGTAGCCAGCTGCCACTGAAACGTCATTCAACATTGAAACTTTGCCTTATTCACATCACGTCATGCCGCCATGGAAAAAAGGAGCCAAGGTGAGGAGCTGCACCACCGGCCGCCGGCATGTACAAGGCAGAGGTGCTGCATCCGAAGAAGTTCGGAAGAACGAGCTCCTATTCCTGATGATGCTACACCTACCGACCAGATTTCGGGAAGCAATAGAATGGCACTTCTACGGCGTTCAAAGTGCTTTCTGACTGTATTCTAAGAGTATTCTTAATATTCCTACTGTGTTCCAACTACATTCCAGTCGAATATGCAAGAATAATTTGAGACGGATTCAAACAGCATTCTTATGAAGTCGATATTCTCTCCTGAACGTGGCACGAACTTTGAAAAGTTTAATTTTTTTACTGATTTTCAGTATCAGTACAAAGCTAAGCTATTTTATTTTCACTGTAAAAGCAATAAAAGGAATCAACATGTTTGAGAACAAGTGAGAGTTCTCACAAATCCTCTCATTTCCCTGGAGCAACAATGGCTCCAGGTATTGTTCTTCATGCATTACAGGAACAACCAAGCAGGGGGAGTTGGGAGGTTAAGGTTGGGTCATCAGCGCAACACTGCAACTACGAGGGACACAAAAATTTGAATGAAGGTATTGTGCACGGTTCAGCGTGGAGAGTGACAGACATTTATCTTATCTAATATCTTATCGGAAACAAACCTCATCCTTTTTTTCTGCAAAAGTGCAGAGGCTCAGTCCGCAAATGACGGGATGCACAAAGATACTGTAAATATCACCAACTCAGGAAACCAGTCATGATTAATCAAACATGCAGACTCCATTTGCAAAACAGGACACTCAACAGGAACGCCATTCACTTTACTTGTAAGGCATTTAAGTATTTACAAAGAGAGCTCATAACTGTCAGCCCTGTAATCATTGTGTAGAATTCAATAATCTACAAATCCCATTTTGATTGTGCACAAAGAAGTCCATTGTCTTTTCAGCAGGCATTGCGTTTTAGCACCGACAGTAACCATGGGATTATGCAAATGTATATGTTGTCAGGTCATATTTTTGCTCATTTTGTAATATTGGGACCAGATGAGAATGTAGGGGATGGAGGTGCCACACCTGTTTATTCGAAGCGTGTTGCCCAAAATCTAACGTTGATCCTGAAATTTAGGCTCCGAGAAGCACTATATCTTTATAGCCATACTGAACATACACACAGTCACACTGCACTTGTCCAGTGTAATATATGCTACAGTGAGCTACAGTGTTAACATTACACTCACATTTTAACGTTAACATCATGCAAGGTTTGCTTGGTTATCCTGAAGAAAAACAAAATGATCAAACGTAATTCTTCCATGTCTGTAGCTGACTAGCGAATAGATGACAGAGATTCGGGCTTTATTTTAAGCACAGCCCGGATTTTTTTTACAAAGCTGTCCTTTGTGAAGTGATGGGTTTATCTAGCAACGTGCACGTCAGAGTCCACGAGGAAGGAGGTTTTTCCTTCATGATGTTATGATAACCTGGAACTTCAAAGCGCTGCTTGTTTCAAAAATGGCGCAAGCGAGGGAGATGATTTCTTATGTTCGGTGATCATAAACAGGCTCTAGTGTCACATTACTGTTATTAAAAAGTCAATGTTGCATAATAATCAACATTGAACGTTTAAAAGTGCATGCTTTTCCCACAGCGCAAACATTTTTGTGATATTATATACATTTTTGGTGAAATGCTTAATATTGACACTACATTTGGACATTCAATTTGCATGCAACTAGTTGTGAAACCTCAGCTCACTAATGACATTCTCATTGCTGCCAACTATAGCTAAATACGTATCTTCCTCCTCCTGGACCTCTCATACACTTTTGGCACCATCTCCCATCCTCCTCAACCGCATATCTTCAGAGGTACAGCTCTTTCAAACACTTTAGCACAATTCATAATTACAGATCCACTCCAAGGTTCTGTACTTGGCCCCCTCCTGTTCACAATTTACATGCTCTCCCTTGGCAAGATGATCTGCCAACATGGGCTTAGCTTTCATTCCATTATTCCAACGACATCCGACACAACACAAAAGACCAAATCCTTTCCCCTTCACTACAGACGACAGAAAAAAAACAGGACACTATCTAATATGCTAAATATCAAAAACAGCAACAAGACAGAGGTCTTGGCGTCATGATGAGGAAGGGGAACTTTGTTTTGAACTTCTACCAGCTTTTCACCAGCAAATGCTGATTATTGTTTGTAATATGCTGATATTGGCATAAAATTTAAATTTCATATCGGTATCGTTTTTTTCTGCCAACAATGATATCGGCGCACAAGTGATGACGTGTTCGACACAGCAGCGAGCTTGCTAGCTCAGTATCTCCGCAGTCTAGAATTATTTCCAAGTTTCGCTTTTGGTTTTTAAATATGCAATTTGCAAGGGAAGCGTAGGTTATTCAAGGGAGAGGAGCGCGGAGTCTTCCTTAATACTTTTATCACGCCTCAGGAAGAATCACTCGCAGCTTGCGTACTTGCAGCAAAAATAATAAACAACGGGAGATGTGCTTAATGAGCCCAGTTGATCATTCCAATGATTGCAGTAGTCCAGAATTTCTTACATTGTACTTTGTTCTCACACGGATGTTTATGCCACGTAGAAATATGCAGCATTCCAAAATACATCATTGCCAGCATTATTTAATTTCATTTAATTTGATTCTTATTTGTGATTTTTTTTTTAAAGACTAACCTGTCTTTATTTGTTTATAGCAGGAGAAGAACACTTTGTTTTATTTAACTATTGGTCATGATTTTTTAAATAGAATTATATAACTATTATGTAATTTTTAACTATTTTGTTGAGACCAAATGTTTGAAATAAATATGGCAAATTGTTCTCGAACTGTTACTGCATATTGCAGTATTTATAAATAGTTTTTATTTGTGAAATGCATCCAGTGGCATCACAATGTGTTCATTCATTACACAAGATGTGAACTGAGTTTGAAGGAAGAGCTGCTGCCTATATGGGTATCTGTAAAAAAGCCAATATTAAGCATCTCTAAATGTATGTACACTAAACACAGTTATAGTTGGCCAAAAATGTAAATTTTGAATTTGACACAAGAAGTGGCAGAAGAATGTAAGAATGTGTGTTAATAGAACAAAAAACAAAACACTATTGTCATTATTTTTTTACATTTTGACAAAAAGTTTTAATGTTGTCCATAATATACTGCATAATGTCCAAAATGCGGCACAGGGGCTATTTGGGGCATGAACTGCCTTTTTAAGGTCATGCCACAGCATCTCAATAGGATTCAGGTCAGGACTTTGACTAGGCCACTCCAAAGTCTTCATTTTGTTTTTCCTCAGCCATTCAGAGGTGGACTTGCTGGTGTGTTTTGGATCATTGTCCTGCCACAGAACGCGAGTTCCTTTCAGCTGGAGGTCACAAACAGATGGCCGGACATTCTCCTTCAGGATTTTTCATAGACCTCATGGTTCCATTTATCACAACAAGTCTTCCAGGTCCTGAAGCAGCAAAACAGCCCAAGACCATCACACGACCACCAACTTACTCGTCTAAAACAAGTATCCGGCTCATCCCTACTAATAACATGCTTTTTCACGTGTATCACAAAGCTGAGATGCAGTTTTTTCTTGAACTATATATAACTTGTTAGCATACCTACATGTGCACAAAATATCAAAGTGGCCTTTGCATGCTTGCATTTTTCAGTATGTGGCATTGATGGAAAAATTTTGGACACATAATATGAGTTATCAAGTCATATAGAACTACGGTGCAGTCAAGACTTCATCTTCATATAGTACGTCTTGGGATAATTTAATTTTGCAATTTAGGAATCGAAGAGACTCTACGTGACTCGAAGCATGAATGTGAGATAATAAAATGAGAACAAGATGGACTTGATTGGATCTCATTCTGAGTCACGGGTCATACGGCCCCCTGTGAGAGACCATTGTGAGGTCGAGGAGTGAAGAACAGCGCCTGTGGCATCAGCACATGGAGCTTCTTGAAGTATCATTGATTCCCATGTGAGATTAGGGCTGCATGCACACACACATAAACTGGATTTAGAAGGATCCGAGGGTGCTACACTTCATCTTTTTTTTTTTTTTTTTACACTTCACTTCACTTTTTACTACTCGTCCAAAATAAACGTCATGAAAATATGACTGATGTAGTCTAGCGATAGTATGAAAGCATTTGTTGTGTCATATGTTGTTCCGTGTTTTTCTAATTGCTCTGGATGCTGATTGGTTGATGTGTACTGTTGAATTTTTGAGTGAAAAACCAGGTAGGAGATGGATGACCGTATGTTTTGTCAGGAAATGTGCAGTGGTACAACCTAACAGCCACATGACGCAACATACCACTTTAACAACATATGCGTCCAATTTCTCCCACAACTGGTTTTAAACTGATCCAGCCTTAAATTCTCCGAGATGCATCACTGAATGAAACACATTATACACGTGGTACAGCGTGTCCACAAACTCTTTACATTTAGCCAATTTATTACAAAAGCAAATGAATATTTTGCTTCAGGGATTTTGATGTGTGAATAATATAATTAATACGGTACAATGGAACCTCGTTTAGCATTCGTCCTGGTTAACAAGTCTCAAAAATGTTAAAACAAAATGTGTTTTCATAGTTTTACAAATACAGTTTTACTTGCATAAACAATTCTAAATGCATATAAATGACAAATGAATTGGATAAATGAACATTTAAGGTTACTTTTACCTATACTGGAAATGTAAAACAGTGAAACGGTTAGAGTCGGCCCTTGTGGAATGGATTAATGATACGCCACGCCGACTTGTATCTCAATGTCTATCTATCTTTGTTCGATTCATGATATTTTTAACATAACCCCGTAGAAAGGAGTCCAGGGGAGTGATATCTGGTGAATGAAGTGACCAGGAAATTGGCCACTTAACAGGACCGGTATCAAAAACATGGCATATGAAAAGCACAAATGAAAAACTTTGATAACTGCTGAGTACTTGAACAAATCTGATGAACATATCTCGTTTTTTTTATTTTTTAAGTTGTAAAAAGAATTTGTGGACACCTTGTATAATAAAGGACAAAATGCAGCCACCGATTATAACAACGTAACATTTTTAAGTATTTAAGTGTGTTGGCAGCTTTTGTCTTATGCACACACAGCTGCAGAGACATTGTGTTCAAACTCTCTGGAGCTCTCAGCACCCTCAGCTTGCTTGCTCCTCATTGGCTGAACCTCGGCCGTGATGTCATTGGTGCACGTTATAAGGGCTCTGACAAATAGCCTGAGAGACACATGAGAAGCGAAGCCGCTCAACTGAGGGCTAGAGTGAGTGAGACACCAGGAGAGTAAGAAGGACAGGGTAAAAAGAAAGACATGTGAGTTTTAGCAAAAACAGCTTGAGCCGTGAGATTTCTGCTGGGAGGAAGAAAGGAAGGAAGGAAACCACCTGTGGAGGTTTGTATTCTAATTTTTGCTCAACTTGTTTAATGTGTTTTAAAGCTGAGGCTGACTGAAGCTTTGCAGGATTGGATTGAGGTTTTTTTTGGCGTCAGTTTTTTCAGTGGGTGTAATTTAACTACCAGCAGACATGTGGGTGTGCTAAGTACGTAGCACTTGTTTTGTTTAAGGCTTTTTTTCTTGCACATATTGATTATAAATCAGATATCCTGATCTCTTAAAGTGGTCCTAATTTAGTTGTGTTTGTTGGTCTTTAGATGGAAAGTCCAACCACCCCACTGTACCTCAATGTGAGCACAGAGATGTTCAACTCTTCATCAGAACCGACCAAAAATGAGAAGGGTTTCAGCGAGGCGACGATGATTCTGCTGGGCATGGTCATGTCGTTGCTCATCTTGTGTATTGTTTTCGGCAACATCCTGGTCATAACGGCCATCGCCCGCTTCCAGCGTCTCCAAAACGTCACCAACTGTTTCATCACCTCCCTGGCATGTGCCGACCTGGTAATGGGTCTGGTCGTGGTCCCCTTCGGTGCCTTTTATATCATCTTCAAGACCTGGCACTTCGGTAGTTTCTGGTGCGAGTTTTGGACGGCAACCGATGTTCTCTGTGTGACCGCCAGCATCGAGACCTTGTGTGTCATCGCCATTGACCGGTACTTGGCCATCACTTCGCCTTTCCGCTACCAGACCATGCTGACAAAATGTAAAGCTCGCATTGTGGTGGTGCTGGTGTGGGTCATTGCTGCCTTGATCTCCTTCCTGCCCATCCACATGAAGTGGTGGATCTCTGACGACAAAGAAGCGAAGGAGTGCATCGAGGATAGCAACTGCTGCGAGTTCTACACCAACATGGCTTATGCCATCACCTCCTCGATCATCTCCTTCTACATCCCCTTGGTCATCATGGTATTTGTCTACAGCCGTGTTTTCCAGGAGGCCAAACGCCAACTCAAAAAGATCGACCAAAGCGTGGGACGATTTCACAACAGCGACAACGTCAGATCTTTGGAGGCCAACAGCGGGCGTGGGAATAGGAAGGTGAAATTTTGCCTGAGGGAACACAAAGCCCTAAAAACTTTGGGCATCATCATGGGGATCTTCACTCTGTCCTGGCTTCCCTTCTTTCTGCTCAACGTGGTGGTGGCCATATGGAAAGTTGAAGATATTGACCTCACTTTTAGGATTCTCAACTGGGTAGGCTACGCAAACTCAGCCTTCAATCCGCTCATTTACTGCCGGAGCCCCGAGTTTAGATACGCCTTTAAGGAAATCCTCTGTCTCAAAAGGAACCACGTCTCCAAAGAGGGGCCTGTCAATGGATACATCTATAACAGACACAGCTGGCAGAGCGAGCAGCAAGGGCGGAGTAAAGGCAGCTCGGAAGACAGCGACGCCAACGAGGGTTGTCTGGAGAAAGGGCCGTCTGTTGGCAGTGTTGAGGAAAAAGCAGTGGACTCTAATTGGAACTGCAGCAAAGCCCTCACAACTGTATCAGCTGTACTTTAAACAATGACACTTTTGCCAAGAGGGCAACTTTGATGTTTACACTGCTGTCATGAACACATTGACTTTAGCAGGTAAGACCAGTGCAGCAGCACAGTAGACTCATGGAATGCAACAGTATATTTATCACGTTACAAAAATACTGTTGGCACATTTTACTCATTCATTTTGTGCATATCACATCTACCTCACCACGTCTTCTTGAATGTGCGCTTGCCTTTCAATAACACAATAGCACACAGATGCTGCTCACTTTAAAAACGGTGGATCTCAAAGCCTTTATGTGGTGTAGATTCATTAGATTGGATTACACATTTGATGGTGCTTCATTTAAATCGATACATTCCACAGCAGTCCAGTTATTTTATTAGAACAAAATAGCTGAACAACAGGTTGGGCGTTATTCTCTTCAGCTGTATTATGAGGGCCCCGCTTGCTTGATCTGCCTTTTACAGCCTGCTTCATGGGAGGTTGTGTCGCAGATAGCGTCGCTGATAAATAACACTTATCTCCGTCTCAATGGCGCAAGATGAACAACGCCTGGGGGTATTTTCTGTTGGCTGCAAGATAAAGGCCTGCACGTTTGTTGAGCAATTAACAATTCCATTATCAGTAGACAGGCTCGATATAGGCTTTTTACCAATATCCGATATATCAATATTACCCAGCACTTTATTACCAATATCGATATTGGCAGCAGCTTGACAATATTGACAACAGTAAAACTTTTTGTGGAAATGTACAAAAATAAGGGCAATAGTTTGTTTTATCACAGTCTTGAAGATTCAGCTAAAAGATGCCCATTAAACCAAAAATAACTAACTCAAAATTGTACATTTTTTGCTAACTATAACTGTGTGTACATACTGTACATTTAGAGATGCTCTATATTGTCTGTTTTACTGATATCTGATATTGTCCACCAATTCATTACCGATACCGATATTGGCAGCAGCTCTTCCTTCAAACTAAGGTCACATTTTGCGTAATGAATGAGCGCATGATTCTTTTTTTTACTGCAATATGCAATGGAAGTTATCGAAAAAGTGCCATATTTATTTTGAACATTTTGTCTAAACAAAATAGTCATTCTAAAAATCATGACCAAGAGGCGACTTTTACAACATGTCTTCCTACTATCAATCAGTAAGACAGGTTAATCTTGATAATTCACTAATAAGAATCCAGTAATATAATAATAATAACAATGAAAAAATCATAGTGAAAAGTATGAATCCCTGGAACCAAAATAATAAAAATAAAAGTATGAAAGTACAATCAGTACTACATTCAAATCTACCATCGCTTGTTATTGAGCTGCAGGCACGCCAGCTGCGAGTGAGTCTGGGTGATTCTTCCTGAGGTATGATATTGGATTAGAACTATTCAGAAGACGCATTACTCCCCCCTTGGCAGCTCTTTACAGTCATTGCAAATTGCATATTTACAATCTGAATGCGAGACTTCAGACCACTGACATACCGGGCTAGCAAGCTTGCTGCTGTGCGGAGCACGACGTCATCACTCATCGGATATCCCTCGTTCTCAGCGCTAGTAAGGATAGTCTTTGCAAATCTGTCAGCAGCGCAACGTGCAGGTGTCGTTTATTACGTTCAGCGCACTGGTTCATTTGAAAGTAATGCCCCAATTGATGCACACATGCGGTTTGTTTCTTAAATGTTTTGAATGTACTGTTTACAATGTGTGTTTATGCACAAACCCGACACAATAATAACGTGAGGGTGAGAATAGCCGAGACATAACAATCGCCCGGCATTTGTTTAGGACTTATCATACTCATGAAAAGAGACAAGAAGTGCACCTTTGTCACTTCATCCTGATGTTTCCCAGACATTCCTTTCCCTTAAATGCATGTCTGTGCTATCATGAAATAATCCAGAGGAGTGTCAGCGCAGTATTCCTGCCTTGGTGTTTCTGTCTATCAGGAAGTGGCTCAATCCAACTGAGCCCAGCCCGTTAAACAAGAGTAAATCCATTATCCCCGGTGTCTCCTCCCTTAAAACAACACTGCCATACAAAGTTCTCAGTTTGAAAGTTGGCATCCCCTAAAAGGCCAATGTCATATTAGTCATATGTGGACAAGTTTATGGGGACTAAATCTAACACTCCCAGACTAAATTGCCTGGACCAGAACATTGCTCATGGATAACAGAGTTGTAGTATGCTTTGAACACAATCAATGTTAGTGTCCTGTGTTTTGTAGACATAGTCTTGCCCCCTGGTCCGATGACGCCATCAAAACTGTGAACTTTGTATCTCTATGCACTGTATCGCTCGCACGGCACAGCGTAAGAAACTGACGCTAGTATAAGGTCTTTATACGTCAATGTTTGTGAAGTGAAAAAATAAGCTTTCCTATCATATTTTTCCCCTCCCTGTTTTTCTTTTTCATGGATTTATTGCAAAGTAAATGAAAGGGTTGAATGTCATAACAAATGCTCTCCAGATGTATTTTCACTGTGCATCAGAAAACAGGAAGGACTTATAGATTCCTGATGTACATTTGATTTAATTACACACAGTTCTGTCTCTTAATCTGTCACTGTGGATTTCACTGTCACTTTTGAGTTTTGTACGGAACATAGCTGTCATTTCTGGGATGGATTTATAAACTGATTTAGTTGGCATGGTAAATCTGTCTCTGTGCTGATGTGCCATTGCTGTTTCTTTTCAAAATAGCCATCTGCTTAGTCCCATTAATGGGGGCTTTGAACTATACTGCTCCCTCCTGGCAGCCCCCTCTCCTTGCACCTGAGCTCTGATTTATTATTAGTGATTTATTATTAGTGGTGCAACACAGTAATTAAAATGAAGACAAGACAAATGACAACATTCCAATACTGAATACGTGCCAAAAGAGGAGATAATGGTTCTCAATTTAAAGTGCAGAATGACTCAAGGGTTATGCTGGTCATATGTACTTTAATGTTTATGTGACTGTGCATATGGACATTTGTGTTCCTGTTTGCAGAGACTGGGGGAATGTTTGTCTCTCGTCATATGAAAGGCTATTGTGGCTAAGTGAGGTGTCTATTAATATTAACTATGCTTCAGCTATTATGTGAAAAGTGGTCTCTCTCGCAGCTGAATGTTTACTCGATGTTTTTCCGTCACGCGCAAGTTTGTCGTGGGAAATAAGTCTGTTGCATCATGTGCTGTCCTGTGATATATTTATGAACACCTGGAGCTATTGTATTGAAATAAATTATTTACTTGTTGCATGAACTGTCCTCATTTTGTGAGCATTAAATTAAATTACACAACAATAATTACTTGTGATGTTTTTAATGCTATTGGACTGATAAACATCCCTCACGTTTCAGCAGCCATGTCCGTTACAACATATCTTCCACTGAAAATGACTGAACACACAGCCATTATTAGCTGGGAACACAAGTACCAAAATAATCGTGTGATATCGTGGTGATAGAGCAGGGCTCCAGACTGTGGCTAAATGGTCGTATTTTGTGACTACAATATGAGACATTGCGAGTGAATTTTCCATTCTGATAAAAGCATGTTGATGTTCCGTATTGAGTTGACCAAGGACATCCCTTACTACTGTGACAACGAAAAACAGTCTGTGAAATGTGTCGTCACTTGACGACAGCGTGTCACAGTCTAACCCTATCGATGCCAGCATGTGTGATCGCTCATGTTTGACTCACATTGGAGTTCGCACATCTTTGTTTACACATTTTGTCTGCCTCTGTTGTCTCTCTGGCGGTTGCTAGCTCGCTAGTAGCTATAGTTATCCGCCTAGTCTCAGGTCCACGGACTCCAAATGTGACTTTTTTTTGTTTTTTGTTACCATAGTGACATTTTGTGTTTAAACAAACAAGGAATGCAGTTCGTTCGAGCTCGTTTTTGTCCTACAGGGAACCTATGACGACTATGGGTACTTTTTTAAAGCGTCACTTAACAACCTTGCTCTCTTTTCACCATAATAATAATTATGTCTTGTTTTTAAAACACCACTTGTGTGACAGTTGTTCAACATAAACACGTAGTGTGTCCAGCTTTAAAATAGTGACGCTAAATACGCTTGTGAATTAGCTGTAGCTCGCCAGTAGCTCGCCCTTTGATGAGTAACTCACCAAAGAATATTTGCTTAAACTCGTAGTATTTATTATAACTGTTCACTTCAGACATGATAACTATATCTAACGACAAATGAGCAGAAAATAGACGTGCTTTGTTAATGAAGTACAATTGAAATGTTGGCAGTCACGCCAAATGCAAATAGCTCATCTCCACTTTCATTTTGTAGCTTTAACCTGCTTCATGACGTTAAGCGGGACAGATTTTTGTTTTATAAGAAAGTTATTCAAATTGTTTTTATTCTGTTGTCTTATTTTTAACTAGAAAATATATTCCCGGTACTAAACTATTCCCATGTATTAGTATGACTCTAAAACAGGGATCAAATTAAATTCAGTAGTACATTTGTTTCACACAATTAAAGGCAAAAAACCCACAAAAAAACACACACAATCGAGTTGGTTGGCCCTGCCAACAAGGTGTCCCTTATTTACTTTTCCAGAAGTTGGCAACTTTACCAGTTAATTTGATGATTTGATTTTATTATTGAATATGTTTGTTGCTGACAAACTTGTGCTCCACACTTCAGCCCAGTAGTTGACAGTAACGTGCAAATGAGATTTTTTAACCCACATTGAGTTTAGATAGTTTAACCCACATTAACACCTAATGAGGAAGAAGACGACAAACACCAAATAAGAAGGAAAAAGGGCGCTACAAACTCGTGCCATGGAGGTCCGAGACGCTGCAGGTTTTCTCTCCAACCACTTTCTACAGCAGGTGATTTAAGTGGCGAACTCCTTCCCTCAAATTGGCGGTGTTGATCATTAAAATCACCTGCTTTAGTGACCGGCTGGAAAGAAAACCTGCAGTGTCTCGGCCCTCCATGGCACGAGTTTGACACCCCAGATTGATGCCACCAATGAGGCCACCAGAAGCTATGGACAGAAACAGGGTGGCTAGAGAAGACAGTTGTCATTTATTGTTTGAGTATTTATCAGGACTACAGTGAAAACTAAAATAGCACTCGGAGAGCGCAGACCTCCACCAAGCGCCATAGTTCCCCCCCATATTGTGATTTTGTTTTTGGGTCAGTCTTTGATATTTTGTCAAACCTGTTGGAAACTTGTCCAGTATTTTTTTTTTCCAAGTGCTCTAGCCATTTTTCGGCAAATTTAATCAGTTCTTCCATATCCCATTTCTGACAGTTCCTGAAAATTTCATCCAAGACGAGTGACTTATGCGAATGCGTTCTTTGTTAGTTTGGTCTGTCATGTGGTTCCATCTGTGTGTCTGTTTACAGCACCACACGTAGGTGTGCCTTGTGTATAACATCATTTTCACCCAATGATTCGTTCCCGTCTGGATGCGACTATTTACTAATTCAACCCGACAAAAAAAGAAAAATCCCAGTAACGTTTCTGTGTGGACTGGGCCTAAATATTGACACTTTGGCCACAGTTTAGCCATGTCCACTGTAGGTATACTCACTTGATGTCATGTTCCACATGACATGTGTCTGTCTGCAGTTTGTCTATTTTTCACTTATTTCCAGGTTTGTGCTTTTATTTTGTTACTTCCAGTTCCTGTGTTGTGTTTATATTTTCCCCTTATCGGTCCTTATTGGTAATTTTTTAAGCCCGGAACTGGCAGGATCCGGTCATTGGTTCATTGGTTCATTCAGTTTACCTTCCAATTGTTGCATGTGTGCCCGATGCACCCCGTTGCATCTCCTGAAGCTATTTCTCGATTGCTGTTTTTTTACCTCGCGGTGCTTGATGGTTATCTGTTTTTGCACCATTGCCTTTTGTTTGCCTCTTTGCAACCACACCACTGTTTGTTTGTAATTTGACCTTTGACCTACGTGCAACAAAAATATAAACATTTTTGTTTTTGCTTCTATGAGCTGTACACAAATGGCCTATTTTGTTCACAAATCTGTCTAAACCTAACTCTATTGAGCACTTTCCCACTTTTCCGAAATGATCCATCCACCTCACAGGTATGGCATATCACGATGCTGATTAGACAGCATGATTATTGCACACGTGTGCCTTAGACTGGCCACAGTAAAAATACTAAGACTGGAAATACTTCATCAAGTCAGAGAAATTGCAGTAAAACAGCAGTGTAGAAGTGATGGGTCAAGTAAACGGGCCGTGGCTCAAATGCATAATGTGAGCGCAGGCCAGCGAGAGCCAGGAGAGGGAATGGGAATCGCAGCCTACAAAGCAAGTATCCACCCCATTTAGTCCACGCATTATGTGAAACCTAACATACAGTATCTAATTATGCATGCAGTATAATAAATAATTCCTTTTTGATGTATGATATATGATCATTCACATAGTTTATTTTATTTCATTTCAACCAAACGTACTTCTTTATTGTGTGTCCCTGGTTTCCTGCTAACACATCAAATGCCCCCCTTGGATTATAGTATTGATTCTGAAGACGACAAATGCTCTGAGTAATTACGCAAAGCACCTCAGAAATATTTACAATACATAAAATGTGGTTTAATGTAAATCTAAAATGGGCTGGAACTTTGCCAAAGGAAATCATTGTTTCTATGACATAAGCACCAGCAAAAGGAAGACAAAAAAAGTCTTTATAATCATCATGGTTGGGAAACATCAGCAGAAAAAAAAAACCCCACCATCATTGCATGAGGACCATTCCACATATGACAGAATATGTCATCAAGTAACATCTGCAGTACTTGTGTGGTATGACAGGACACGGACTGCACAGCGTGAAAGGATGACGTTGTCATGTCGGTGGTTTCTTTATCGTTTTATCTTTAACCTATAATCTGTACAAACACTGACAAGACTGATGACTCAATGTCATGAAACCAGCATCAATCAATTACAAAGAACCATGCTATTTTTTTTAATTTTCATTATCATTCTATCTATTTGTCATTTTAACTTTGCCTGTTTGACAGTTTAGTCATGCACTATGAGAGATTTGTATGCCCTACTGATGGGAGTTTTGGCTCTTTTAAGGGAGCCGTTTTTTTGCATGTTTGTCACACTTAAATGTTTCATATCATTCAATTTTAGTCAATGACAACACAACTGAACACAAAATGCCGTTTTTAAATGAAACTTTTTATTATTAAGGGGGAAAAATCCAAACCTACATGGCCCTGTGTGAAAAAGTGATTGTAGCCTTGTTAAAACAAAACTGAGATTAATTGAGATTATCAGTCTGTAAAAGGTTATAAAGCCATTTCTAAAGCTTTGGGACTCCAGCGAACCACAGTGAGAGTCATTATCCACAAATGACAAAAACATGGAACAGTGGTGACCCTTCCCAGGAGTGGCCGATCAACCAAAATGACCCCAAGAACGCAGTGAGGACTCATCCAAGAGGTCACAAAAGAGCCCAACAACATCCAAAGAACTGTAGGCCTCACTTGCCTCAGTTAAGGTCAGTGTTCATGACTCCACCCTAAGAAAGACACTGGGCAAAAACCACTGCTGAACAAAAAGAACATTAAGGCTCCTCTCAATTTTGCCACAAAACATCTTGATGACCCCTAAGTCCTTTGGGAAAATACTCTGTGGTCTGACGAGACAAAAGCTGTGTGTGTTCCTTTACATCTTGCGGAAAAGTAACGCTGCATTTCAGAAAAAGAACATCATACCAACAGTAAAATATGGTGGTGGTAGTGTGATGGTGTGGGGCTGTTTTGCTGCGTCAGCACTTGGAAAACTTGCTGTGATAAATGGAACCATGAATTCTGCTGTCTAACAAAAAATCCTGAAGGACAATGCCTGGCCATCTGTCCGTGACCTCAAGCTGAAACAAACTAGGACAATGATCCAAAACACACCAGAAAATCCACTTCTGAATGGCTGAAGAAAAACAAAATGAAGATTTTGGAGTGGCTTAATCAAAGTCCCGAACTGAATCCTATTGAGATGCTGTGGCATGACCTTAAAAAGGCAGTTCATGCTGGAAAACACCTCATTGTGGCTGAATTACAACAATTCTGCAAAGATGAGTTGGACAAAATTCCTCCACAGCGCTGAGACTCATTGCAAGTTATCGCACACTTGATTACAGTTGTTGCTGCCAAGGGCGGCCTAACCAGTTACTAGTTTTAGGGGGCAATCACTTTTTCATGCGGGGCCAGGTAGGTTTGGATTTTTTTTCTCCCTTAATAATAACAAGTTTCATTTTAAATTCATTGTTGTCATTGACTAATATTTACATTTGTTTGATGATCTGAAACATGCACAAGTGTGACAAACATGCAAAAAAAAAGAAATCAGGAAGGTGGCAAACACTTCACACCACTGTACATGTTTTACACTTTTTCACGCCACTCTATTAGATGACAAAATACATTAAGATGGCATTATTTAGTCTCAAGATTGTACTCACGTGAAAGACTCTTTTAAAAGTGATACACATTTAGAACATTTACATTAAAACAGGCTTCCTTACTGCCTGTGCAGTAGCGCGAGATATCACGACGGCTCGTCATTCATTACACTGGCGTTTTTTTTGTGACCGACATGTCAAACAGCGATTGATACAACTGGAAAGCTGAGAAAAGAGAGAACAGAACATAAAATTTTAGGGTAAACCCTGTCTTTTATCCAAACACATTTGGGTTGTGGGCCAGCTTCTGGTGACCCCGCATACAATGAGCACTATACATGTATAACATCAATGGACATGGATGGATAAATTATTACCTTCTACAGCTGCATTTCACCACTCAAAGTCAGCATATGATAGTGCATCTATTTCCCACACAGCATCACAGTGGTTGTTCTGAGTCATGGCTGCAAATGTAAGCCTCTGCACAGCAGCATCAATCATTAGAGTTACAACCTTAAGAGAGAAAGGGTTTAGATCCAGTGTGCCACATAGAGGAATCCTCGTCTGTTTTGGTCAGGTATGTTAGTTACAGCAGTCACTTACAGCAGTTATGGTCTGATCCTTTGTAAAGTTTGTCTTAGAAAGTCTAAAAAGTCCCGACATTTTGGTGACTTAAGTGAACTGGGCACCATAATGTCTGCAGTCGCGACGTTCCCAAGGGCTTCCCTCGCATATTGGCGTGCACTGGAGCGCGCGTCCACACACAAATGCAACTGAAATCTTACAGCCGTTGCTCGGACCGCTTCCGAAAAACTAGCTCCACCTGACCTGAGGTTATAAAAGCAGAAAGGACTCCTTGGATGGGTTTGATTCTGCCAAAGAAAATGTAATAAAACACAGCTTCTATAGCCGGCTAACATGCTTGGTGCTGTAGAATTGAATGACATGCATCGAATTGTGCGCGCACAGACAGCCATATGTGCACTTTATGTTCAAATGAGCATTGCACATGACAACTGATTCAAACCATTCAAACTGCCGCCATCATAAAACATTTATTAACTGGACAGTTTTAATAACATTTTAACATGCAATAAGAAGTTGCATCATAAAACGGATCTAAATTAAATGCAGTCTTTCATGTTGCTTACCATTTAAGGAAAGGACAAATAGTCTAGCTAAAGGAGAGTTGACTTCATATGTCACACTAACGCATTTTAAGATGTTATACAAGTTAAGCACAAACATATTACCACTAACTAACTCAGACACTTGACAGAGGTGACAGACATGCAGAGGGGGGTATCTTCACATACATTATTCTTCATTTACTGTTGTGATGTGTTGTCATTCTGTAATTATTTTTTAATGATCTGTGTGAAGTTGGTGATTGATGAAAACATCCAGTGATGGCAAACAGGGAAATAATCTGTCTGCCCTGTTCACTGTAGTTTTCTGAAAAGCACCGCAACGAACAAAGTTTTCCAACTGACTTTATATCACCTGCCGAATTAGAAGCAAGGAGACGGAAAAAAAACAAAAAACACCAACAGTGACCAATGCAACACAAGCCGTTTACAGCTCAGTCTTGTCAAATGCACCGCGTACGTAACGAAACAAGTTTACCAAGTAACTTTAGACATGAGCTGATGAAAACCTAAAAAACCCCGTCTAGGGTGGAAGCAGTGACCAATTCGACACGAGCCGTTTTCAACACTATCTTGTCAAATGCACCACGTACGTAACGAAACAAGTCTACCAACTAACTTAAAATATCACACAAACCGAAATACAGCGAAATAGAGATCGTGAGCTGGACTCGAGCAAAGCAAGCAGAGAGACATGTCTGTATTGTGTCTGTGTGTGGAAGAGTGACAGGCATGGCTCCTCTCTCTGGCTGTAGCGAGTGTGTCTAGGGCGGTGCGGTGGCTGTGTGTGACTGGCCAATCACAGAATGTGACGAGCGAATACATAAGTAGTTACCCAATGAGGATTTTCCTCATCACGTTTACGGATAATGACGAGCTGTACTTGTTTCATGCTCATACTTGGCAATAATGCATTATCCGTAACGGACACTCATCTAAAACGAGTATCCGGCTGATCCCTAGTAATTACCTACTTTTTGGGCTCCCTGGCAGTCAAGGAACCTTGGAATCGTCCTGACTTTTCCCCTTTATACGGCATCCCTGGCCAATAACACTCATCATAAATAAACTGAAAAATGTATAATTAATCCATGTGATCGGTATGTGATCGGTATAGATCAGTCCTGGATGATCCGAATCGGCAGCATAAAACCCTGATCAGAATACCCTACTAAATATATTTGTTTATACTGTTCATAATCTTCTGTATTTCATCCATCTGATTTCTGTACCACCTACTTTTTTCAAGGTAATGGGTCACCAGCTGAATGAAATACAGACTGCACCCTGGACTGGCCGGTAGTTAGACATGAAATGGGAACTGACCTCAAGGGAGCTGCACAAAAGTCCATGTCAAAAGGCTCTGTGAACCACTACACTATCTACTAGGCTAAATAACAACTTGACTATAAAAAGTAGAAACTATTGATATTGTTGCTCCTCCAAGTTGTCATTAGAATAAACTGGCATAAACAGGCAAACATGGACGCAGTTGCTTCAAATTCGATCTCGTTCTTTTTCCCCAAATGGCTCCATTATCTGTGCAAAATAATTGACTTCCAAGCAATCAATGTTGACTCCAAGCTGTGTCAGGCACATTGTATTCTTAATGATAAGCTATTGCAATTGGTTATAGGTTTACTTCTGCCAAGTTTTGAGGTGCTGCAATGTTGCAGTAGCTCTGTTTGGCTGATGAGAAGGGAATTATTATTACATCACTCCCTGTTTTAAAGTCTTGAAGCACTTTTCAATTGTTTTCATTGCCTATTAACCTCATGGTATCTTCCTCTCTTTATTTTTTTAGCAGTGCTGCTGTGTGTTCCAAGGATTGCATTTGACAAGCAGCAGCCTCCGTTTTGTCAGCAGAACTGTTGAAATGTTCAGTTCAAATGAGCCATGGGGCCTCTTATTTTTAGTGCAACTAAAGCCAGCTCCCCAGCAAAGATTGAGCTGGTGTTTGATTGCTTTCGGCTGTTCTTCCGACACTTACTGGAAACCACTTTTTTTTAAATAATCCAAAAACAAACACAATTATAAGACACACCCTTTAAACAATCAAGGGTTGGACTGGTGTTCTTACTTCTTCTTAAATCTTATAATCCCCCTACTGTAGTGTTTTTTAACTATAGACAAACCTCAGTTTTCAAATTTTCCAGTTTTCATATTATTTGGTGCCCTGCCATTGGCTGGCCACCAGTCCAGGGTGTACCCCGCCTGTCGCCCGAAGTCAGCTGGGATAGGCTCCAGCATGCCCCCGCGACCCTAATGAGGAAGAAGCGGTATAGAAAATGGATGGATGGATGGATATTATTTGGTTTTTGACAAAAAAACTTTGACAACAAGTTTTGCCGAAATGTTGCCTCTGTTTTGTACAATATTGACTAGTATAGACTAGTTTGACCCAAACTAAGCACCCTCCACATCGCTGACTCACTGTCCTTGCATTTTCCCTGCTAAATAACCCACCATGGGGCCAAAGAAAGTTGCAAGTGCCAACCATTTCATAAAGAAGGTGAGAAACAATTCAAAGAAACAGCTTATAGCAAAGTACGAAGATGGCTGATCTTGCCATGATGTACAAGAAGTCTGCATTGACAATAAATTTCATCCTGGTGAAGACAGAACAAATCAGGAAGCTAATGTTGAAAAACGTGCAAAGAGGTTCACGAAACAGATCAAAAACGATCAAAGATGTTGAGAGGTTGGTGTGGATCCCCTCCTTCCTCTCTCTTCCTCACCGTTTTCGCCAAGAAGAGGCTTCATTAAAGGTAAAAGTGATGCTAAATGTTGATAGATGTTGAATTATTTTGCATTGTTTTCAGCATGTAAACATGTAACTATCCTCTATAAAATGTATTTTTTGTTAATATTTTTGGTTGTAATGAACTGACTAATCGGATTTACATTATTTCTTATGGAACGGTTTTCATACGTTTCACTTTTTGTCTGATCTTTAGGACAAATTATACAATACCTCATAAGTCTCAGAGTTCCCACAATAGTTTATTGGGGGTGTGTCACCCAAAAGCTAGCCTTCATCTGGAATTTTGACATTTTAAAAGCCCTTTTAAGACGCTGTGGCAGGATGCTTTGAAGCTCTGTGTGTCTGTAGCTTTAATGTTAATGAGCTGTGTGTGTCTGCAACAAAGTGTGTGGCTCCAGAAAGCCCTATTGTGCCCTCAATCCACTTTTTACATACATCCTGTAATAATAATAAATATGCAATAATTGGTGATGAAATATTAATAATTGACAGAAACATAGTTTGTTGTTGAGTAAGTACAGACTATGTAATACTTCAAGTAGTCCTAAGAATTGAGAAATAAATAGTAAGTGCAAGAGTGGTTAGACATAGCATTGCATGTCCACTGTGGTTCAGGACTTGTCTTCCTTGCACTTTGTAAACATCAACTGCTTGTACTGTTTCTTGAAATGGCTCATTTCAGCGCATTGCCAGTTATTTGCTCAATCCGTTGAATCATTTGATTTCACATACTGATATTGTGAAGGTTTTTAGTGTCGTTCGCTCATATAAATGTTTTATATTTCAATATATTTATTCCCTAAGGTCATATTTTTCCTCTCTTGCTGAGAAGAATTGTGTAACGTTTTGCTGTAGCAGATTGTTTGTTTGTTTGTTTGTTTGTTTGCTTTATAATTTTAGTTGTTTGAAGGTTTACCAGATCAGCAAATTGTAATAATTGTGATTTTAAGAAAAAAAAACATTTGGTATGTTCTCTATAAAATAGAGATTATAGATTATCCTAACTGACCATTTTTGGAGCACAGTTAGTGAGTGAAGTGTACTTTTGTAGTTGTTTCTTCATATCGCCACACAATAAGTTAGATATGGAACAATAGAGTGATTTTTGTTCCACAAAAAAAATTTGCTTTATTCAGTATTGAAGTATTTCTTGCCACTTTATGTTGTATATTCTTAATGTGGGATTTCCAACTCGTTTTATTATGACGCCTAGAAATGTATTTTCGCTCACCCTGCCAATGTTTATGCCGTCTATTTGTATTCGCGCATAAATGTCCTTTCTGCTATTACCAAATAGCATTATTTTTGTTTTACTTAGGTGCAGGGATAATCTGTTTTTATAATTAATTTCAAATTAAAAATTACAAAGTAATTAGGATTTTGTGTTTAATTGTATGAAAAAGCTTTTGTCTCTGCGGTCCATTGCGTTGGTAATTTCCTCACTTATTTCGATTCGTGCCATCGAAGTTGAAATGTTAGCGCTGTATCCGTTTTGGCTGTCTGTGAGTAAGTCATTCTTATTTATACATTTTTCTAGCATGTTATTGAATAGCTTTTCAATGACTTTGGAGAATCGTGGCAATAAAGAAGCTGGTCGGTACATTTTAAATCGGTGTTTGTCTCCAGTTTTGAAGATTGGTACAACTTTAGCTATTTTCATTTTGTTTGGAAATGTACCTGTTTGAAAGGACAAGTCAGTGATGGACGTCAATGGTTCTCTGACCTCATTAATTACCTTATTTATCATTTCCATCTCAGTTCTATTACAATTAGTTGATGTTTTTCCTTTACAATTGTTGACAATATCAATTATTTCATCTTTTGTCACATCATGAGGAACATGTAGGTGGGATTCCTTTCTATAGAACCATGGCAGTGGGGAAAACGATGCTCTACTCTCTAAAAAGATTCCTAATATGGTTCTAAAAGCATGGACTGTGTAAGGCATGTTGGGAAAGGAAAGCACCAAGCATGTGGAGATGTGTGTACATGATCATAAATGCTGTTGTCATGCAGCAGAGGATGTTCCAAGACAGAATTGTATCTCAACAGAGTAGGTATGAAAAGTATGAAATGAAGCTTGTATATAACAAGAGACTGTTTTAAATCAAAAGGGATGGAATATGAAGGTCTGCTACAGCATGTATTATAGGATTCCTTGTTCCTTTCCTAAAACATTCACCTAACTAAACTCAGGTTCTAGTCAAATAGTATAAAATAGATTTTAATGGGTCAGTTAAGTCCTAGAGATGTAATGACTGCCAGCTTATAATGAGGACAAGCAAAATAGAAAATGGATGGAAGGGATGGAAGTTTCAAGTTGCTTTCAAAGGAGGTAACAGGTCCCACTCATTATGGCGCTGAGTGATACACTTTGACTACTTAAATACTGTATATTTGTGTGTCTGTGTGTGCATGGTGAGTGTGAAGGGGTTTGCAGGTTTGGACTGGGAACAGAGGTGCCGCCTACATGAACTATTGAATTGAGTTTAATCCACGGAGGTCCGTCAAATTGTTACATATTCTTTGTTGACGTTTCTATTCAACAGCAGGAACACTGAAGACAACTTAGGCGGTTACACCCATTTGCAGCTTTGATTTATAGCTTTTTCAACAGGTTTGTTGATTTACATTGATATTTAATTAATTAAAAAAATCAAAACAAACGACAAGGCTTTAAATGACAGGTTCACTTAATCAAGCGAGTATGACATTTTAATAAATACTCAGAAAGAATTTCTACCATACATTTACTCTTTTTCATTACTGTATTTCCAATGTTTCTTTTCAAAAGACGGTTGCATTGTTCGATAGCTGTGTTTGTTTTCCTAAAACTATTTAAGGGTCTTGACGAACTGCAATAAACCAAATATGCAATGACTATTTATGGTATAGAACAAGTGAGGGGCAGTGCGCCTCCCCCAAGCGAACATAAAACGGTTGGGGTATCCCCTACCCCAGGGGTGTCCAAACTTTTTTCCAGAAAGAAAAATAAAAGGAATGTGGGGGCCACTTTGATACATTTTGCACATTAAAGATGCACATTTTACCATCTTTAATGTGCAAAATGTGTGTGTGTGTGTGTGTTTGTCTGTTAAGCTACTTAAATAAATAAGATGACAAAGTAAATTGGTGTAACATCTAATAATATAGCTCATTAATAATTCATTCATTTTATTTTTAGAATATGCCAAGGGGCATTAAAAAAAAGTTGTGGGCTGAAAACGTCCTGGTGGCCGCATTTTGCTATTTTCACTCAACCCAGCGTTTTCCCACATTCAAATTGAATTGTGGGTTACTTATAACTTTTTTTTTTTTTTACATTTATAGTCAAATGAAAAAATATTCAAATATGCTCAATTATGTTCATGTGTGGTTACTCGGCTGGCCAATCCTGGAGCATCTTGACCTTGTTCAGTATCAGGAACTTTGATGTGGAGGCAGAAGTGTGAGAAGGAGCGCCATCCTGCTGAAGAATTTGCCCCCTCTTGTAATTTGGAAGGTAATGGGCAACAACAATTTAGAGATTGCATTTGCCAAGGCCCACAGCTTGCAGAAAGGTTGATTTTACTGATGAGTCGTTAATTAAACTGCATCCCAATCACCACAAATAATACTCGTCTACAACGAGTATCTGTTACGGATAATACATTTTTGCCGAGTACGAGCATGAAACGAGTGCAGCTCGTCATTATCCACAATTGTGATGACGGAAAATTCTCATTATGTATTCACTCTTCACTCTCTGTCATTGGCTAGTCACACACAGCGATGGCCCCTTCCTAGACATAAACACGAGTGCACAGAAACATAACATCTCAGCTATCAGCTATCGCTATCAGCAGTACACAAAACCTATTTAAATAGCATGCTAACAATATAATGAATTGGTGGCAATGCTAACGAGGCTAACTTAGCTCAGCAGTTATTGACCAGCTCGGCGGCTGGATGCTTAAGGCACACAACACAATGCAATAACACGGTGCAAACAGCGTCTAGCATACCCATAATAAAGACGTTGATGTGATGTTTGGAGTGTTCATGAATGCATCTCGCGGTCTGTCTAGTGAGAACGAGGAAGTGTCATTACAATGACAAATGGATTAGAGACGTTTATTTAGTTAGTTTAGAGTTGGAAATACATATATGATGTTTGAATTGCACTGCTGTTGATGTGTTCAGGTCAGAATAAAGTTATGAAGGAGCGACAGATGAGTGACAGGAAGACTACTAGATGGCAGAAAGTACTGTACATACTTAACCTGTGTATCCACCTGTTGCCATTCATATGTCATTTTTGTTGTTTGGGGGTGTGCTGTGAGATTTTTCTAATGTAAAATATGTGCCTTGGCTTAATAAAGGTTGGAAAACACTGGCATAGAAAATGAATGGATGCTCTTCTTGTTTTAACGGAACATTTGAAGTTAAACACTAGTAACATTTTTGTGCAAAAGAAACTTCTTAAAGGGCCTTATCCTGCTTATTTCCAGGGCTTTTAAAATAATATTGGATTCCAGTGGGAAGCTATTGTAAGTTTATTTTTAATAAAGTACTCCATAAATCTCAAGGTTGTGCACCAGGGTAAATCTGCATTCTTCTCCATTTGACCGACATGCTCGGATACGGCAGCCTCATCCCCGAACACCCGACTCTGTAGCAATTGGTCAGGGGTCGAGGGTCGACACCAGCTCCCCACCCCAACCCCCTGCCACTGCTCAGAGCTGTATACAGACGCGCCTGCCTCAACCGGTTACGTACTAACAGTTATTAACAAACAGTAAAGATGAATTTGATATTGGATATAATTATGAACTGTGCTTTGTTCACAAAATAGCTAACCGAAAGAAGAGGACCACTGACTGTGAAAGAGGTCTTTAGTTCCCCCAAAAACAACAAATCTCATTGCTGTCTTACTCCGGTTTAGACATGCAAGTCTTTAATCCAAAAAAAGATTTATGGCTGCCATTTTCAAGAAAAACGGGTTGCCGTAGATCAGAGTTGTCCAAACTTTTTCCGACGAGGGCCGCATAACAAAAAAATCAAAGACTGCAAAGGCTTGATATTGTACATTTTGTAAACCAACCCATGTACAGTGGTGTGAAAAAGTGATTTAAAACTTAAATGTTTCAGATCATCAAACAAATTTAAATATCAGTCAATGTCAACACAACTAAACACAAAATGCAGTTTTTAAATGAGACTGAGATTGAATGAAACAGAGATTAACCGTAAAATATGGTGGTGGTAGTGTGATGGTCTCTGGCTGTTTTGCTGCTTTTTGACCTGAAAGACTTGCTGTGATAAATGGAACCATGAATCCTGCTGTCTACAAAAAAATCCTGAAGGTGAATGTCCAGCAAAAAGCAAAATGAAAACTTTGGAGTGGTCGAGTCAAAGTCCTGACCTGAATCCTATTGAGATGCTGTGGCATGACCTTAGAAAGCGGTTCATGCTAGAAAACCCTCTAATGTGGCTGAATTACAACAATTCTGCAAAGATGAATGGGCCAAATTGCCTCCACAGCGCTGTAAGAGACTCATTTCAAGTTATCGCAAATGCTTGATTGCAGCTGTTGCCGCTAAGGGTGGCCCAACCAGTTATTAGGTTTAGGGGGCAATCACTTTTTCACACAGGGCCATGCAGGTTTGGATTTTTTTTCTCCCTTAATAATAAAAAGTTTCATTTAAAAACTGCATTTTGTATTCAGTTGTGTTGTCCTTGACTAATATTTAAATTTGTAAAAATGATCTGAAACATTTAAGTGTGACAAAAAAAGGAACTCAAACAATGTACCAAGACCAGCAAATTCATAAAACAATTCAAGCAGTTGATGTTTGCTAAATATAAGGCAGAAGAGTCTTGAACTTGCTTTATTATGCTTCCTTACAGTATATGTATTGATTATTACATTTAATGTTGTGTCATGGTTGTTTTTATATTTTATTATTTATTTATTATTACACTGACTATTATATGGAATAAGATTACATGGAATACATGAAATGAACACACTTTTTCACACCACTGCATATATATATTAGGGCTGTCAAAGTTGAAGTAATGCATTAACGGAAGTTTCCTTTAACGGCACTATGTTTTTTTGGACGTACTATTAACTTGCACACTTCCTGTTTGACCCTCGGCCGACACCGTAGTTTGAGGAAGCAGCGGTGACTGTGGACTGCAAGCGGGAACAAATACCGAGCGGAAATGGAGAAAGAAAATGGTATTTTGATTGGTAAATTTATCTTCAAAACCCTGGCAGATGGCTCTCGCAACAAGACCCAAGTTATTTGTATCTACTGTCGCTGTGATTTGAATGATCACAGATTACTCCTGCCTGACAAAGAAGCAAGAAGTTACTGGAGCACTGCCAGTATTTTTCTTATTTTCATTTGTACGCTGGCTGATTTTTTGCTTTGAACTGCAAGCCAAAATGTGGGTTACGAGCTGCTATTTAATGGCTGGCATAGCTGAGGACAGCTATTTGGGGGCTTGTTTCAATGAGACCATGGCTGAAGTTGAGACTGGATTAGCAGCATTAGCAGCCTATTAGCAGCGCGCTAGCTAGTCACCGGGAAACATTTTCCAGCAAGTCCAGCAAGCATCAAAGGTTTAACTTCTGATTTTCCATTTTCTTTTTGTTCCTTTATGGTAACACTTGAGTCTTGATTTACTTTTAAAATAAGAGTTAATAATGGATTTATGATGGCTACAGTTTGACCCTCGTATGGAATATGCCTGTCTTCACTATTTCCTATCGGAAATGAGCTAATTGTGTTAAATGTGTTACAGGAGCCACTGTATTTTGTTGTTGTTTCAACTACACCAGTTCTTGCTGCTGTGTCTGATTGTGTGCACAGCCTTGATACGGTTCACTGGTGTCTCACCCATCCATCATTTGCTAACTGCTTATCCTGCACAGGCCTGCAGGGAGTTGGATCCCCTCCCAGGTGACCGCTCACTGGCAGTCACACTTGAACATTTTTTGGTCTGCTGCGTGAAGCTGTGGCGGCCATTCGTGTCGAGTTAAAGATTAATCCCCTGTGTTGTGACGTTTTCAGCTGTGCTTTTTTATCCTTTATCCAAAAGCTACACGTGGTTATGCTTAAACGCAATTTCATGTCTGTCTTATCGGCATCCTTAGCCGCTGAGGCCACAGAGCCGTTCCACGCTGTCCCTCCGCACTTACAAAGATCATTCTGCAGCATGGAAATGTTTCCTAAACCTTATCCCACTTATTTTGTGAATGAAAAGGTTTCTGTGATAAAGTTAAGACGTTTTGTTCACCACCTACTCAATTTGGATTTTACTTGACTTTAAACACCTTTTTTTTTAACTTTTCTCCCCAATTGGTAGAAAAGTGTGCGTTTCCTGCGGCTTTCTGATCCCATGCGTGCACTCAGTGGCGTGCAGATCATAAAGAACAGTTCGGCAATTCTGGGAATACTTTAAAAAAGGAAGAGCAACTCAAGCGCTTGTTTTGGCAGAGTTGAATAGAGGTTTAGATTTACCATGCCTGTGGGGGGAGGAAGCAGCACAGCAGGGTTGTTCAGTATGCAGATCATGTATACACACACTTTAGCCTGTTGAATTAGGCGCTAATCCTTTACTATTGCAGAGCCAACCGCTTTCCCTTCTGACATTTCTTCGTCTGTTTCATATGATGTTGGTATTTTCTTGATATTTATCTTGCCATTTTTTAGTGCATAACTTGTTTCTCTCTCTTTATAGATGCCACATTACGTTACAATTTACTGTACATGGAAGCAGCTCATTTTAATGTCGCGCTCTCTGAGGAAACACAACTCTTTTTGTCTTTGTGTGTTCACCTGTTGCAAATGACTGAGCTAATGTGGCACAAGCCACACGGTAACTACCTTTTGACTTCGACTGCCCCCGTCTGGCTGACTTAATAACACCAGCAAGCGTTGCATTTTTGAAAGTTGGGTGTCAGTTGTGTGAGAGACACGGCAAACAACACATTGTTACGTGACATTGCAGGATTTTATGCTGGAATAAAAAAAGTCCGTTTTCAGTGTTACGCCTGATACTTTGTGGCAAGATTAGAAACTCTGAAAATAGGCTGGTTTTTCTCCAGAGAAAACACATCTCATTCACGGTAATAATTTATAAATCCGTGATAATACAGGTCAAATGCACAGCTTGCATATTCATATGTAAGTTAGTAGTAGTAACTCGCTTAAATGTTGTTTTTTAATTAAAAATTAAATCATAATTTGACATCTCTGGCTGCATCTTTCCAACTCTACTCTTCAGCTGTTTAAAAACCCTCAAAATTATAATACACAAATACAGTAATCCCTTGTTTATTGCGGTGAATTGGTTCCAGACCGTGATGAGTAAATTTCCTCAAAGTAGGATTCCTTATTTATAAATGGAATATTTTCAAATTTAGAGCATAGACAAACTGTTTACAACCTCCTGAATATACTTTTTAACATTATTAGAGACGTCTAGACATGAGATAACACCACTATAGTCACCGTTACACTCATATTACTCAATATAGTAGACAAAATAAGTGAAAATAAGACAGAAGTTAGAACTAATATACCATACAGGCCAAAAGTTTGGACACACCTACCATTTTCATGACTTGATTCTCACTGAAGGCATCAAAATTATGAATGAACACATGTGCAGTTATGTACTTAAAAAAGTGTGAAATAACTAAATATGTCTTATATTTTAGATTCCTCAAAGTAGCTTTTTTGATAGCGTTGCAAAGCCTTGGTGTTCTCTCAATGAGCTTCATGAGACAGTCACCTGAAATGGTTTTTACTTCACAGGTGTGCCTTGTCAGGGTTACTTAGTGGAATTTCTCGCCTTACTAATGGGTTTGGGACAATGGGGTTGTGTTGTGTGTCCAAACTTTTGGATGTAGACTCACACACTCACACTCACACATCATTAGGAAAGTCACATTGTTATTCAGTACTTCCTGTGGTTTGACAGAGCACCCACCAACATATTCATCTGCTTAATGAAAATTCACTCATGGCTCGTCATGTTTTCGGAATCAGAGAGCCACGTTTCGTTTTCGTCATAAAAAAATTGGTTGTCATCAAATTAATTTCGGCATCGTTGACAAAAACAACACTGTAACAGAGTTGATAAGTTGGCAACATTGATCCCTCCCTCGTCTTATTCTCTGGCAGACAATGGGCATCACTTATAAAACTATGCATGGAAATCTGACTAAAAAGTCTGTGTACGCCAGGAACCCAAAATGTGCATATGGACAAAAATATTCAGACCTGAAAAACAGTGGCATACGCACACATTCATGCAATTTGTGCTTCACCAACTGTCCAAATGTGTGTACACACCTCCACCCCACGTCACGCCCTCTCCATGGCTTCAATTCGGCATAAATGGTCAATGCAAAGTGGCTCATGAATGCGGCATCCATATTTAACGACCCTTGATTGCATTTCGCCCGGTTCTTCTGAAGACGAAGAAGCGGAACTTCACAGAGACTGAGGTGGAAATCTTAGTTGGAGAGCTGGAAGCCCGAAAAAACATAACATTTGGAGGACACAGCAGGGGCGTTCCGAAAAAGAGGAAGATGAGCTAGAGCAGGGGTCACCAACACAGTGCCCGCGGGCACCAGGTAGCCCCCCATGACCACATGAGGCGCCCGCAGGCCTGCTTTTCATTCAGCTTTTCAGTTAATAATGTGAGAACACCAGAAAGAAAAGTATTCTGAAACATAAAATGTGAGTTGTGGATACCAGCATTTTGTGAATGATTTGGTAAAACAAGCATATTTGATTTGTTGGGGTTGAAATAAGGTATAAAAATCATTTCTACAAAAATGAGTAGCTGGTGGCCATTTTAATTTTCTAAAAGTAGCTCTCGCAAGAAAAAACGTTGGTGACCCCTGAGCTAGAGGTAGCAGGTGGCGCCCGCTGTCAACAGCGTCAGTGGAACACGGCGCACTGTGGCAGAGCTTGAAAAAAGTGTCCGGATGTCAAGGCACACATTTCCATTTTTAGTGAGCACGTTTTTACGTTTTTCCTAATCGATACCACATTTTAGATGAATACAAGCTTAGCAAAATCCGTTTCATTCAAAGGTAGACGCAATGACTCAAAACGGGGAGGAAATTTTGTTGAAAATTAATTGCTGTCATTTCAGATGGATAGTTAAATAATATTTACCTTAATGATGACATTAACACCATCAAAATATTAGGGATATTATAATTATTTTATGAGGAACTATTATATGTTGTTTCAAAGCACAACAAAAAAAAAACATAATTTGTGGAAAAGGAAAGAGAAAGTTTACGCACACGGCCCTGATACTGTCCACGCAAATAAGTGCCATGGTAAATAAATGTTGCCATTGATGACATACTTGACATATGTCTTATTTTTTTGGATGAATTGTCCAAAAAAACAACAACCCAGAAACGGAGCACTAAGGACATATTAGCTCTGTGTCTTGTAAACCGCTACCTTGGTACCATCCTTTGCGTGAAAAACGGCGTACATAACTTACTTTTATAAGTAAGGCCCCAGGTGTGGATGAGGTGTGTTGAAAAGCTTCCGATGCCATCCAACATGTGGAGTTGGAAGGACAAGCTACTTTCACAGACAGTCTCAGAGTAGCGACAAATCTTTTTGTGGCGGAGAAACACTGGACGATTTACTTTTAATGTGATTCAGAAATAATTTATTCATTTAATTTAATCAATTTGCATTTATCCTGTTTTTTTTGTTGGTGAAAAAGACATACAACATCATTTTAGACTTTTCTTGCAGAGCTACAGTATCAAAGATGTTTAAAAAACCTACATCACCAGGACATTGTTATATCTCGGCCAAACGTCATAAAAAAGGCACATCTTTTAGCGCGACCTCTCTTTCTGTACAATAAGTGCCATGCTGTTGGAACATTGCATTCTGGCCAATGTGACATGTGACCAGACTAAGGAAATGTCAGTGAGGAGCATAAAGTGCCACTGGGAATTTGTTGCGTGGCTCATCCACATATCCATGTAAGTCCACTTAGGATGGAAAGTTCTTATCTGTCTATCTGAGAGGGATCTTTCTGAAGAAGCTCTGCATCCACGACCGTTTCCTCCTCCGATGTGTGACTGGGGTTACTAGAGATCAAATCATTGCTGTTCATTTGCCTTTGGGAATTTTGTACAGTGTCAGTGAAGCTGCAGGAGTCTGACATGTGCTCTCTGGCTGTGTCAAAGGACTCTGTCAAGATACCCTCACTGTACGATCGGCAGGTGATAAATCCAGAGGCGTCAACAATCTGACTTTCAGTATCGGGAGCAGGACTGTTTTCATCCTCCTTCCTTTTATCGTCTTCATTAGCAATATCACTGCAGGCTTCACCTTGGATTTGACAAGTTCTTGGGAATGGCTCACTGTCATAACCTTCACTTATATCCTTCACAATTTCCTCCTCCTCCACTTCCACTCCTGACAGGACTCTCTTCAGACTGCGGGCTCTGTCTCTGTAAAGCTGGCACAGCTGAGCATCAGGCATGTGGTTGCCGTGGATCTCGGCCAGCTTCATGTACACCACGTACAGAGCCTGTGGGTTAGCCCGATCCTCCAGTGCAGCTGCCAGAGCCAGGTGGAAGTAACCCACTGCATCAAAAGCATCCTAGGAGAGAGCACCAACATTAGAACTGTTTTTCAGAATATCTGCATGTAACTGTCAGGAGTTCACAACTTTGTAGCTGCTGTTTACGCTAGCTAACACGATGATGCAGCCACGTAGATACTCCGTTTCCACTGCCGTCAAAACTACAGGTGTAAATCATGTCATGTCATGTAAAACCAGATTTATGACCAGTATTATGTCATCACGTTTATTGCTCATATGCGCTTTTGGTGCAGGATGAATATAAAAGAACCTGATTTTAAAGCGAACATAAAACACCAATTGTTGAAAAAAGCTTGTCATCAATAAATTGGAGCATTTCAGTACACTTAACTTTGCTTGCTAAATTTGTAGATGACTTTTTGAAGTACAGTAATCCTTTGTTTATCCCGGTTAATTGGTTTCAGACCCGACAGCGGTAAGTGAATTTCCGCAGAGTAGGATTCCTTATTTACAAAACAACTATTTCCGTAGTTAAAGCACAGAAACCCTCTTTACAACTTTCTAAATACGGTTTTAACATTATTAGAGTCCTCTAGGAATGAAATAACACCCCTCCAGTCACCTGTACACTTGTATTACCCAATATAGTAGACATAATCACACAAAACACACCATTTAAGACGCTCATGTGTTGCAATAAATGTGCTCCAGAAGTGTGAAATACAGGAAGTGACATTGTGGGTTCAGAGATGAGTTCCAGTTTGGAGTGGATTACGGCCGCAACACTAGCCTGTGTAATTATTATGATTATTCTTGTGTTATCATTATTGTGAGATAATTCAAACCTGCAATGAAAGCCTGTTGTTCTGGCAATCAAGTCTGATGCTGATGTGCTTCACTGAACAGTAACATTACTCACGCCTAGTGACCAGTGTAGAATATTACATAGTAACACGTCTTTGAATGCATCTTCTGAATGCCTTATATTTGTATTTTAGCTAATTTAGCCATTTTTATGCATTAAATTATTCATTTTGGTACAAATTTCCTAACAGTTGCTCAAATGTGATATTTTTTGACTAATAGGCCGTGTTCAACCACAAAACAGAATAATTTATTTTTTAATATATTTTTGAAAAGACGTGATAAGAGTGAAGCCTCGAAATACAAACCGCGAAGGACCGACTGTACACATTTTATATCTGCATTCTAAGTTATACTGTTATTTTACCGTAAAAAAATCTAATTTTCCCTTACTCTGATTATATTTAGGTTTTAGGGTGATTTTAGGCCCAATGTGTTAATCAACAACTAATGAAAAAATAACTGTACCGTCACATACACGAGGTACCAACCGAGGCAAGATAAGCTGAGATACAAACGTAAACACAAAAGTATGCAAAAACTGTGTTCCAAAGAATCTTGAGCGCATACCTATCAACCCTCCGGTTTTCCCTGAAAAAAATTAGCATATTTTGCCCTTCTTTCCCATTGCTGTACTGTTGAAATAGTTTCCCATAAATTTCCCCTATTTTAATTTACTTTAAACTGAAAAACAAAACAAAAAGACAACAGTGTCCACGCTTGAGAAACAGGAATCTGTGAGGACAACAGTGCAGCACATCGGCAGTGGGCAGTCGGGTCTTTACACGCGACCCCAAATAACCCTGGACAATTTTCCTTATTTCGGGGGAAAGATCCCTTATTTGTGAATGCATGTGGACATGTGTGTGCTGGTGCCACAGATGTCACCCCGTGGTGTATCCTCAATTTTTCACAAGACCGTATTGACAAAATAATAAGAAAAATCCATGCGACAGGCAACCGAGTGTGAGAAACATGACTTTCATCAGAAATGATCTATACCTTGAGCTTGTGCAGAGTGAGATTACCCAGCCTGCAGTAGACCTGAGTGTAGTAGCGAGCCTCCTTTGCATGCTGCAGCACGGGCGGACAGAGAAACAGGGACTTGAGATAGTAGTTTTCTGCCAACTCGTATTGCTGCAGGCTGTAGTAAACCGTCGCCAGTCTGTGGTAGGCTGTCCTCTCATTCACATGCACGCCTGTAAGAATCAAATAATCACTCTGCTGTGAAGCAATATAGTAGTCATTGCACATAGACGTCCTTGTTCCTATACCATACCTGTTTGGTTCGCAATCTCAACAGCAAGAGTCGCGTATTGCAGCGCCTCCTCCTGCTCCCCCTGGTTCATTAACAGCTCTGTTAGTTTACTCAACAAGCGAAACTCTGAATGGGTGTCTCTAATACTTCGTGCAAATGGTAAACTGCCATCCTGAAAGAAAAGGTGAAAAGCCATGTAAGGCAAATTTAGAGTTCCAAAGAGTCGTCTGAGAGTGAAATAGTAACTTGGTTGTATGGTGTTTTGTGTTTACCCTGTAGAAAGGCACTGAAGCCATCCTGTTCCTGTGACCCTTAAAGTAGACGTCCCCCGCCTCTTCATAGATGCTCATTGAAAAATAAGGGTCGTTCATTCTCAGGGCTGTCTTCACAGCTGCCTGTCCATCAAATGTGGAGTTTATTTGATTACACAAGAAGCACGCACCATTAGAGAGCTTTGCTGCAAGGGCAACGGCTAGATCAGGGGTGTCCAAAGTGCAGCTCATTTTTTATTGGCCAGAAAAATATAATTACAACAACAAAAATGGGGAAAAGAGAGGAAAAACATGTAAAGAGAAAAAGTTTAAATGTAGGATATACATTTATATATTTATATACATAGGATATATATTTAATTTTTTACATTATTTAATTATGAGCATACTGGGTTTTTTTTACAAAATGAAAAATATCAAAATATCCTTTGATATCCCAGTATGCAGTGGAAAAGTTTGGACACCCTTTGGACACTCAGTCTCGACAGAAAAATAAAGACGCATAAATAAAACAATCAATAAAAATGTAAATGTATTTAATTCCTTTACAAACATACTGTACATGTGTATTCAAGTTCAAGATGTTAATTTAGAATTTTTAAATGCATTTCTATAAAAACAAAGCAGAAAAAAGAAAAAAAAGTGATATTATTAGCATTGCATATTTTCAGTTAGATTAAATGCAAATGTCCTGCATTTGTTAAATGCAAATGCATTTATTTCCTGATTTTGCGAGTTTATTTCTTTTTATCCCCAAGAAGAAAACTATTCCTTTTTGTTTTTTACCAAACGAAAATAAAAATCTAATCATATTTGGAGATACATGCATGCAGTAATGTGGTCAATTTTATGTACTGTGACTAGAATGTCACATAGTGGAGAGTTGACCTCTGCCAAGGCCTAGCTAACACATCTGTTCCTTTGTCACAGGCTACTTACTTCCTGGTTCATGGAGGATGACCACCAGACAGGCAGTGCCATTATGATTTTGAGGGGCGGACGCTTTCATTGAAGCCATAGTGGCTCAAAAGGTACCCTAGTTTACGCCTCACATTTCAGCAACCTTTAAATCTTCTCCTTGTTCATTCTCACAGAGCATACAACTGTGGTGCATTCAAGGACTGCCGACCAAAATGCAACATAAACATGTAAAAATTGTCGGATTTCTAACAGTGGTACATATATGCTGTACATTTTTCCTTTATTGATACATTATTACCGATTTATGCTGAATAAGATGTATTTTCTGCGGAAATAACTGCAAAAATTTATCCAGTTTAGTGTGTCAGATGCCTTATCACCTGCAAGTACATGTCGGCCAGCTCGTCCTCCTGGATGAGATAGTAGATCCTTCCCACCTGCAACCAGGTCTCAGACTCTTCTTCTCTCTTACCCAAATCAATAGAAATCCTCAGGCTTTGCTTTGTGTAGTCCAGAGACTTACGAGATGATCTGCACCACAACACATTTCAAAACGACTTTGGTCTTCATCATAAACAATGCACTGTGGGGCACACAAGGGGAGTTAAAAACTCACCTTTCAGTGTTTAGTGAGAGGTAGAGGCTACTTAGGATTTCAAGGTACTCTCCTTCCAGCCTCTTGTCCTTCAGTTCTCTGGAAACCGACACACAGTGTTCATAGTAGACGATGCTTTGACCATAGAGCAGCATGTCGGAATACAACCGACTCAGAACCTTGGCCACCACCAATTGACCTGTGAGAAAATATAATTATATACATGTGTTGTTGCACAGGTTGCCCACCAGAGGGCAATTTTACAGAGTGACATACAGTACATGATTGGAACCAAAGAAGTATGCATACAGTCAGTCCCCCTTTTTAGGTGTTGCCAAAAGTAAATATTCAGTCACACTTTTTTTAGCAGATATATTCCATCTATTCTGTAAATTAAATGGGGAATCTAAATATATATATATATATATTTTTTTTTTTGCCAAAAATGTGTGACTTTTTGGAGACTTGAATGCTGAATCACAAATGTACGGGTACCAGTGTATATTGATATTTATTTATGCACCATTTCTTTATACTTACTGGGCAGGTTTCTAGCATGCAGTGCAATCAGAAGCCCCATTTCATAGCACACCCTGATGTTGTGACTCTTCCCCCTGTCTTTGTAGCTCCTTCCCAACCAAAGGTAGGTCTGGACATGCTCCTCATCTGTGGGGCTCTCCCATAGCTCCAGAAAAAGGTGCAAGGATCTGGAATAACAAGGACTTCATGACAAAAATCAGTTGATAATAGCACAGTAAAATGCTGACCTTTGAACCCTTAAGCCCTTAAACCTTAAGCCTATCAATCAAAATACAAGGGATCAGAAATATGCATCTGAAGCAGGTCTTACCACATACAGACAAACAACCATTCACCCTCAGAGTCACACCTATGGACAATTTATAGTATAATATTTAGTATAGTTTTTGGACTGTGGGGAAAACTGAGTACCAATATAAAACCAATGGAAGCACAGGGAAGAGATGTTTGAGGTGGACATGCTCACCTCATATAGTCTTCTAATAACAAGAAGGAATATCTGACCTGACCAAGAAATGTTCTGCCAATGTGGACGCCCCTGCATCCAGTGCCAGGCAGCCCAGGTTGGCGAGTGCCAGGGCCTGATTCCTCTGGTTTCCACTTTCCCTTGATATCATCAAGGCCGAGTGGAGCTGCCAGCCTGCCTCTGGTATGCAGCCCTGTTGCCTCAGACACAAAGCTAAGAGATTGTGGATGACGCCTCTCTGAGTGGAGCTATCTGTGCCCTGTGGAGGTGTGCATCTTAAAACATAATATACATTCGATGAAAGGAATTCTGTGTGTTCTTGTACCTGCAGTGACACAAGCAGTGGCTCGAGGACACACTGAGCTTTCTCAGCCTGTCCTGTTAACACCAGCAGCCAACCAAGCAGAACAGACGCCTCGAAACCTTCCTCCTCATTAATGAAGGCTCCTGTCTCCACTGCTTGCTGAGCACAGCGCACAGCTTTATCAAGGGCATCATACTGCTGATAAACAGAGGCCAAGCCGAGACACAGGTCCCTCTGCGTCTTTAAGTCGTCATCTTTCTCAGCTATAGCAAGAGCCTGGAGGAGGTAGACTACAATCTGGGCAGGGAGCAGAGAGGTTCCCTCCTTCCAGAATGGGTTCAGTCGCACCGCGTTTCTGATGAACAGCTCAATCCTCTGGAAGGCATCGTAGAGTGAGTGGTCTTGTCTTGAGTCTAGGCTCAGAGAAGCCAGTGCCAGATAAGGCATGTATTTACGGTGATAGAGCCAGCTCAGTAGCCAGTTGAGGTCCAAGGGCACTATGGGATGCCCGTCATTAGCTGAGAGAGTCAAGGATAGGAACTGAAGACGCTCAACAAAGGGAAGAGCATCATCCGGTTTCCGGAGAAGCAGGAAGAGGCTGGAAATAAGGTAACACACGCGGGCCTCGAGGTATTTATCTCCCATGACCACGGATCTCCTCAGAAGCAGCTTGAGCAGCTCAATTTCATCTGAGGATGTGTAGGCATGGTTGGGAAGACAGAGGAGCACAGCGCTGGCCTTTTCCAAGGTGAGGGGCAGCTTGTCTGTCATACGCTGCTTCAGGTAGACGGCGGTAACATTGGTTAGGAGAGCAATGAGCAGTGGCGTGTCGCTGAAACTGTCAACACGAACACTTAGAGCTTCTTCATAGTACACACGGGCCTAAAGGTAGAGGCAGACGGGGATGATTTTTAGCATTTACTGTATAACAATAAAGCATTCACTAACACCAGTTGTTAATAACTGGACTGTCGTCAATGTTTTTATCTTGCGCTCTCTTCTCTGGATCTCATTAGATGAAGGTGCAAATAACTCTGGTATATATTAGCAGGTTCCAGGGCCATCATGGAGGGCTAACACGAGGAACCATACCAACATATACAAAACTACTTGATAATGAATAGAACTAACCTGGGATAGCTTCAGCTTCCTGGCACATAGTCTTCCCAGAAGGAAGCATGCTCGTCTGTGTGCCCAATGCATGCCCATCCTCTTTGCACATTCCCTCACACTCTCAAGCCGCCCTGAGAGCTCACTTTCATTCTTCCCATTGAAGGTCACCCACAGGAAGGAACACTGTAGGTCGTACAGGGGCAGGAAGTCTTCCTGGGGGGAAAACACACAGTGTCTCATGAGAGTGGTTGAGACTTAAAACCTATATCTTAAATCACCCTGGAATGCCATTAAAACTACAAGTCACATTGATACACATTATAGATAAGTTCAACAAGGCGTTTTGTTGGTCTGCAAAAATGGTTACATTATATGCATCACAAAAGTGGATACTGATGTGAAACTTCACCATCACTAAAAAGTGCAGATAACTAAAATTACAAATGTAATATGTATTGTTTTTATCGCTCCACAGAATGCCAATCTACAGTAGTTATGTACGGTATGTTCTCTACTGTATACTGTATCTACTGTATGCTCTACTGCCTGGCAAGGTTTTGTTTTAAACACCTGGCGTGTAACAAGTAAACTCTTTGCTGACCTGGAAGTGATCATGGTTTAGTAAGGTCAACGTGGGGTCACTGAGTTCTGACTCCTCCCCCTCCCAACTGTTTTCCTCTAAGAAGGGAGGCGGGTCCTCCTGGAACTCACTCAGTTCCCTGAATGTGTCGTCAAGAGTGAAGGACAAGGGCTCTCCGTCGTGTGGCAGAGGATTGTGGGACTGATACAGGGACACACGGGGGGAGGAGTGAGATAGCGATGGACGGGGAGAGGAATGGTACGGGGGTGTTCCTCCGCTTCTCTCCGACATGACGCTCTGACGAGTGCTTGCAGGGACCTTGTGATCTGGAAAGAACGGAGATTGTTGTGAGAACACAAATAGGGCTGATAGGGCCTGATAGTTTAATGTCATATGTACTCCATACAGATATTTTCTATTCTGCTTATCTTGTTCAGGGTTACGTGAGCCTATTCTACCTCGTGCTTATCATCTCCATAATTACACCATTTATTCGTAGAAAATCCATCTCATTTGCCCTACATCAGTAAAGCTTGAGTTGCACAGAGGCAGTGTCAGAGGCCAGGATTTGTTCTGTATATGCAGTGACTCAGCTCGATATACTGTATACACCTTTACTCACATCAACACAAACCAACAGGAGCTGTTCAACCCAAATGCCTACCTCACTCACGGTGCAACCAAAAATAACGAGTAACACATGTGGAACACACAATGTATCTGTATCACACAGACTATGCGGGTATCAAAAGAGATGCTTACACAATTATATACATGCAAAACAATACTATTTTATACTAATTTATAACCCGCAAGGCATGGTGGGTAGCCCACGCACACTCTTTCCCTACAGGAAGCTACCCAGCATGCCTTGTGGGTTAGAAATTAGTATAAAATAGTATTGCTTTGCGTGCCTATTGGTGCGCAAACATTTATTTCCATACCCGCATAGTCCGTGTGGTGAAGTTACATGTGCTACTTGTTGTGTTCTTTTTGGTTGCACCGTGAGTGAGGGAGGTGTTGTGTGAATATGGGTGCAAATGTCAAGGTAATTCATTGCAGATAGACGACACTTCCTCAAGCAAATTGACCATTTTCAGTATATTCAACACACATACAATTATGTGCACCATTACCGCGTTTGGGACGATTCCTGATGTACATGAAGTCAGACTCATCCAGCCTGTCTGGAAACAAAAAAAGGCATGTGACGTTGCAGCTGATGGCACAGACTCACATCACAAAAGATCATAAACTATTTAGAGCAAGTCTTCTTGATGTGCGGATGGGTTTTGGATCAGATAAAAATTAACATTTACATATCTTATGTTGACATGCTTTCAGTGTTTACCATTTAAATAATCTATATAAATATTTCTGGGCAAGGCCATCCCAAGCTTTCTTAAAGGGATCCATGACTCAAAAAAGGTTGAGAACTACTGATTTAGAGGCATACTTGTAGACACCTCAATAGACATCTCCATAGAGCTTTACCTAGCCTGTACACAGAGCTGATGTCAGATGAGAAAAGCTTTTCCAGTAGGTTGCTATCACTTGGCTCAGAACTGAACGGGTCAGTCTGAGCCAGGGTGGCCCGCTCCTCCTCCGTCAGAAAGACCAATTGTCTGTCTCTGTGTGAGACAAACAAGACAGCATTATCATCAAAGCTGCGTCACTTGTACCCTCATGCTTGACAGCCTGCCCAGACTAAAGTTATGGTACACACAATAACATAACCAGAAAAAAACACAAGATAACTAATGGATTTAATGCGGACTAAATGCTTTACTAATCACTTCAAACCAAATCATTAAATCATCTATTTACAGAGGCATGATGTCCAGCGGTTTGACGTGGGCCTTGTGGACGAAACCAGTACAACCAGTGGAGGAGTGTTTTCCAATGAAGACGCCCAAGCCTCTTACAAGTAGACCCTGGATCTCTACAGTGTCACCTTGACTCAACTGGAGCTCATCTTGGCCCACTGGACTGTAGTCGACCACAGCGGCACACAAACCTGTCACTGGGATGTTTGATAGTTGAAGATAACAGATAAAATATATTCAAGCACTTCAGGTCATTATGCAAGCCAAATTATTGTAGTGTAAATAATGCATAAGAACTGACTAAATGCTATAAGCCTTTCTGCAAAATAATTGATCAGACAGTAAATCCCTGTCTTAGTCTTACATTTTCTGTATATATCCATATACAGTGTACAGTATGTATCTTGTGACTGGTGAGTAGTGGTATATATGGTGCCTTGAAACTGTATTAAGTTGCAGTGTATGAGTATGGTTCTACCAAGTGGATGTTCAAACGATTCCTTTTCGGTTGGTGAGCACCCCGCATACCCTGGGTAATTCTTCAGGAACCATCTGATTGAAGGAGAACGTGTGTCACCACTTGTTATCATCATACAGACTGTATCAGTGTAAAGAAACAAACTAGTCATGAAAGTGTCTCACTGGTAGAAAGGGTAGGGCAACGGCTGAGTGCAATCAACGGGCACCAGCCCGTGGTGTCCAGTGGAGAGCAGGGTGCCTTCCCACATGTCGTCCTGTCCTGTGTCCTTCACCGTCAGCAGGTCGTTCTTTTTGAAAGACAGCTGTTCTTCGTCGTCCTCCTCAACTCTTGTATAGACTGCTTTAGCAAAGAAAGATCCTGCAACAATGTCTATCATTAGTAAACTAATAAGATCACTCATACCATGAACGGAGCAAGCTTTAGATACCATCTCTACTAAAATATACTGTACATGGTGTTTTAATTCTGTTGCGGTTAATAAAATCCTTTTATAGACATTTGAGATCAGCAAAACTGCTGCTGCGCCTGGATTTACTGTTTAGAAAATGATTGATGTTGGATACCATTCAGTTAATGTATCTCCATCAAAGTTTGGCCGCACTACAGTCTTATTTTGCCAAAGTAAAATAGAAGTTTAAAAGGTGATATCTGTTTTAATATGGATGACTGAAAGTAAGTGGGAAGTAGCGTTGCTGCAAAAGCAAACTTTTAGAATAGTTATTAAGCAAAGAGCTTTTAATGTGGGCACTTTTCATTTTAAAATCATATGCATATATAAAGCTTAATAGTTCCTTAACTAAAGGAGTAAAATACTGTCATGAAATATTGACCAAAAAAAATGCTTGCTTGCATTTTAATCCAGCCATCCAGAGAGTGAAAGTAAGAGTTAAGCTTGTGTAGAAATGAGATTTGCTTGTGTGAGTGAAACAATGCGTCTATTGTGTGTCTGCCAGTATATCAATCGTATGTAAGTGTTGCTTAACTCTGATTGTGCTATGTGAGTGTGTGTGTCAAGAAGACTGGAAATGCAATGAGCTAATAGACTGAATCCAAACATGTAACAAATATAATATCTACATTTGTCTTTGTACAGTGGTACTACATGGCTCTCACGGAAATACATTTTTAAATATATGGCTTTCACGGCTCTCTTAGCTAAAAAGGTCCCCGACCCCTGCTCTTTAAGTAAGTCCATAGAGCAGTTGCCGCACCCCTCTAGAGAGTGAAAGTAAGAGTTAAGCTTGTGTAGAAATGAGATTTGCTTGTGTGAGTGAGAACAATGCATCTATTGTGTGTCTGCCAGTATTTTTCCATCAATCGTATGTAAGTGTTGCTTAACTCTGATTGTGCTATGTGAGTGTGTGTGTCAAGAAGACTGGAAATGCAATAAGCTAATAGACTGAATCCAAACGTGTAACAAATATATCTAACAAAAGCAGTATTTAAAGTAATAGTTCTACCGCACAATAGATTTGATAGGTTTAATAAGTTTATTTATTGGATTTTACCCATTCATCAATTCAAACATCCACAGTGTTAATAATCAAATATTTCCTGTTTATCAAATGCATTTAAGCAACTTTACTTTGAAGCATTCCTTACCTTCCTGAAGTAAAAGTGCCAAGTAGAGGGTAGCCAGCTGATCCTCATCCACTGTTACGTTTATCTCCAAGTCACTGAGAAGTTTTGGGTCCAGCCAAAAGGACTGATCAAAAAGGAAGTTCTCCAAGCAGCGAGCAACATAGCCTGCCATTTAGTAGACAGGTTAAAAAGAAATAACAATCATATTAGCCATAACGGCATAAGAAAACAATGAACATCAATATTTAAAATGAATTGATTCTTACCTAATGCTAAATACGTCGAAAACTTCCAAATTTCTTCCACAGTTTTGAATGTGAGGACAAAGCTGTCTCTCTCTGCATGGACAGACACCAGACGTGCAGACATGTCCTACAAGAACATGGTTCTTAGCATAATTCTTTCTTACATAATATAGCACACATTATGAACCTTTGTGGTATCCAAATGATCATGTCTGACTTTCACTCACTTTAAATAACTGGATGACATCCTTGCTGTTGCTCTCCACTACTCGGAGTCGGGTGCGCAGGGACTCTTGGAGTGCCTGGTCAGGATCCTCACCGGAGCGTCGCCGTCCAGTAAAAAAGAGAATAATTTCTAAACAAGATAAATCATGTTTGATGTGAGAAATAAACCAACATCTTTTGCAAATACAAAGCCAAAAAGCATTTTTCTCGCATTCGTCATTGTAAGAATGAAAAGGTTTTGACTGCCTGCAAGCAAAAGGGAAACTTTTAAAAGTTCATTAAAGATTTTCTACGGTAGCTCATATTACAGAGAAATGCTTTGTGAGAACCATCTCGGTCCCTAGAGGAATAACAAAGCTATCAGATTGCTGACTAGACTCTCAGTGGCCATTAAAAGCCATTTGAAGAGAAGAACCCGGAGCAGCGGGTGTGATGGAGCTAAGCTGCTGAGTAGGTAAATCTGTCTGTCAGTATGCGTGACCAACAATGGTTTATTACCTGGAAGACAACACAAGTCAGGCAATCGACTATGACGTAAGGCACCAAAAACTGCTACCTGAGGAGAATTTGTCTTCCAGTGTCACCCGACTTCCTCTAAGGAAGGCTGCTTTCCTCTTCCACTGGTGTCCTGGCTCCAGGACTCCTTCACCTGACTCCACCAGGGGGCCATCATCATCCTCACCTGCTCCTAAAGTGGACCACATTAACAGACAACAGATGCTTTGCAAATATATTGAGTTTGATATGATACACAGGCAAATGCTATGAGACATGTCGCTTAATCAATTGATCAGTCAGTTTGGTTAGTTCCCCTTGATATTTTTTCACATTCTTCATGTTTTGGTCATAAATTGTGAGTCCAACATTAGTGATTGTGACTTTTAGACACAATCCATTTGCAACGTCTGAAGGTGTAATGTTTTGGTGTACCATTACAGTTGTCGATATCGTATATATTTTAATCCTAGTCCAATAACTGTTTCCTACACTGCATTTAAGCTGTTTGTCTGATAAAGACATAGGTGTGGAAACAATCTTATCAAGAGGGTCATCAACAGAGCTGTTCCAAGTATGCTGCAATTACATTACAAAGGTTGCCTTGGAAGTTTTAATAGATGACACATGATGGCAATCTCTTGTTGTTTGGAATAAATCAGATTTTAGCCACGTCTAGAACAGGTATCACTACGGGCCACGCATATCGACCTGCCAAACCCTCTAAAAATATATTTTTTAAAAATCCTTTAATGTCAAAACTCTAGCCAGCAATAGGATTTGCAGTCCTAATTACCGTTTTGAATGACTGAAATTATTCCAGTGCTTTCTGAAGCAAGAGACCCTGCGCTATCTAGTGACATAAGAGTCATTATGGTAATCATAGGGACTACATTACAATAGCTCCAGGAAGACAAAGCTTTGATCGAAAGCAAGAAAGCAGAGTGGGTGGAGGTCTGTGTGCAGAGCTCAAAGAAGAAGTTCACAGAAGCAAGCGAAGTGATGTTTTATATTTAATGTTTTTTTTTTGTTTTTTGTGTTTCGCCCCATTTGTTGCTATTTTGCTGAATTTTTTGCTTGTTTGCAAAACATGTTAAGGTTATCTGAGACGTAAACAAGAAGAGACATTCACATGCTCTACTCAATGTTTTATAGTTTATATTGTAAATACTACAACTTTTATTCATAATGTATAATGTTTTTTTGAGGTGGTCTACATATGTAAATTATGTAAAATTGTGCAATACAGAATTTAATCAACATTTTGCTAGAAAAATATGCACGAAACACAAAACAAAACGAAGGTAATGATTTAATACAAGACTTCTGCACAAGACTTCAGCTCAGTGATCACTTAAAGGATTAACTTTTGCTATTTTGGGGCTTTTTTTGCAATACTACCACTGAAGGATTCCAGTGATTGACCAATGAAGCAGAAGCGGAACCTATGATGTAAGCAACATACAGAAATCCCTCGTTTATCGCGGTGAATTGGTTCTAAAACTGACCGTGATAAGTGGCGGGCGGACAGGAAGTGACGTCGGAGGTTAAGAGTTCAGTTTTAATTTGGTGTGGGATACGGCCTCAACAGTAGCCCGTGTTAGGGATTTTTGTGCCTGTTGTCAGATCATTCTAACTTGTAAGAAAAGTTTGTTGTTCCTGCGATCAAGTCCGGTGTTGTGTGTCTCACCAAACATTACAGTAACATTACTGACACCTAGTGACCAGCGTAGAATATTACATATCATTCATAGTGTCTTTGAATGTGTCTTCTGAATACCTTATATTTGTATTTTAGTTCATTTAATGTTTTTTATGCTTCAAAAGGCTTAATTTATTTATTTATTTATTTTTTATTTTTACTAATAGCAGGCTGTATAAAACCATGGAACAGCATAATTTTTAAATTAATATATTTTTGAAAGCCCGATGAGTGAAGAGTGAAGCCTGAAATTTGGACCGTGAAGCGGAGAGGGACAACTGTACATGTCTCCGTCGTGGTTGCTAGGTACAAAATAGCTAAAGGGACAATACCAAAGAGAAAGAACACGATGTACACTGCAAAATGATCTGCATGCAGTCTTGTGAGTGAGACACATAAATCCAGCCGAAGTGGTATACACTCCTATGTACATTCACCACTGAATTCATCCGCCACACATCAATACCAGTAGTTACCTTCTTTTTACGCTTTAATGACAGTTAGGAATGCGTGAAGTATGAACTCTCTACACTTTCTTATATGCTGCTCATCTATTGTCATCAAAGGATGAGTAGTTTTATTGTTATTAGGTTATAGTGTAGAGTGGTTAACATAATTTTACACTAAAAATATTGCTTCAGTGCCTCGAAATAGGATCAAATTTTGATCAGTGTCACGGAATGGATTGTGTTCAACATCGGAACATCTGCTGGAGAGATGCAGATAATAGCATGGTCTAAAAGCGAGGTCAACCACATCACATCACATCACAGATCTTTCTTAAATAGTGCTAGTTTTCAAAAGTGATTAGGGTGACTCCATGTTCCGCACCTTCAGTCATGATGTCATTTCCTGAGAAGTGGTCATTGGTTCCCCCGAGAGTGTATGATGGTTCCCTCCACAGGGCATCCAGCTCAGCGGGAGAGATGTCTGTGAAGGGGAACAAATCAGTGCTGAAGGCCTCAAATTCTTCAACGTTTTCATATAAACACAATGTCGCTTCCCAGCAAGGCAGGAGTAGGGCAGGGGATTCCAAATACAAAATGTTAGTATAGGGGCTTTGGGCTTGACGGGATAGGACGGCACTGAGCGCACACATGGGCCTGGCCACGACACACACACAAAGTGACGTCAGATAATCCTCCAAAAGCACACAGTCAACCTGCACCTGACTCCTGAGAGTGCACAAGTTTTTCAGACACACAATGAACAAAATACAGTAACAACTGCACTTTCCTTCTTTTTCAACATGCTGTGTCAGTGCTAATGCATCCTGCAAAGCGTTCAAAGAGAAACAATAGAGCGCACAACTTGGCCAAACAATGCAACATGACATGGCGTTGGAGAGGACAAGAGCCCATTCTCTTCCATCCTGGGACGCAAAACACAGCACTGACAGCAGCACTCAGGCTTGCATACTCACATGCTTCTACAACACAGAAACATACAAGGTCCTTTTGTTGTTACCTTCTTGACTTAGTGTGTTACCCATGTTGCACATAGAGCTATACTCCACTACTAGTCATGTCAGTGCTGTGGCAGCACGGGGCGAGTGGGTTGGGACCGACCTGTGAAGGAGGAGAGGCAGAATTTGATGAGGGGTCCACAGCAGGAGGAGTTGAGCAGCGGTCTGCAGCAACAAGACGCCATTTGGCCCAAGAAGTGGCAGCTCCCAGGGATCAATGCCATCCCATCAGTTCCCTCCTGCCCCTGGAACAACAATTCCCTCTCTTCCTCTCTGTTGGACAGGCCCGCTTCCCCTTCCTATTCCCGCACTTATCCTGATCAGTTGTTCTTTCTCTCCTCTCTCCAGTCAGTGCTGAGTGCCCCTTCTTTACAAGCTGCATCTCCTCCTGTCTGGCTTCCCTCCGCAGTCCCACCGTCTCTTTCTAGTCTCCATCCACCTCCACCCACTAGACTCTCTCTCTCCTGCCCAGTCAATGTATGAGTGCACAAAGCACTCTCCAACTGGTGTGAGTGTGTAGGGGGCAGGCCTCACACAGATTTCCCCCTATCTTGTTGTGTGTGTGCGTGTGTGTGTGCGTGTGTGTGTGTGTGTGTGTGTATGCATGTGTGTGGGGGGTGGATTGCTAAAATATGCACAGAATGTGTGTCACAATAAACAATGTGTGTGTCTTTTGTGTGTGATAACTGCTGACCTGCAGTAAGGCAATGCCATGGAGGGACGGGCGGGAAGGTCACAGAAAAGGAGGACAGCAGCCTGGTTGTATAGATAAAGGATCAGTTATCTAAAATCTTCCTACCCTCTGATGAGTAACAAAGATATGACATCAGCATGAGGACAGCGTCAATCTGCTCCATGCGAGGAGGTGCAACACAGAACGCATACATTCCATGTTGTTCATAAACAGCTGCTGCCATGGGGGTGTCTCAGTCAAGTAACTAAACAGTAGGTGCGATACGGATTCAATCTGAACCATTTGCCCAAATGGCTTTGACCGCATGTATTTCCTCATCTGACAACGTCATTAAAAAAATGAATAATGCTAGTTTATATAGAAAAAAAGCAACTTCTAGCCACCTCTTTATGTAAATAAACACTAAAACAGGAAGCAATGTAATAATGGACAATAGTAGCTTTGATATGGTATATGCAGTCATAAACCTTTGATTGGGTACAACAGGAAGTGTAACGATGATGGGAAAATCCATGTGATTCATTTACATAAATCTAACAAAAATAGTACACAGATAAATAATAATATAATAAATAATAAAATAATAAAAATAATAAGTGGATTGAAGTAATCTTTTGGAGGGATAATTCAAATGGGGAAAAAAAATACAATATTTCTGTAAATAAAATCAGGTAAATAAAATTTGAATCTTTTTGTTTTACAGAAAAAGGAACTAACGCAGGGGTGCCCGAACTTTTTCAAGGACTGTTAAACAAAGTGGAACAAGTCGTTGCTCGCATTAAACATGCAAAAACTGGCGTTTTCTAACTGTATATTAGATTTTTAAATATAATAATGGCCCATATTTTCAAAATTGGTATCCCTTTACATAAAATTTGATGTAGTTACTTACAAAATATTTTCTTATTTAAGTGTTTTTAAATCATTGTTATTGAAAGTTTCCCGCTTAGGGACCCCTGCCTTACAGCATGCTTGGGGATATGATGTGCTCTTTTACACATCTGGAAATACTGTAAGAATGCCACTTTTATACACTTTGCCTCTTTATTTTATGTCAGATTAATGTCTACATCAACAAATGTAATCGTTCAATCATATCGAATCGAGACATATTGTTTGTACAATGTATTGAATCGAATTTTAAAATACAGTCAAACTTGTCTATAGCGGCCACTAGAGGGAGTCTGCAAAAGTGGCCGCTATAGACAGGTGGCCTCTATAGACAGGTTGGCGTCCAGTTTGAATGTTGACCAGTAGAGAAAAAAAAGGAGAAAAAAAAGGGAAAAAAATAATAATAATAATGTTGACCAGTAGAGGGCACTGCGGACTGCTGATAAAAGTTGTACAGCACTACTAGGCTTGTTATTATCATGGTTCATTGTTTTAATCCTGAACATGCATGAGTCAAACAGTAGCACATTACATAGTACAATTCACAATTTTGCATGTCCAAAAAGGAGTAGGAAGAAGCAAAGCTTATTTAATCCTACCCCTCATCAGTTTCACATCAGTTGCAGTACATTTATTCACCTCTTGTTCTTCCAAGTGTACTTTGTAGGTCTACATGACAATGTAGTGCAATCATAGCCAAGGTTTTTACTTACTAAAAGGAAGCTAGAGGCTTAATAATAACTGATAACTGATAAAATACTTCAGTTAAGTACAACCAAACTCAGTTTTGCTCCCGCTGCCGCATGCATGCTAGCATATGTTTTTTTTTTTTATTGTAGCGTCGCTGGGAGCACGTCCTGTTCCCAGCCTACTTTGCGGTAATGTTTTGGTGCAAATGCTCTTAAAGTTACATGTTTGACCAGGAAATAGAAAGCTCAAAAGAAGACGGCTTTTTTATGTGGAACAACTGACAGCTTGTGTGGATCTTGTGAATGATTGTGACTGAGCTAGGACTCAGTAATTAAAGTCTACACACGACGCCTTCATTGATTGAAAAACGAAACTTTTTCGTGCATGAAGCTTCTACTTGAGTTGGTAATTTGGCTGCTATATGCAGTCAGATATTGACCAAAGGAGACAAAATGGGTGGCTGCTGGCTGCGTTGGACAGGTGACTGCTATACACAGGGTCTATAAGGCAGGTGGCCCTTCTATAAAGGTGGCCGCTAAGACAGGTTTGACTGTATATTGTTTTTGAATTGTATTCTTACCCGTGTATTTAGATGTGCATCGAATCGTTTACCGCAAAGAGGTTTACATTCCTACTTATTATAGATAAAAACGTCTTTTGGCGATTAATTATGAGTTAACTATGGGTGCAATGTGATTAATCCCGATTAAATATTTTTATCAATTAGCAGCCCTAATATATATACAGTACATACATACATACAGTACATATGTGAGTATATAATACTTTTTTTGCCTTTTTACAAAATGTGATAATATGGATAAAGATATCAAAGTGGTAAGCCCATCGAGTTCATCGTTTTTTAATAGTCTTGCTTCCGATCATTTTCACTGATATCAACTCTGTGAGTCAGCGAAGTAATACCTTCACATAATATAAACCCACCACATTAACAATTGAGACATTCTTCAACCCCCGCTCCCCCAAAGAAACTACAGTTGTCTGTGACTCTTGATTTTCCCGACTATTCTTACGGCTTCATGATTATATGGCTTGTGTCCTCAAATTACTGATCACAAGAACGCGATTATTTTCCCTCCTTTGTGCTGCTGATGGTCAAAAAGGGTGAGACCAGTGATGTCATCTGTTTTCTGATGGACGAACACTCATGACTGAATCTGTGCGTCTTGTGAGAGTGAAAGTTCTAAACAGGTTCGACCTGTGTCGGGATATGGATGTTGTGTTGCTTGTTCCTCTCAGCGCAACAGATTCTGCCTAATCTAATAAAAACACTGCTCAAGTCGGACACGGTCGGTCACATGTTTGTTTTTTTTCACGAGTGTAGACACCGGTTGTCCCCAATGCAAAACCCCAGCCGCCACACAGTACTGATTACAAACAATACGCATATATGATAGCCAGAAGGATAATGTGACTTGTGGTTGTGATGTAGAAGTTACCATATCCTCTACTGTATAACGAACTGTGGATCTTGCTGCAGTTTCCTGACAGCTGGGATATCAAACCGCTTCCTCTCGTTCTTGACAATTAAGTGTCAAGTCACTGAAAACAAGTTGAGTCATAAATACAGCGCACACAGCTTTTAACGTGCTTCACAAGCCAAGTGTTTGCATACCGTGAATGAGTTAACTCAATATCCTCCACACATTGAAGCCAGAAGGGGACAGTGCGTAAAACATTGAACCTAATGGGAAACATATGGCTGGACTCAAATGAATGGGTGCAACAAGGTTGTCTGAGGTGTGTTTTTGTGTCTGATGTGGGTTTGTCGATTTGAAATATGTAATTTGGTAATATGAGATGACGGGTATATAATTTTAGACTTACCCCCTGTTAGCTCACTTGCATGCCAGTGTGTCTAGGACAGATTTCCCTGCAGGGAGATTCCCACACTGTTGCAGAGCGGCATTTGTACTGCAAAGCAACACAGTTGAATTGTAGATTCTTTTAGTTATATTACTACTATCTGCCATGAAACAGTTCCTAAATGCAACATAAGATTCCAGTTTTCTGGCTTACTGTTTGCTTGCAGCTACTATTCAGTTTGTGGTGAGTACAAGGGTCACAGCAAGACTTACATGTTGAAAACAGACATAAAAAAACAACTCTTACCCCTCTGCTGTTCCACTCTTAGTCCAGTCCTGTTGTGCTGACAAAACGTGTGCATCTACGAGTGTATTCGCTTCAGCATCAGTTTCCTGACAGCTGCCATCACTCCTCAAAGCCGGCAAAAACACACAGAATAGGGTAAACAACAGAGACTCAGAATCAGTATGTGTACACGTCTGAGTGTATTTGCCTTTAAATGCAACACGTAGGGCTGTCCCACATGGCATGTCTCTGACTGAGGACAAACTCCTCCCCTCATTTCTTCACGACAAGGGTACAGCCTCCTTCACGTCCCTCTGTCACCACTCTTCCTCTCCACCAAACGTATCAGGTAACCTAACAATTCATCTAAATGCAGTTATTTTTCACCTTTAAAAAACATCAGTCTCAACTGCAATAACTTGTCTTCCCATTTAGACACGTTAAAAACCATTTCCTCATTCTAAAACACCAGTTGCACCAGTTTGAGGTGAAGGGTGACAGATTATAACTACATCCAGTGGGTTGGTTGATTTGATTGTTGTGTCCATACCTGAGGGATTCTCAACATTCCAAAGTTGTATGCCCTCAACCTGGCCCTGCCCTTCAGTTCACACACAACAACACGCATTGCTCGCATTACTATTGCCAGATTGTGTCTTGTATTTAACCTCTTTATACACCACTATACAGTGCAGCCCCACTTTTCATTGCAATTACCTTCTGGGACCATCAGTGAATGGCAAAAAAAATGCGAGTAAAAATGTTTTACTATAATTTATTTTTATGTTTTACTATTTTTTAGATTCAGCTCCAGATACATCCTTCATTTTTCAGTTGCCATTGTTCACTCTCGACCCGATCCCTAAGTATGCGTCACACATTTAAAGTATAAGATGTATAGGTATATGCACCACTAATGAGTGACAATGTAAGATGATCCATAAACAGATGTACCACTTTTTTTTTAACAAAAATCCGCACATTTGCAGGGCCTAAATGCTGAATTGCAAATATATGGGCACCCATTGTGCTCCTACATAATATCACCTATATACTCAATAACACTCTTTCTGGCCCATATTTATGCGAGGAGAGATAATAACCCTGAGGTTACTTATACAGTTTATTGTATATTTTTTGCCTGAATAGTTAAGTATAACCTCTGGAACTGGCTGGACATCCGCAGCGCCCAGTGCACCATGACAAAGTCACTCTGAATGCACAATATCAGCCCGGCGCTGCACATGTGATCATGCAATTGGCTATGCAAAGCTGCAAGACACAGACCATTTATTTTGCTCAGTTTGCAAATGTGTATGTGTGTGTGTGCGCGTGTGTGTGTTTGAAGGACAAAGGGCGATGGTTGTGAGAATTATTGTAAAGAATTCAGCAGACTGCTGATAAGGGATACATTTAGTGAGGGTGATTGGCAAACAATGAAAAGACACTAGATTGAGCATTTTTTTCTTGCCCTGGAACAGAAAAGGGCCTTCTCCAAACTATTTTAACAAACATGCAATTCTCAAGGGACTAAGGAACCTCTGATACACATATGTCAATTTTTCTGAACAGTTTTAGTGATGACAATGAGCATTTCCTGTTAATAACACACCAAGGGATGTTTGCCTGTACCAGTGGTTGGCAACCTTTACCATCAAAAGAGCCATTTTGCCTCTTCTTCCAGTAAATATTAAATATAAAGTACATATTCTGGAGCCGCAAAACATCACACAGTTGATAAACTTTTAGATGTTTTAATCTCTTTTAAATTTACCCTGTTCAACTGGGATAATTCAAATAACAAAAGTACAGAGTGCATGTGTAGGCCTACTTTGAAATAATTCAAACACTGAACTATGTAGGCCTTTTTGAGTCATTCCCGTATTTGTGTAAAAATTAAAACAAAATGTAGCGAACTTAACATAAAAAAGCCCATCAGAGTTCACATATCTGCATATCAGTGCTGTCTGATCAATATTGTTTACATCACTAAACTCATCACAGGCAGTTGAATATGCTTGTGCTTAATGTCATCAATTTGCCTACTGGCGATGTCAGTTGGCATTCTATTGGTCCTGTCATTAGCTGCCTTTGCAGAGAGAGGCATTTCTTTCATTTTCGGAATAATTTCCTATTTATTTTTGACACACACACGGGTAAACCAGCATCAATGGCAGTGAAAGCAAAGGAATACAGTATGTTAATTCAGAATTAAAATATTTTCCTCAGAGAATTTCTTTTAGGAACGTATTAATGGTTATGAATAGATTATCGTGGGGGTAGCACACTCAACAAGACATCTTTTTTGTGTCTCACTGCACACACTGGCTGCCCTCCCCCTTCACTTGCTCCTCCGATCATCAGTCAGAACGTGGTCTAGATAGATTCACAGACTTACGGTGAGTTGTATTTCAAGCTCTTTTAGAAAATGCACATTTCCCCCACCTCAGTGTTACAAAAAAATCATCAAGCTCGACGAAGGGAGCTACAACAAGGAGGCCGAAGAGCCACGGGTTGCCGACCCCGGCCTATACCGTCTTGCTGTGTTAACCTGACCTCCCCTGCTGCTCTAACTGCACGGGAAGGCCAGCTTCCTGTTTTTTCCCTGTCAGTCCAGAGCACAGGATTGACACAGAGCATAGTCAGCACCCAGGACCAGTGGGCATAGATCCACCCACAGTCACTTGCACACACTGGGCTCAAATGAATCATCCATACCGGTGCTTAATAATTACAAAAGAAACACACGTAATCAGCAATTGAGGAGAAAGACCTTCATCACACCAGGACAACTGTATCTAAAGCTAAACTAGTTTTTAAAAGGAACGACTGAACCCTGAACCCCCCAAGGCCACGCATGCAGTAGTAAATTTAGGAACAAATAGGCCGTGGAGGACAGTGTGTGTGGCGGCAGAGGAGAGCGAGGCGCCGCCGCTCACATCCCGTTGACTCATTGTCCTGCTTCCTTTTGAGCTTCACAAGCAGGGCTTCCTCAGGACATAGTTGGAGGATAATTGAATGAAAACAACACACACGCACACACAAGCGCACACGCACACACACATAATGGGAGGAAAGTTGTTGACGGTTCTAAAGGCCCATGACTGACATAAAATAGTAAAATCCAAGTCCATTTTTGGGAATGTTATGTACAGAAATTACAAATCTACATATTAAATTGATCAAAACTGAACCTCCCTGTAAGTCACCCTTTTACCCCTTCCTAAAGACATTTAATGAAACCACACCAGAAGTACACAAACCAGTGAAGGTAATTACGGCGACGATCACACACAGTCAAGCATGCCTCACCACAAATTAACCTCGCCTCTTCAGTAAATAATCCAATTAACTAAATGAACTTAATTAACTAAGTGTATGGGAGCCACATGGTGGCCAAGTGGTTAGCATGTTGGCCACACAGTCAGGAGATCTGGAAGATCTGTATTCGAATCTTTGTCAGTCATCTCTGTGTAGCGTTTGCATGTTCTCCCTGTGCATGCGTGTGTTTTCTCTGGGCACTCCGGCTTCCTCCCACATTCCAAAAACATGCATGTGATGTTAATTGGAGACTCTAAATTGTCTGTAGGTATGAATGTGAGTGTGAATGGTGGTTTGTCTATATGTGCCCTGCCATTGGCTTTCGCCCGAAGTCACCTGGGATAGGCCCGCGACCTTAGCGAGGACAAGCGTCATAGAAAAGGAATTAATGCTTTACGGGAATTGTCCAGCAGAGGGCGCTGTTAAAGCAGTTTTGGCTAAAATAAATTGGACCGAGATAAAAGACGTCTATGGGTTTTTGCAGTTTTTCTTCAGTTGTGCTACAAGTTCAGGCATGGTTAAATCTAATCTACAAATATTTACCTCCTTCTGCACAAGCAATACATGGGGGGGGAAGACTTTTTTGCAGAGTGACGTAGTGTCACTTGGGAGCTGTGAAGCTGCTAGCAGTGACGTCGCCTCCCCCAGAGAATAACACAGGTGCGTCAAGCAATGACAGCTACTTTGGCACTAGAGAAACTTTCACAATAAAAACATTGAAGTTTCAACAGACTAGAACTGTGAGACACAATAAAAGCACCACACCCTGCACAGTTATAATTGAATTACAACACTGAACATGTTATTTCACAGACGCTTGTCATACAGTAATAGTTTTTATCTGATTTTGACATTTTATCTCAGTTTGTAGCGTAAAATATTTATGTGGGGATGAGCTTGTTTAATTACGACAATTTATAAGTGAGTTAAAATGGGCAAGTGATCATTTACAATGGGATGGAAGACGTATCATTCGCCTCTTCAAATTACGCATTACAAACTCAAGTTCGTTATGAGTATTTTCGCATAAATGGTTAGGTAACCTTGTCTATTTGTAGGGTTTGTTATTTAAGTGGTACATACACCTGATTCAGTTGCTTATCATTTTGGGGGCACAACTAGCAAGGTTGTTTCAATTTATTTTGAAAAGGCTTACCGGAAACGGCCAGCTGTGACTATGTGAAGGCGCGTGAGGGGCGCGCACACCGTCAGGGAGAGCCGGTGGAGAGAATGTGAAGGTGGAACCGACTGAGCTGCTTTGTGTTATAACTACTCCCAATTTCTCCTCTGGCAAACACACACACACGCACACACACAGGAAAAAACAGGACCAGTATACTAATTTGTGTCTTTTCTTCAATTTTGGTTTCTATTCTGGTTTTCCCCGTGTTGTAAGAAATGGACTGGAAGCAGCGTTGCGAAGAGTGAGGAGCATCATTTGCCTTCACCGGATATTCACTCTAAATGACACAATATGGATTCACTATTCTGAGTGAGATTGCCGCCTTCTGTATGGGATTCTTTTTCGACGAAACTGCCTTATTTTGGAGAAGAACACCTTGGGCATCATGAGTTCCAGTGGTAAGTTCGATCCCCGTAGGTGAGAGCATCTGCTGTAGGACAATAGTAGACAAGGAAATCATAAGGTACACCTGAACAGTCTCTTGTAATCCAATACAACAGGGTTGGCTTTCATTCTGGTTTTATAGTGCTCTTTAACTGTTTCTGCTCTTTAAGTGTTTCTAATATATTGGCCCATGCAGCCATGATAAAACTGGAAGAGGTCAGTCACATTTGTTCAGAGTTCAGCCACACTAAACCTTTTTTTGGATTCTTCATCCACATCACAGTTGTTGCTTTTCCAACCCTCATTTCTTTTTTCCCTCATTCTATTCACCATTCACACCCAGAATGGTAAGATTCCCATAACAAGTGCCTCTCATTCACTCATGTAGCTTCAATATGTGATTATATAGAGCTGTATATTTCCAACTGAGCACTTTCACAGATATTTAACCCCCACAGACTTTCAGCTGTTGACACTATATAAAAGTCCACCTGTCACTTCTCCAACATGGTCATTGGAGGAACAGAAAGCACTGCAGGTTTTCCAGGCAGAGTGCTGCTGGTCTCGTGGACTTTATGTGAATGTGATGCAGAGCATGACGAAGACACCCGGAGGCTGCTGTCGTACTTATCTTAGACTAACCCGAGGGCTGCCGTGATGCTAAGCTGACCTTGTATCAGCTGACTCCGACCCTGATCCCCTGTCAGCTGAATCAGGGCTTTCCCCCGCAGGGCTGGCGGTTCAGCTCTGTGCATGTGGATGTTGTTGTACATTTGTACACATTATCCCTTGTTGATTCACGAGGAAGACCGATTTGTCAGGGGAAGTCCTAAAAATATATCTCCCTCAGTTGTAGTGGTTTAGGAACAGCCACTGTCCATCATATCAGACGAACGTAGTATTACTGCATCAGTCATACACTGGTCTGTCATTGTAAGGACGTACATTATTCATCCAGGGCTCTCATCTCTCTTCGTGCCACCTTGCCTGACCTCAAGTTCCCATGCAGTGTGTGATAGTAGTTTTTACAGCTTGGGAACTGGGAATGGTATGGACAGCTATCCCACAGTCCAAGAATTATGGGGTACAGTACATCAGTATACATTTTACTGTGGGTCCATTTCAACCAAAAGAACTTTTTTTCAAGGAATTAAAAGCTTCCCGTGACTATGTTTCTCCAGGACTTTGCTGCTCGAGTTATCAATCCACCCAATCTTCTATACTTTTGACGTGAACCTTTTCCCTCTGGATGTTGTCTTTGGATTCAGTATTCAACAGAGCCTGCACATTGCTTACTTTTGGGAGTCCTCCATCTCGTAGGAGGACAGTGAGTAGTGTGGTTAGCAGTGGTTAGTGCCTCATAGTGCAGACGTTCTGGGTTCAACTCTTAACTTGACTCTTTCTCCACGTACTCCAGTTTCCTCCCATAGCCCAAAACATGCACATAGGCTAATTGGAGACTGTAAATTGTCCGTAGGTATGAATATGAATGAGTGTTCTGAACTCCTGTTTCAATCGCAGTGCTATATTGAGTAGAATGATGCTGAGCAATTGTGCCATAGCGGAGGACTTTGTGGATTGAGGATTCCTCACGGCATGTTTTTGCTTCTTTAGACTACAAACTAGTTGAGGCAAAATCAACAGTGCCTCTGCTGTTTGCAAAATCATAATCACAATCAGTGCACTATTCCAACTGATCAAACTCTGAACAGATATACAGTACAGTATATGTTGCCAACAGCTGTGGACTTCTTAAACAGGGCAGCTGAAATTAAACACACTGAATAGTCATCCAATCAGATGTTCAGCACTGCAGACTCCGCCCCAAAATGTATGAACCATTTGAAAACATTTATTTAATTTTTTTTTTTTTTATTGAATTATTGAAAGCATCATCCTGGACCTGAATGCAGAATGTGGTTTCCACGATTGAAACATTCAACGAAGGTTCCCAGTTCCTGGTGACAGTGCAGGGAAGTTGTGCGTGGTATTCCGCATGTGGAGGGCTGTCACAGGCTCTTGTGATTAAAGAAGATGAATGATGTCAAACACACGTCAAAAACATGCCAACATGGGGTTTGCGTCTGGCATGAACGCTCGAGGTGTGTGTGTCAGCATTGTTACAGAAGGCAGATGGTGGTGGAACATGCTTACTGAACATGTGTCTGTTGGCATGAAACACAAGAGAGCTTAGAGAAGGACAGACCCTCTCATCCAGTCAGTCAGTCAGTCAAACATGTGTTCCCCTCTTGCCCCAGGCACTCTTCTGGCTCGGACATGAATGGGCTTGGTAAGCTGAAGCGCGTGCGATGTTTTCCACTGCATTGGACTTGATAGCCCAGAGGCCATCCTCACACGGAATAATTACACACAGCACTGACTGTCTACTGGGCCCTCTCATGGTCAGCTGGGTCTTTTTGTGTCCAGTCTGTCTTTTATTTTGTGCCTGCATGACACACCGGTATAGGCTATATATGTCACAGAATAGGACTTTAATTTCTGGAACCCACAGAAGCAAAACACATAAATGTTTTAAAGGTTAGAAGAGCGGGATAAAATCCATGTTAATCAATACCCTGCAGTGTTTCCCACAGACTGCGATCTATTTGTGGTGGTGGTGGCGGCGGTGGGGGATAGGAGGTTAGGCATCATTGTCTAATTAGCATAATTGGCCATGATGAATTTGCATGTAATTGTCATGGAGGCTGTAGGAGAGAGAAATAACATTACGGGAGACAAAAAATGAGGAAAAAAAACACAACAAGTATGTTACTTATACCCAATATTCATATGTAAGTCCCTCAGTTTCAAAAAGTCAAGCAGTGTCTATTTTAATTGAATCTCATAATTAAGATGTGCTTCCAAAGCAAATATAGGTGAGGTGTTAACAGTCTTCATGACACCAAAACACGTTAGTCTTGTTATTTCCACCCTGAAAAATAACATTGAAAGCGATATAGGTGTTAGGTGTGTGCTCGAATGTTTAAATATTTATTATTTTCTAACATTTCCGTCACTTCTTCCGTGTTTGGAGAAGGCGGAGCAAGTGACGTCAGATCCGGACAGAACTTCTGCTCTTTCTTTTGTTTTTGTTATATATTTATTTATATTGTGCCCGCTCGTTATGTTGAAGGTTTTTGCTGGAACACTCGAAGAGAGTAGTTCTCCTCGTCAAATCCGTCGGCAAACTTCGTGGGACAATTGTTTGTGCCCCACAGACAGAAATAAGTCAAAAACCCACAGGACGTTCGACTGTGGAAAAGCATGCCAAGGTGGCAGTAAGCTAATCTACATTTCTACTGCTAATACGCTCCGTCGTAGTCAGCCTAGTGCTCATGGCGGCTAATGCAGTGCTAATTCCTATCTGGCTTGTTCTGACGCACTAGCTAAGCGGCTAATGCGCTATCTGTTGCGCCGTGCAGCAATAAATCCAAGTGGTCGTCTTTGATTGCAGCCTCACAACGAATCTTATAATAATAATATGGGTTATCATGCCAAATTGCTTGCTAAACAACACTGTTTATTGTCTTCAGCTCTGTGCAGTATGCAAAAAGCAAGCTGATAGCTGTCAGTGGCTATCACTGCCAGTAAAACATATCATACTCCTCACAGCACAATATTAGTAAATGTCGTTGTTGTTGTGAATCTGCCACTTTCTTCGCGTGCGTTCATGGCTGTGCTTGTTTGCACCTGGTTGCCGGTGTCATCCGTACGTGTTCTGGACCTGAATTGTTAGCAAAATATGGCTTGCTGTCACTCGTCTTTCTAGCCTATCTTGCAGTCGATCTGACACTTGCAGTAAGTAAATCTAATTTTTGACTAGATCTATTCTAGGAATCTTAGTACCCTTGTAATATGGGTGCTCTAAGCAATCACTGCTCACTGGTCTTTTATTTTGCAGTGTGCATAGAGCTGTCAGTGCCACTTACTGCTAGTGAAAAACATACTTGTGTCCTTTTTTGTGTGTGTTATATCGTAGTTATCACAACAAAATATCAGTGAATGGCAAAGTTGCCTGGGGGGTGTGTCAAAATCGTGTCAAATCACCACTTAATTTGACTCCTAATGCCTAGTTGTTTATTTATCTATGACAGCAGTATGACAAAAATGTTTTATAAGCGAGTACTTTCATTTTGTTGAGCACTTTAAGGCAGCCAGTATGTACAGGAGTTGAGAATTAGTGTACCAGCGACTTTAGTTTCAAACGAACAAATGCATGTGAGGAAAACAGACTCGGGCTTAAGCCTAAAGCTTGTTTAACAGGACAAACACAATGTAACCACAACAATATTTAAAAGACTTGCTTCAGCAGGATGATCAAGTTAATGGCACCAGATGCTATGTCTCACCTTCTGTTCACCTCATTTAGTTAATGGATGATCTTACTTCCTACTTCCTGTGTAGACCAGAAGTGGTTTAATTCAAACATCCACTAGAAGGATAAAATGTATGAAACAGCTTAAATTGTACCCACATAAACATCCTGAAAGGCAATATGCGCCACACTTGACCTCAAGACCACAAAGTGCAACATTGGCAAGTACCACTTTGCGGACATTTCCATCTTTTCTGGGGGAAAAAATGTTACCCGGAACGTGAACTTGTTTCCACTGATGACAAAGAAGTTCCTTGTCTATACATTTCCTGGTGTAGTGGGACACTGAACATCTGTGTGAGTGATCATTGCTGATGTCAGTATGAATGGCAATTTAGGGACCGCAGATGGAAGAAGAAGAAGAACTGTATGCGTCCTCAGCCAGGCATTTTCCAAATCCTAAAATTGAAGGCTTGAACTTTGAAATGTTTGGCTTTGGCTTTACAACTTTATTAACATAAGCTTGGCTTCAACTAACTCTACTGAAACACAATAAGATCTACTTGAAATATACAGTAATCCCTTGTTTATCACGGTTAATTGGTGAAAGTGAGTTTTCGCAAAGTAGGATCTTTTTATAGTATAGAAAACTTGTTTGTGTCCTAACTATTGTAACATTATTAGAGACCTCTAGACATGAAATAACACCCCTATAGTCACCTTTATACTCGTATTACCCAATATAGTAGACACAATAAGAGTAAATAAGCCATTTAAGACATAAACAAGGCTCATGGTGATGCGTGTTACTATAAATGTGTTTCCCTCGGGGAGCTGAGTGAGGGACGGGGTATGGCCGCAACAGTAGCCTGTGTTTTGCGTTTTTATTAGGGATTTTATTCAAGATTATTGTGCCTGTTGTGAGAAAATTTAAACCTGCAATAAAAGCTTGTTTCGGCGATCAAGTGGCTCATTGAATATTACAGTAACATTACTGACACATAGTGACCAGTGTGTTACATTTCTTCAACATCTTTCAGTGCGTTTTTTTTTTAATGGCTTATATTTATATTTTAGTCCATTAAGTTGTTTTTATGCTTGAAAAAAATGTAATTTGTTTAAATATGTATTTTTTTTACTACTTATAGGTCGTTTTCAGCCACGAAAAAGCATGATTTATGAAATAATATATATTGGAAAAACCACGATAGAGTGAAACCGCAAAATTTGAAGCGCAAAGTGGTGACGGACGACTGTAGTTGAGCTTTTATAAAAAAAATGCACAGGCATTTGATGAAATTTAGTGAAAAACTGTCATCTGAGAGCATCACTAATTTATCGTGCAATAATTGACCATATAGTGATTATGCTTTCACATCAGTGCCAGTAATGCTATAATGTAAGGTGTGTCAAAATGGTAAGATGGTGAACATTATACAGTTGTACTTGCAAAGCAGCTTTTTTTAGAATGGTGTCAATATCAAGACGTACTGGAAGGGGGTTAAGTGTGGTGGCAGGGACCATATATGACTCCCACTCTTCTTTCTCGCATGTTGAACAGTCCAAACTTGAGGTGAACACCATCAATCTCGTGCCAGGCAGCTTGATTATGTCTAAAACAAACAGAACTACAGAGGGAGACACATATGAACACACTAAAACACTGATACTGCCAAATGCAGTTTCAGTTTTTTATGCATGTATTTTGTGGAGTAGTTGAAGCTGCTTAGTAATCTTGGACAAACATATTGGACTATGGTCTCTGCAAGGCGTATCACACCATATATTCATATATCGATGTCTATGCTCACAGTTAACAACTGATACTAAATCCTTAGATTATGTTAGACATGGAGAGGAAAAGAGTGCACCACCTAAGTGGAATAATAATCAGTGGGAGAGATAAACAATTGTATTATGTCTCCCCTTTCCTCCATGACCTTGGCCTCTGGTAGGATTGAGTGATCATTCACACTGTCAGTGGAGGTGCGACCCTCTGCTCTCCCATCTCACCCTAGCAGAATGTTAGTGGGACCACTGAGTGGACTCTCGTAGCTTTGATGAATGCTGCTCTTCGAGGTCTTGGCTGAGTTCAAGGCTGATGAAAGAAGGGCGGGGTGAGGCTGGAGGGCAGAGTTCTGATCATTTTGCTGCTGCAGACCATGGCTTTGTTGTGTAAATTTACATACACCACACACCTGCAAACCTGATTGTGAAGTCAAGTAGAAGTCAGATTGCATTTTAGTTGGGATTAGTCAATTAAGGTTGAGCTTGTGTAAATGTTCTATTCTATTCTATTGTTATCCGGTCCGGGTCGCCGGGGCAGCAGTTTCAGTCGGGAAGTCCAGACTTCCCGGTCCCCGGCTACCTCTTCCAGTTCCACTGGGAGGACCCCAAGGTGTTCCCAGGCCAGCTGTGAGACATAATCCCTCCAACTTGTGCAAGGTCTGCCATGGGGATTTCTCCCGACTGGGAACACCTCACCAGGGAGGCTTCTATATCTTCCAGATTAAAGGAACGGCAAAAGGTGTGGTTGTGTAACCAAAAAATCAGAACTGGTTTTGTGACATTTAGCAAAATACCTGTATATTTAGTGTGACTATCACCTGTGTTGACAAGTTCAATACAAAAGCTTTTTCCACAAATTTGTGCCAAAAATTGCCACGTGTTGGGACTGTTTTTTAATAACATTACATCTGCTTGAAATTTTACGAATTTGTGATCAAAGTTTTAAGTGTTCTTTGTAACCTTTCTCCTCAAAAGCAAAGGATTTCAATGAATCTAACAATTTATTTCCTCATTAAACTGTACAGAGTAGGGATGTCCCGATCAACATTTTTTGGCTTCTGATCCGGCTTCCGTTTTTTCTTGCTGATCCGGTACCGAACCTTTTCTTTTTGCTAATAAGCTTTTGTTACAAACATGAATTTGTAGAATTGAACGTGGATATGGAAAATATCTCTTCAAAATTATAGCTCAATTTGATGTGTGATTTAGAATATACTGAGGAGTTTGATTGGCGGAGTAAATATTAAACGAAACAGCGCAAAATGGTGCACGTTCACAGTGTGGCTAGCTGCATTGCAAAAGAAATGTAACCTTTCAATACGGTCGAAAAGCCTACATTTGGGGAAATGTTAGACAGACAGTAGTAATTGCCTGGGAGAACGTACAGACACATGTCCGCAATATAAGTGAGTGAAAAAAATGCGTGTTGACATTGCATTTTAGCCCACTCAGCTGTGGTCCAGCTTGTAATGATCTTGCAGGTACCGGGAGTCGAGTGGCAACCAGTTTTGGCACCTACCATGTTGGAGTGTGGCTCACAGTTATGAACGTGATATAACAACCGGATCAGCCTGTTCTCGTGGCGGAAAGCGAAAGCAAAATACAGTGGATTGGCAGCCAATCCCGATCCTGAAGTACTGATCTGGACATCCCTAATGCAGAGCACATTTCGGAACACTGACAGTAGGACTTTGCAGGGATTTCGTGTTTCTTTTTAGGTGTTTATTGCGATAAAATTGTAGGAGAAAGTGAAAGTTGCTATAAATTCGTTACGGTCTGTGTGTGGTGGACCACAGAAAGCAGAGGCAGGAGGAGCAATTTACAGTCTCTAATGGCCACAAGTGACAAGCTCAAGCAGAGGTAGGTAACAAAAGGGGTGGTCTACGGGCTGGACTATACCCAGATGTGGAGACTCAAATAGTGCAGGAGTCGCTTGCGAGCGATGAATGAGCTGACATGACAAACTGTAGCCGAGGTCTGCTACTGTAGTGTAAGGTGAGGAACCGGTGTCTCCCAATTGCCCCTACTCGACCTAAGTAGCAGGCAGCCTTGATTAGGAGCATGTGTGTCCAGTTGTCCCGGCTCCAGCCCAGCTCCCAACTGTAGGAGGCGAGAGAGAGAGAGAGCACCACAAGGCACAACAGCAGGTGATCATAACAAAATTGTAATGATTTCCCCTCTGTGTAATTATAATAGGGCCCTTTGTTGAAGAATGAGTAATTAAAGGTCAAATATAAGGAACAAAAAGACAGAAAAAACATTTGACCAACCTGTCAGACAAAAATGAGCAATAAAGTACACCTATATTCCTGTAAGGAAAATACTAAAAATGTTCAATCAAACTTCACATGAGAAAAAAATTACAAGAAAAACGTTCACAGTTAAAAACCATTTATAATGAAGACGACTTAACAATGCAAGTACTCTTAAGGGACACTTTTATGGAAATGGCACTTTTATACCGGCTGTACACGGACTACTCTGTGTCCAAGCTTCATTTTTAGTGTTAAAAAGATGTACTGCACTTAAAAAAAAGTAGAGGGGTGAGATACTGTATATGCACACATTCCTATTAAGGTCATTTTCAACATATTTATTCATTAAGTGTACCTTTAGGCTTAGTGTAAAAAGTAACCACATTGGCCTTGGGAATTGTGATCTCAGTTCCAAGCAAGCAAGTCGTGATTCACGTTTTTTTTGCTGTCACGCAGTCCTAACCGAGACCATGATTAATTCAAAAAGAGTGATGACTTTATTCGCTGGGATGATTTATGTTTTTACCAATATCCCTGCGGAATAATGTTAATTAAAGCATGGTAAGTTGCATACTGTATTTACAAAATTGTTGACTTAGTAACCAGGCCTGAAATTTCACAAGGGGGTAGCTCTTTCAGTAGATGGTAGCGAACCCTGGGTGCACCAATGCTGGCGACCAAGCTGCAAGTCATCGGCTTGGTAACATCCATCCATTCATCCATTTTCTGGGGCTAGGGACCTATCCATAACCCAGGGTGAAAGGTGGACTACACCCTACACCCGTCGGTCTCAGTGCTAGGCACCACACCTGTCTTTAAATTGTAATTATTATATACTATACTATAAATATTATATACTATACTACACTATTATATACCAAGACATTTGTATTCTTTCAACTTTGTGGGAACAGTTTGGGAACAAGACTGCACCCCAGTTCACAAAGCAGGGTCCATACTGCAGAAGCTATACATTTTTTCATTCAGCTAAATCCTACAAGTTTGTCACATTGCTTTTCTTCTGTGATTGTTAACTCTTCCTTCCTCATCAGCACTAGTATCCCAGCATCCCTTGTGACTGTGCTCCAAGCGTGCTCCTCGCCATGGCTGTCAGGTCAGAGGCAGAAATAGTAGCAGCTTCTTGGTCTCTGGGGATGCTGTCTGCCTCACTGACCCTGGCCCTGTTCTTATCACCTGTCAGCTGGAGGCTGGATTCTCCCCCTGGCACTCGCCAGTGATTTAGTCTGGGATTACACCTGTTGCTAGGCGGCTATCGTTATTAGAATGACTCACCATCTCTGCATGGGAAAGACGTAGGACTGGTCTCAAGCTCTCTAATGGTTCTAGACAGAAAGAGCTTGGCTTGGTTGAATGGCTCTGTGCCCACTCACACAATTAGATATTGTTGCGTAATTCTTAAGCTCCTGAGCCGATTGTGTGTGTGGATTGCCTACTTAGGTGCAGCTGTTTGTCATGCATATTGTAGAATTAAAGCAAGCATTTCTTTAATTAAATTGATTAAGCTAAATTAAGTAAATTCAGATGATTCTTCCAACCGGAATAGGATCCGCAATGGTTTCCTATCTGGACTGTGAAAGCAGAGAATATTCCAGACTTGCCAGTTTGTTTTGGCACCATTTCAGAAGGTCACCATTGTAAATAAATAAATAGCCTCTGTGTATTCAGTAGGATTTGGCACAGGCTTAGTTCCCATTATCGCTTTTTGGTTTATGATGAAAAACAAGCATACTCTCTTGCTTACACACACACACACACACACACACACACACATTTACAAGAAAGTGTGATTACTAGAGTCCAGTAGCTAAACACTTATCAGATGGGGTAACAGATTCCAGTGGTGCTACCAGCATTGTGAGGGAAACAATGAACTAACAGTTACTTGAGTGTGGGAGACTGGGAGTTAGAATTAATTATGCTTGCATATTTCTAATGCCCACTCTCTTGATTTGAAGAGGAAACTGTGCAGTCACTGTATCCATACATTCTGTCTCCAGTCCATGGATGTATATCAACACTGTGACACACAAATCTCACTGCACTCAGGATATGAGGCGTGCAAAGCTCTTAGACATTTTAAGTACTGCAATTCCTTTGAGGTTCCTCCAGTGAAATGGAATCAGTAGCTAGAGCACGCTAGTCCATGTGCTACCGTCACTGAAGCAGCAAAGTCCTTCAATCAACTATTCTGGTAGGGAGCAAGGCTACATGCTTATCCTGCCATTATACCTCTCCAACGCTGTAGGACCACTCGGATGCTCCTTGAGGAAGATAAAGAGCAGAATGACCAAGCATGATTTCAGCTCGTCAGTCACAGGCTTACTGTTATGATGGCTGGGTTTTTGTTTTATTTCATGGGGAAGTGTTTCCCACAGGATTGTAATTTATCTGTGATGTTGGGTTGTGGGTGGGGGGGATTCGGTAGATTTAAAAACTGTCTGTCTGATATCTCATTATAGTGGTGAACAGATGCGTTATAATGTGCGACTAAGTCGGCTGTGGTATGTGCGTATGAGGTGTTTTAAGAAGCAGAGGTAAGATGCCATCTACAAGCTAGACAGACAGTCCCATTATAATGTGTTTGTGAGCGAAGGTGATTAGGTAGCGCCAAGTCTATCTGTGGCGGTCCAAATTTAATCGTGTCGGGCAGCCACAAATAAATGATTATATGAGGAACACTGGATTAGGATAGATCCACTCCTAACATGATGCTGCAATTTTGACTTATGGGGTATTTAACATTGAGGAGAGAGCTACCTAGGTGTCAGAACTCACAGTTTTAGAACATTCATCTTATTGTGTGAAATGCTTGGGACTGTAGAGTCTGTGAATTGATGGATATACATGTGGGAGAAGTATTTAACAGCATTTGACAATTGAACAGCAGCAGCCTTGTTTGTGGCAGTGACAAAGACACTGTTTTCTCTTTAACAAGCGATGATTGTACCATCAAAATATTTTGGAAGTAAGTACTGTGACTTACTTACTTTCACACCAACAACCTTGTCACATTCAAAGTGGGCTCTGTCCACACGGGAATGCTCCTGTGTTTGTTTTTTTTTTGGCAGGTTGAAATAAAATCTGGTCTGCACAGTGTTGGATCAGTAAATAGTCACATCCACATGGGAATGGATTACTGGGTGAAAACAATGTAATACATAAGGCACACCTATACGTCTCATATGTCTCATATAAGGATTGTGGATGATGGGCAAAATTCCAAAAAAAGGTGCAGTTTTCCTTTAAGATTGTAGAGCTTGTCTGAACTTACAAAGAAGTGGAATTACTTCTGTGAGTCACTTTGGAGTATAACACATTTCAACAAGCATAAATTGGGGTATAATGTTAAGAAACTGTACTTTTTTTTGTCAATACAGAGTATCACCATGGTTCTACAGTAGGGGAGCGAAGCACTGGGCCAATTCGATGTCAACGATGTCGGGACGTGTGCAAAGGAGAGGTGGTTCGAGTTCAACATACCCACTTTCATGTCAAGTGTTTCACCTGCACAGGTAAGACTTGACTTCAGATTTGATTCATAACAGCTGACAACTGACTTTTACTGGTGATGGTATTTCAATTCAAGGCAGAGACCACAAACACAAAGTAAATCACATTCTTACGCTTTCTACAAACAACCTGCATTGACTGCTAAGAGTAGTGGATCCTCTTGTTAATCCATCTTAGTCTACATGCTGAGTGCTACTATTAGCCCACGGTGAGGATTGGAGCGGATCAGAGTTGCCTTGCAGGGGACTTAGACTCCTGCTAAGGTAGCTTGTAATAGCACAGCCAAGTCAGAAGGGATTTTCTCTTAGTTGTCTGCTGAGGTCTAATGAGACTGTTTCACAGCCTTTTCCGTGCATGCGACAAGTGAACAGCCAACCTAAAATAGGTAGAGTGGTGGCATGCACATCCTCTTACAACTGGATGTGTTGGATGCTGTCTTGAATCAGTTGCATTTCCATGATAATAATAAAAATAATAACAATTCTAATATTACCACAATTCTGCTATTTTTATACATTTGCTTAGGTTACCGGTATCTCTGTTACTACCGTTCACCATCATCAATTAAATACTATGAGACTGTTTGATCCTCCCAGTCCTTGAACTAGTCCAAGCTTAAACCCAATACAATACCCCTGGTGTTCAAATCTAGTTAGACAGCTCTGTTGATTGTATTTTCTTCCCTATTTAAATATATTTTATTTATTTGACCTACTAATGTTATTTTAGTATTTATTCACTATGCTGTCACAAACTCTATTTAATTGACACTATATTTGCAATATTTTAACTTGATTTTATTGCTGTTCATCACTTCAACTGAGGTTGTTTTAAATGTGCTATATAAATGTTTTAAATGTGCGGTATAAATACAATTTGAATTGAATTGAATTGAGAAAAAAATATACATTATTCCATTCCCCTGGTTGCGGGAGCAGCAGTCTCAATAGAGAAGTCCAGACTTGCCAGTCTCCGGCCACCTCTTCCAGTTCCACTGGGAGGACGTTCCCAGGCCAACTACATATAGTTTTACAAAATCATGCCTGACTTGAATAAAAAAAAGGCCAATTTATAATTTAATAATATAAAGTATAATATTTTTAACATGTTCTGGAATCCATCCATCCATCCATCCATCCATCCATCCATCCATCCATCCATCCATCCATCCATCCATCCATCTTCTTCCGTTTTCCGAGATCGGGTCGTGGGGGCACCAGCCTATGCAAGTCGTCCCCGAGGCCTCCTACCAGTCGGACATGCCCTGAACACCTCCCCAGGACCCTAACCAGATGCCCGAGGCACCTCATTTTGCTCCTCTCAATGCAGAGGAGCAGCGGTTCTTTTTTCCTGGATGGCCGTGCTGCTCACGTTTATCTCTAAGGGAAAGCCCAGCCACCTTATGGAGAAAACTAATTTCGGCTGCTAGTTCCCTGTCCTTTCGGTTACTACTCAAAACTCATGAGGTAGGAACGTAGATCGACCTTTGCCTTTCGGCTCAGCTCTCCCTTCACCACAACGGACTGATGCTGGCGGAGTCCAATCCTCACTGAAAACCAAGTTTTGACACTGGTCCTACAGAGAGCGAACCGCCTGAAATAGGTGATCCTATACTCCATACTCCCAGAATACTCTCCAAAGGATTCCTTGAGGAGCACTGTTGAATGCCTTCTCCAAGTCCACAAAACACATGTGGGCTGGTTGGGCTGCTGAGAGTGTAGAGTTGGTCCACAGTTCCACGACCAGGGCGAAAATCACACTGCTCCTTGTAAATCCGAGGACCCTCCTCTCCAAAACCCCTGAATAGACGTTACCAGGAAGGCTGAGGAGTGTGATCCCACGATAGTTGGAACACACCCTCCCTCCGGAGTCGCGTTAATCCAGTGCATCACATTCAGTGCCTTAAGGAACTCCGGGCAGATTTCATCCACCCCTGGGGCCCTGCCACCAAGGAGCTTTTGAGCACCTCGGCAACCTCAACCCCAGAGATAGGAGAGCCCACCATGGAGTCCACAAGCACTGCTTCTTCACTGGAAGACGTGTCGGTGGGATTAAGGTGGTCTTCGAAGTATTTTTTCCACCAGTCCACAACATCTTGAGTCGAGGTCAGCAGCACACATCCCCACCATACATGTGTTGATGGATTGGCGGATGGTGGTCCAGAATCTCTTCAAAACCGTCCAGAAGTTGTTCTGTATTGCTTCCCGAAACTCCTACCACGTCCGAGTTTTTGTCAGAGCCGCAAACTGCTTGGCCTGTGATACCTGTCAGCTGCCTCTGGAGTCCCGTGGGCCAAATAGGCCAATAGGACACCTTCGGCATGGCTCAGGTGGTAGAGTCTCCCAACCTGAAGGTTGCGGGTTCGATCTTCCGTCCTCCCGTGATCTCATACTGAACCCTCAGTTGCTCCTGATGCTGCGTCATCAGTAGGTAAATGTGCTAGCAGTGTCAAAGCGCTTTGAGTGCCTTTTAGGTGGAAAAGTTCTATAAACGTGAAAGACCATTTACCATTACCATTGATCAGCTTGACGGCATCCTTCACCGCTGGTCTGAAATATGAATTTGAAATAAATCTTCATTTATATTAAGTCATCATTTATGGTTTTTATACCAAGCGTCACGCTTATAAAGAAATTATACTATAAAAATGACTGTATTTTTCATAAAGGCTTTTTATCACAAGGGAAAGTAATCTTTACTCTGTAAATTATATATTTGGATCTTGCAACTCCTCAGCCCTTGTGGAGGAAAAACAGTATCGGATGCTTTGAAATTATATCTGATTGGTGACAGCATATAGCATAATCACCTTAAATGTAAGGACATCATATCACTATAAATTTATCTTTCAAACGTACGTTTCATGTCATAACATTATCATTATTCATTTTTGTTGTGGATAATACAGTCATTTATTTTTCTTATACCTCATGCTAATGCTGGATGAATGAAATGATACTGATACTGTCCGTTGGCGGATAAGGTAACAGAATGGCTTATCTGTAAAAAAAACTCCCTTTTAAACATGACACTGATTTATGGCACTCCTACAAAAGTATGTGCAAGCCTGGAAAAGAGCTCGTGACAGTCAAGTGTGAGTGCATGAGCAAATTAGAAATCAAAGAACCAATAAACACTATTTGTCATGGTGCTCTGCAGCCCGCAGCGTGTATGCTTAGTAACAGTTGTACCTCTTAAACAAAGACAGTTACTTTTCACTCATGTGCAAACGATTTTGTATTGGGAATTGCAGAGGAGCTCGAAATACAGTTTTATGGCACTTAGAGCAATAGCGGTATCACAGTAAAATACAGTAATCAGTACAATACATTAATCAGTTTATCGTGGTTAATTAAATCCAGACCCGACCGTGTCCTCTAGACATGAAATGACTCTCCTGCAGTCACCTTTACACTCGTATTACCCAATATGGTAGACATAATGACAGAAAATAAGCCATTTAAGACATAAACAAGACTCATACTCGTATGTGTTGCTATGAGTGTTTCGTGTGTGTGTTTCGGTGATAGGCGAGCAGAGTGGCAGGTGGACAGGAAGTGGCGACGGGGTTTCAGAGTTGAGTTTTAGCTTTGCATGGGCTACGGTCGTAACAGTTCAAGCGTAAAAATTCTATGCACAAATGTCATGACCAGTTATGCAAATTAGACTATGGCATCATCTACTCCCCCAACCCTAGTCTTGTGGGAAACACTCATCTTAAATTGACAAAATTAAGAAATAACATAGTTAATTGGATGTTTTCCTGAACACTAAATACCGCCACAAAGAAGCATTATGTTTGTTTCTGTCTGCAAGATTTTGCTCATACATTTTTAGGCCGTGTAGCAACCATAGACGTGCACCACAGACAGAAAATCATTTTACAGTTTCTTTTTAGGTAATGAAGGTAAGCTGCAGTGGGTGACTTTGTAGTTGGTTTTGTACAACAGCATGGTGTCATCCTACACTAGATTAACACAGTGACGGCTACTCATTGGAGACATGCTCTCCGTCATGTAGCTGTCACACGCACAAATAATGCTTGTTGTGCCCATTTGAACACACATGCACCCTCACTGTGGTTGTTAAGGGTTGCTGTGGTAACGGTGTGATGGGGCACCCGCGCCCTGGTTGGTGGATATTCTCAGCATCTCTATGATGCTATTAACCAATGGCACAGAGCTATTCCATGCCCCAGAGAAAAGTGGTGGTGAACACAGGAAGATAGCGGAGAGGGGGATGGGGGTGGGGTTGCTTGTAGCCTAAACATTACATCACAACTTTGGTCTAATATCAAGTCGGTTTATATGTATACGTTACACTGCTCTTCTACACCATACTTCCAGTCATTTCATTCAAAGCAACGTTGCAATAATAGCAAACCTTCACAGATGAGCCTTCTCATGTTCCAGAGAGCTCTCCCTATTATTGTGTGGCCAGACTATTCCACATCCCTGGCTATAATATGCTCTCCGATGTGGGCCCCTGCACAGCCAGCAGTTTTCCACAGCTTTTATTGTTCCATCGTCTGACTCCCCCTCACACACAAATGTGCTGTGTGTTCTTTTGAACTTTATAAACTCCATCAGTTCTGCATACTATGTGCTGCTGGTACTATTGTCTGGTTTTGTTTGGTTTGTAGTGTGTCTAAAGCTGGCTGGCTGCAAATGAACACGCATAATTTTAAGGTAACATTTTGTTTCCCCCTCTGACTTGCTTTTGCCACCATCCTCTCCCATTGTTTCTTTTTTGGGCTTTCACTCTTGCTTTCCTACTGACTGCCACTCAAGCATGAAATCAATTTCTCATCATGGGACAGGATGACATTGGCATGCTGTGTGTGTGGAGACTAATGGCTAATACCATACCACCAGGGTGACAATCCTCTGTCAGCAGATAATTGCCACCTTTGTCGGATGTGTTTATGAACTGGGAATGGATGTGTTTTAAGATTTGATTTTGTTTTTAGATGTAGTTTTTTTCCAGAGTGAACCATTACAGGATTATTGACCTTTATTTTCCTGTTTAAAATTTGTTCAAAAGGGCTGACTGTGCCGGAAGTATATGGACAATGATGAGTTTTTATGAATCTGACAATATACACCGCCAGAATGGCCTTAATTAATGAAAAATATTAATAAAAATAACAATGAATGTGTCGACTTTCAGCTTTAATTGAAGAGGTGTCTCTTAAGTATTTGGACAAAGTGACGTAATTGTGCAATGAAAATCTCATGCAGTATGACTCCAGACTTTGGACACCGCTGAACATCAAGGTACAGGCATTTGTCGTTTATCGTGGTTAATTTGTTCCAGACGCGACCATAATAAGTCAATTTACGCAAAGTAGGATTAATTAGTTATAAATCCAATCTTTTTGTAGTTAGAGCATAGAAAACCTATTTATGACCTTTTAAATACGATTTTTAACATTATTATAGCCCTATTGACATGAAATAACACCCCTATAGTCACCATTACACAGGTAGTAACTACTGTAGTAGGAAGTAAGACATTTAAGACATAAATAAGATTCGAGCTTGTATGTGTTTCTGGAAATGAGTTCTGTTGCTAGGGGAGCTGAGTGGGGGTGGATGGGAGGTGTTCTGGGGATCAGAGTTGATTTTTAGCATGGTGTGGGTTACGGCGGCAACAGTAGTTAGGGGTTATTGTGGCTGTTATTGTTTATTAGTATTGTACAATTAAAATTTGCAATAAAAGTTGTTCTTGCGATCAAGCCTGGTGTCTCACCCAACATTATAGTAAAATTAATGACATCTCGTGACCAGTGTATAGTTCTACATACCAGTGTATAAAAACCATCATCACTATTTATTTACCCACAATGTCACATTTCTCTAATGCAATTATCTGCATTTAACCTTCCATTTCAACTAGTTTATACTGCACTTCATTACAACATGCGGGAGCAACAGATCAGGAAATCAAGACAAAAGATGTCACCATAGAAAGCCATGCATCAGGTCAAGTTGAAAAAGCAGTTGCGTGTGTGTGTGTGTGTGTGTGTGTGTGTGTGTGTGTGTGTTTTGTGACTCTCCTGGCACCTCCCAATGTTGTGGCAGGTTTAGTAGATGATGCGGTGTTGAATTACCGTCAGACTGGCTCACTCGTTCATTTTGGCCAGTGACAATAACAATGTTCCATGTTTTGTACAAATCACTCTTCGGTTTCAACAGAGACATGAGCAACCCTTAGTTGTCAATACAACACGTACATAGTGACAAATTGTAATATGCATTTACCATGCAGCCAATTCATGATGTGAATGAAAGCAAATGTTCCCGATTATAGACAGATTAGTAACTGCCTTCTGGTTACTTCCACAAGGAATGTATTGTTTAGGAACAAGCCATTTTAATGGAGGGAAAAACAGGCTTGATAAAAACTTGAAGGCTGTGCTTCTGTCCTTTGCTGCTTTAACTGCATCATTTTTGGAGTTCTTTGCAGACATGTTTTAGTCGGTGAGTCCTCCCTTAAGACGCCATTAACCCCATCTCTCAAGCTCTGCATTTGTAACATCCTCCATCTGTGCAGTCCTCCATCTGAAGACAAAATAAATACTTAGCTGCCAAAAAGAGAAAAGAGACGACAAAAAGAGGTGATGAAAAAGAAGAAAAACTGAGAGACACATTGCTCAGACAAAAACAAACTGGGGGGTTACATGGAAGGGTAGCTTCCTGTAGCTATAGCAACCGCTGGTACGCTAGTCCAATCACCACGCCAATGCCTGGTTGCTAGGGAGAGAAGTGAGTGGAGGAGGCAACGGGACTGCTCCCCGACGACTCGCTAGGATGCTGGGTATATGATACAGATTTCTCTGCTCTTCTTTGTCAAGGATCACTGTATTGAGGGCTTTGCACACTCATGCCTTGTTTATTGTCATTAATTCTATATGTGTGTGTTAAACTGTGTGTGTGTGTGCCTTAGCAAGGTGGAGCTTAGTAACAAGTCCTGCTGTGTCAGACAAATACACACCACTTTTTTCTGTACACAGATGTGACCTCACTTCAACACGCTTAACAAGGCTACTAATGCCTCACAATTAATTATCTTTTTGTATCTGGATTCCCATCCATGCTTATTATTTCCCATTTGACCAAGGTTGAAAGTTCTCAGATGGCAGGCTGCTTTGAAGAGACTCTGCTGGGCATCCATCTGTCTTTATCCAAAAACTACTGCCAAGTGCCAAATGAGAGCCAAATGAAAGTTATTCATGCACAATCTTTCTCTGCTGTAGTGTTAAACCCCTGCTCGCCTTTGTCTACATCATTGTTTGTTTGTGTTTAATTGTTTTTTGATTATCAACCAAGGATTTTTATGATGGCTATATAATTTTACAAATGTTACCATTTTGTGATTGTAATATGCACATCGATAACATCACAAAAAAGGGTACAAATACAACAAATGATCTTATTTATAAATGGCAAAAATAGCATATAGATCAGTGGTTCTCAACCTTTTTTCAGAGAAAAGCATTTTTAGTTGAAGAAATGATGTAAAACAGTGCTGTAGCAGTAACAATACTCATCTGTAGTGGTATTGTATTCAAAACTTTTGGAAATAAAAATGCCCCTCTAGTCCCTCGCTACATTGTTGTTTGAAGATTACACCCTCACTCTATCGCGCTGTTTCAAAAATTAAGTAATGCATGTTTGCTGTTTTGTGGTTGAATATGGCCTATTACTAGTAAAAGAAATATTGAAAAACAAGTTTTATGTAGGTTGCACGGCGGTCTAGTGGTTAGCGTGTTGGCCACACACTCACAGTCTGGAGATTGGGAAGACCAGGGTTCGAATCTCCATTGGGCATTTCTGTGTGGAGTTTGCATGTTCTCCTTGTGCGTGCCCGGGTTTTCTCCGGGTTCTCTCTGGTTTCCTTCTACGTTCCAAAAACATGCATGTTAGGTTAATTGGCGACCCTAAATTGTCCATAGGTATGAATGTGAGTGTGAATGGTTCTCGAAATGTGCCCTGCGATTGGCTGGCGACCAGTCCAGGGTGTACCCCGCCTCTCGCACAAAGTCAGCTGGGATAGGCTCCAACATACCCCCGCGACCCTACTAGGGAGAAGCGGCATAGAAAATGGATGGATGGATGGAAGTTATATGTAGTATTCTGGTCACTAGGTGTCAGTAATTTTACATTGATGAGACATGACATTATATTACATTACATTCACACTCCAGGGAGAAAGCCATGGCATGTCCGACATGACAGAGTGAAAAAAAGTTCTCTCATTCTGCATGGAAGTGGTAAGTTTTTGGCTTCTTACTTTGTCCTTTTTCCTCACTCCGTTTGAAATACTTTCATGAATTTAGAATAAGTAAATGGAACCGTCTCATATGTCCCTGCAGTGATCCCGTAGCCTGCGCAATATGGTGTAAACAAAGAATAATAGGACTCTAAAGGTGACTGTAGGGGTGTTATTTCATGTCTACAGGGCTCTAATAATGTTAAAAACAGTATTTAGAAAGTCCTTAACTTGGGATTATAGCAAAGATATGTTCTTGAATGATAAACACTTTTTTGATGAATGAATGAATGAATTAATACATAGAAAATAATTAATTAATTGAGATACTTTTCATTATTATTATTTTTTTTTGTACAAAATAATGTTACTATAAAAGTACTGTAAATGTACTGTACCGGTCATCACCATTTGTAAGTGGATAAACTTACAAAGTCAGCAGGAAATCAAATACTTATCGTATTTCCCCCACTGTATACAGTAAATGTATTTTTTACTGTGTATTGTAAAGCTCACGTACCCCCTGGAGTGAACCCCAAGAACCTCCGGGGGGTACTGTTACCCCCATTTGAGAACCAGTGATATAGCTCATACACGTATGTACCAGATGTACAGTATCTATTTTCACTTTTAATATTAACATTGTTTAACGTATTTTTACATTCCATGTCCGACCGCGATAAAGGGATTTCCACAAAGTAGGATCCTTTAGGATTTAGGATTTATGAATCAAATATTTTTGTAGTTACAGCATGGAAAACGTGTTTACGACTTTCTAAATGTGTTTTTTAACATTATTAGTGCACTCTAGACATGAAATGAAATTTATAATCACCTTTATAGTCACCTTTACACTCGTATTCACCAATATAGTAGACATAATAAATAAAATAAGCCATTCCAGACATAAATAATATGTTTCGGTGCTAGGGGAGCTGAGTGCGAGGGCGGACATAGGAAATGACGTCGGGGGTTCAGAGTTGTGTTTTAGCTTGGCGTGTGTTACAGCTGCAACAGTAACCTCTGTTAGGGATAATTGTGTCTGTTGCGAGATCATTCAAACCTGCAATAAAACCTGTTGTTCCAGCAATCAAATGTGGTGCTCGTGTATCTCACCGAACATTACCGTAACATTAGTGACACCTCGTGACCAACGTAGAATACTACATGTCATCACAAAGTTTTGGACCAGTCTAGGGTGTACACCACCTCTCACCTGAAGTCAGATGGGGTTCAGCTCCAGATCACCCGTGACCCTCATGAGGAGAAGTGGTACAAAAAATGAATGGACGACCTTTTCCTTAACCTGAGGACAAAAATTGTCTCTGGGATTTAGCACAAGCTGATGTATGCACGTCACAAACAACTTACTGTTTTCTAAACCAGCACATTAGGAGCATCTGTTACTGACAAATTATACGGCAAGAGTAAGGGCTGCAGCTTCAGTTTTTTTTGCATATCAAATAACTTCCTCCACCGCCTCGACGCCTCCATCAACTATCTTCAGTGACTACAATTTCCCACCCATAAAACATAGTCATTTACCTGTTAAATTGAGCATGCCAACATTGAGCTGAAAGCCTCATTGCTGACACGGCTGCAGCTTTTTCCTAACGTCTGTCTGGCGGTTTTCTCTACCACCTGTGATTTGGCACAACTTGAGAAAAGTCTCTGTTTACTGGAATTTTGCAGCTCAGTCGTGGCGAAGAACCTCCAAGTTTTGAAATGTCCTGCTACATTTATGCTTGTTATTACTTAAAATGCCCTGAAATTTTCACAGCATAAGTACAAAAATTAGAGTGTAGGAGCATAATGACATTAATATACGACAAAAGTCATGATCTTTTAGCATGGGGCAACACTGAACAGCTGTATAATGAGCTTAGAGGACAGTCGCAGTGAGAGACACAACAATATGACGAGTAGTAGTGAGAGGGGCGTGTGTTAATGGTGATAAAGTGGAAGCCTCGTGCTCAGGCTCGCAAAGATTTTGAAGCACACACTGAAAAACCGAGACAAAAAAAAAGAAGGAGAGAGCATTGATGTGTCAGGACTATTTTGGGGTTCCAGCCTCGGCCGACTTGAGATGGGAATTTTAATTGCGTCTGTTGGCGAGAGATAAATACCCAATCATCCAGACCCCCCGTTGATGTCTCATCAGTGTGGTTCTAATGACCACAGCTGCAGACACCAGGCTTCATGTTAACCTCTAATCACTGAGCTTGTGATCTCTCAATGTTAAGTTGTTGCACTGGCAAAAAAGAGAAACGCGAAGTAAAAAGACACAAATTTACTTGGCTTCATTAGCATGCCACTCAGGGAATGATCATAAAATGAGCAGAAAGAATTAAATTAAGCCTTTAACGTACTTAAAGTGTTGCTTAATTCATTTCATTTGGGAGCCAATTGTTGATAAATCTGATTATGCTTGGTAAAATAATACACATTTCTCTCATGAGTAGTCTTCTTCTGTATGTATTACTAAATATTGAGACTACAAGTCTTCAGGCATTCACAGGTCAAGGAACCAGACCATACACGTTCTACATGTTTTATTTGACTGCTGCTTCATGGGTGAATGAATGTTGATACCATGTGGTGCTGGTTGTGCAGCTGTAGCCAAAGCCTTTGTACTGTGAGCAAACCTAAGCCATGCTCTGCAGTTCTGACCCAACTTCACCCACACTTCTGGCAAGAAAACGTGAAAAGTTTAACCTTTTGCTTCAAGACAGTGGAAAAGTTTTGCAAGTAGAAGTGTGCTTTTTCATGAATCTTACATTTGTGTGAATATGCACTCTCTGGCAGAACGGTGGCATGGTTAGAAACTGCTTCCTTAATTTAAGGTTCTGTGAAGAGTTTATTCTTCCTGTGCTTGCACTGGATTTCTGTAGGTGTTTAGTTTTCCCTCATTGATAAGGTTAATTTACAGCCAGTTACCTCGACTCCGGTGCTGACACGAGATTTGGATTTGGTCACCACTGCTCCTCCATGATTGGTTAAATACAGAGAACAGATAAAGTACAATTATCTTTATTGACATTTAATTGGGGTGTTACTGTTCAAAATATGAAACCTCTTATTAAACAATTATAGGACTCCATCATTTAATTGGCATAATTGGCTATGATACAGTATGTATGTTGTAACGTGCACATTTAATCTTGTGAAATACTGAGGAATGCCCAACATGTCTGTGTCCAAACAAAGACATATGTGTACTGTGAGAAATGGATACTTACAAGCCAAAAAATCTTGTGCACAAAGATGACATGCTTCCACAAAGCTCACAATGTGAAAAGCAATGCATTTTACAATATGGCATAGTTCAACAATTCATAATTAATGGATAATATAAGCATACAGTTTTGACCAGCATGCATGAATTAGGCTTGGTTGTGTGAAAATATACTTTAATTTCCCATCATCAGCTGACAACACTGCAGTACATTCATTATCCAAGGTTGTTGGCTTGGCGATGTGCTCTTGTCCTGTCAACAGTATTAGGAATCTTCGCTCGTATTCAAAACAAGTTGCGTAGGTGTCTGCTGGCCAGTGCTGGCGGCCAATGCAGATACTTACTAAACAACGTAATGAAACTTGTTTCCTTGTTTTTTTAGCTATACACAGTTTTTAAAGTAAATGTGTGAGAATGCTGGAAATCTGTGGACAACGTTGGACTTGAACTGTGGCAATATTAAAGTAGTGTAATACATTTTTTTAAATAATGTGTAGGAGTTCCAGTGCTTAGTTGTTAAACTTTAAAATTGGTGATTTAAAAGGTCAGTCCAAAGCACAAAATATCACTTTAGAATTTAGCATCAAAACACAAGCTTTGGAATGCTACTCATTGGGTCTATCATTGGGTTTTCTTGATGAAAGACTTAATACTGGTGATGTTCACCCTGGCGTTTTTCATGTAGAATCACGCCTAATTGTAATAATAATAATCAAACCAATCCACATCCAGCACCAAATTTGCCACCAGCGGAACAACCACAAGATCATTTAGATGGGGCATGTCTCTAGGGCAACTGTGGAAAGATTGTGTTTCCTATAGCAACCGAGGACGGGGGGCGTCCTTTGCAGTGCCCCAGCCAATCATTCATTGTGGCGCAAACGTTGTCATTAACAGATCGGACCTCCAATCCAGTTCCAGTCAGCCAGCTGCGAGCTGCTCAGGCGTCCATATGCTAATGAAGTGCATTAGGCTACATGTGCATATTCGAGTCGTTTGGCAGTCTGGATAACAGACTGGAAAGCAGAAGGGAATGAAAGGGTTTCATGCAGTTCAAGATGCATTTATTTTTTCGGTTTTCCTTTTCAATGACTGTGTCAGATAGCCTATGATTAAGGTTTCTGGTAGGAGCCTTAGTTAGACTGGATCAAAATGTGGTGGGGACACTTTGAAGACAGTGGCTCAGTAAATGTGGTTGACACACACACATTTTCGGGGGCTGTATTCCCGTTCTTCCACCTCCCTCCCTTCCTGTGTACTTTTGCAGCCACCTTGTCTGGGTGCCAGTGACCTGTCATGATGATAAAGATCCATCATCACATCTCACAATACACACTGTCACATTTCATCATCCTACCTCTGCATATACACTCTGCCAGCGCATCAGAGATTTATGTGTTTCCAACCTTCTGCTGCTGCTGAGATTGTTTTGTTCCTAAGTGAGGGCACATTGATCTTTTATTACATCATTAAGTCAATGCACTCCTCTCATAAACAACTTGAGATTAAATGAGCCCCTTTGAAGGGTTTACACTTGTTTTTTGTGTGTGTGTGTAAGCAAAGTGTCATTCAGCATCAAGTGAGGACTGGTGGCTTTATGGAGCAGCAACTCTAACCTTTACTGGGCTGTTTGTGGCCAAGGCAGACATCCAACCACTGCTGGTGTATACGTCTGCTAGCAGGGTTACACAAACTAGTACACTTAGGATTCATGTTAACCCTGGTTTTACCCTTCTTTACACTGTAAACGCTTGAGATTTATTGGTATATTGCAAGATGTGTGATCCATGACGTGCGCCTTTCACATGTAAACATGTATTAAACGACAGTAGTAGTTTATACAGAGTCATAGTATCACAGACATAACAGACGCGGGCCACTCAGTCACACATGCGCAAAAATTGAATGGTGATTATTGCATGAATTGGGGTAAAACTAGCTTTTAAACATGCATGTAAACACCTGAATTAGATTGTTTGGCTTTTTAAAAGCTTATGCGACTAGAAAGTGATTCTCTCTTTTGCATGTGTGCACTACTGGAGCGGCGCACACACACAGGATATAAACCAGAGTGTATTGCAGCCAACTGGTGTCATGATTGTGTAGAAATTCATAAATGTTTGCTGTATGGACAATAATAATTGATTAGATTTTATATAGCGCTTTTCAAGGCAAAGCGGCCATCACTGCGGCAATCTGTATTGTCCATCCATCCATCCATTTTCTATGCCGCTTCTCCTCGTTAGGCTCACGGGGGTATGCTGGAGCCTATCCCAGCTGACTTCGGGTGACAGGCAGGATACAGTATTGTATGTATTGGTTCTGTGCAAATTGCTAGCCATCCAAGCTTAAGATGCTCGTCATAAATTGAATAGAGGACAACAGTTGTTTTCTGGCAGGTACTTGTTTTGCATAATCACTTCAACAGAGACGTAGTTGATAGCGCAATGTGCCCTATGTTTCCTTCTCATGCATATTTGCAGCCAAATCACAGAGACAGTATTGCCTGGTCTCGCGAGAGAAGTATCTGCGTGTAAGGGAGTGTGAAGTTTTCCGCCTTTAAACGTTATTTTTGTATTCTCAAATGAATTCAAATGGACTGAAAATCATATGTGTGTATTTAGTTAGTCACTGGCTGACACAGCAGCTACAATCTCCAAGCTAGAAATAATTAGTGTCCTAATTAAACAACACTGCTGTCTAAAATACGACATTTCTCAACCCACACAGGTCTCATACAATTATAGTTGCACACTACTTATAGACACAGTCTCCAAGGTAGAGGCGTAATAGAAAGTTTTCCAGAAAATAAAGTATTCCATAAAACAAAAGTGTCCGGTATGCGCTGCATCATTCAATTTGTGTGCATAACTGCATCACAGCAAACTCAACTCAATGAATTATTGCAGCCACTGGTGTTAGTTGTTGCCAAAAAAAACAAAAAACACGTTAAAGTACTGTATAGATATTCTGATATATAAGTTGCACCTGACTATAAGTCACAGAACCAGCCAAACTATGAAAAAAGTGTCACTTACAGTCCATTATAGTCCAAGAAATACAGTATTCAATTCAGCCCCTTTTAATTATATTAAATATCACTTTTTGCTTGGTTGGTGTCATACGGCTGTGTTCTATATTGTTCTGTATATTGTTTAATGTTTAATAAATATGTAGGAACAGCCTTGTCACATGACTGTATTTCATTTGAATCCCATGTGACCTTCATCCGTGCCACGTGTAACCATTTTTTTTTTTTCCAGTAGAGGCTTACAACATCTGTCAGCTCCTTTTGTTGGTTAACCACAGAAATTGGGAGAAACCAGACACCATTTACCACACTGGCCACAATTCTGCAAAAAGGTCTTTTTAACCATCCTGTTAAACCCACTGGAATTTATTCACGGCTACATGGTAAACGCTTGAAGAGCATACTGTCTCCTTATGGTACACGATTCCAAGAATACACCCACCTGACACACACATAAACATACAGTCATGGAAAAAAAATATGAAACCACCTGTCACGACTACGTGGCGGCTGTCAAGTGCTTGACCCCCAGTATGCAGAGATGAGGCGACGGTGTGCCAAAAATAAAACGTTTTTAATCGTTCAGATACTCACAAATCAGACATGGGAACAAAACGCGACAGAGAGGAAAGCTCTGTGGGAAAAAACTGACAGGTACATTCCAAGGCACAGGTAAGTAGGTAGTCTAAGTTATCGCACGAGTGACAAACTCAATGAGCCAGCGCCGTACGTATGACGACGCTGGCCTTTTAACAGCTACTAATTGGCGACAGCTGCGCGGGCACCAGAAGTGAAGCACCTGCCTCTTCCACCGAGCCGGAAGCACAGCTTGCCAAAATAACAGCGCAAGACAGGAAGCGCTAGCTCCTGTCCTGCGAAACGTGACAGTACGTCCCCCCCACGGAACGGATTCCAGACGTTCCCTAAGTCCATTCTTTCCAGGGTGGGTGGAGGGAGGATCGGCGGAGGGTCGCCGGACTTGCACGCCCCCCACCACCGGACGAACGGCGAAGTCGCACCGGCATCCCCACCCTCACCTCTGACAGCCGAGACCCAGCCGCCGACCGCCGAGGCTCCTCCCTCACCTCCTACAGCCGAGCCCCAGCCGCCACCCGGGCCCGTCCACTCCCGCCGCCTCCCACTCCGTCGCCGCGGACTTGGCCGCTCCCGCCGCCTTCCACTCTGTCGCCGCGGACCCGGCTGCTTCCGCCACGCTCGCCGGCTGCACCGTCGGGCGACCCCCTGTCGCCACCTGGGATCGTCTCGCCGGCGGTGGGGATGCCGGTGCGACTTCGCCGTTCGTCCGGTGGTGGGGGGCGTGCAAGTCCGGCGACCCTCCGCCGATCCTCCCTCCACCCACCCTGGAAAGAATGGACTTAGGGAACGTCTGGAATCCGTTCCGTGGGGGGGACGTACTGTCACGTTTCGCAGGACAGGAGCTAGCGCTTCCTGTCTTGCGCTGTTATTTTGGCAAGCTGTGCTTCCGGCTCGGTGGAAGAGGCAGGTGCTTCACTTCTGGTGCCCGCGCAGCTGTCGCCAATTAGTAGCTGTTAAAAGGCCAGATTGTTCTGTTATGAACGGCCAAGGCCGTGAGACAGGAATCCAAAAATGCAGAGTCGGAATAAGTGAAACAGAAAAAGTCTTTAATACAAAAATGGACAACAAAAGGGTACCAAAAACAACACAAGAAACAAAGTACAACAAAAATACATCCGGACCTAGTCGCGGGAAATAGTAACAAAAAACACTGCTTGCAAGGTGAGCTGAGCAGGGAAAAATACGGACAAGTAACGAAAAGAGCTGCTAACAAAAAACTAGCAGAAAGTACCAAAAATACAGCTACTGCTGAAGACGTCAAGCAGGCAGGTAGGTACTTACAGGGAAGCCGAGCGAGGGTCAGAAAGCCAAAACACAATGCACAAGGACAAGCCGGAAAGAGCTGAACAGGGTGTAGCAAAGGGGGCTGGCTCATTCTGTCACGACTACGTGGCGGCTGTCAAGTGCTTGACCCCCAGTATGCAGAGATGAGGCGACGGTGTGCCAAAAATAAAACGTTTTTAATCGTTCAGATACTCACAAATCAGACATGGGAACAAAACGCGACAGAGAGGAAAGCTCTGTGGGAAAAAACTGACAGGTACATTCCAAGGCACAGGTAAGTAGGTAGTCTAAGTTATCGCACGAGTGACAAACTCAATGAGCCAGCGCCGTACGTATGACGACGCTGGCCTTTTAACAGCTACTAATTGGCGACAGCTGCGCGGGCACCAGAAGTGAAGCACCTGCCTCTTCCACCGAGCCGGAAGCACAGCTTGCCAAAATAACAGCGCAAGACAGGAAGCGCTAGCTCCTGTCCTGCGAAACGTGACACCACCTTTGTTTCTTCAGTTTCTTGTTCATTTTAATGCCTGATACAACAAAAGGTACCTTTTGTTTGGACAATGACAACAAAAATGGCTCATACGAGTTAAATTTTACGGCAGTGCAATGCTGTAGCTATTCATGTAAGAACTTAAGTGATTTTGGTTATCATCGAGAAAACCATGGAAGTTGCTAGATATCAGCTCTTAAATTAAACTCTTATGAGTTTGTTATCAACATTATATTTGTCCAAAATGTACCTTTAGTTATAACAGGCATTAAAATGGACAAATAAACTGAAGAAACAAGGGTGGTCTAATAAGTTTTTCCATGACAGTACACACACACGCACAATGCAATCTTCATCCTGTCAGTCTTTGCTATGACGGGAACGTGTAGTCTGTTGTTCTGCCTCCAACTTTATACTTTATACCCGCATAGAAAACTACTTTGCCACTGATTAAATCATTATATTGCCACAATAGAAAATTGGGTTGACAAACACGCACACTGCACAACTAATCACACAAGCAGATAAAAAGAGGCCTTATCCACAATACACACTTCTAAAAGAAAGATGACAAAACAAAACAAAAACCATAAATAAACATTAGGTTAGCATTTTAAAAAATCTCATTGGGAAAATAAATACGACATTTTTACAAAATCATCATTCTGTGTACATAGAAATTCTGACAGATCCAATATCTAGTCATTGAGCATGAACTGATGAAGCCTGCTCGGAAGGGAGGTGAAACGTCTTCTAAGCCAACTTGAACAGTTCATTTGTGATTGGTTCTATGCCCTGAAAATACAGTGACCTGAATGAATGATAATATTCACAGGCATCCTGTATGATGTAAAATCATCATTGTCTGTTCTCTGGATTTAGCCGCATTTGCCTCTCGAGTTCTAGGCAATATGCAATATTTATATATAATGTTTCTTTAAATAAACATTTAAGAAAGCGCCCCAAGAAAAAAGTTACACAGTTATGCATCAATTACATTGCCTTCTTTAAACACAACAAATGTAGCAAAAGCGCATTCCATTCTGCTATTATTGTTGTGAAACAATGTCCACGCCCTCAACGGTGAGACATGAACAGAACCTCATGAGTCACTTCAGATGCTTGAAAATAGCCACTCCCAAACTGAAAGATGCAGGGATGCAGCAGTATTAGCACGCTAGCTTGATGTACTTTTCATTTTGACACATGTAGATTATCAAACTATTGGAGCCTAAAGTAACACATACAGTATATTGTAATCCCTCATACTGTACATCGCGGTCAATTGGTTCCACACATGATTGTATTAAGTGAACTTCCAAGAAGTAGGGGTCCTTCTTTATTAATGGAATATTGTCATAGTTATGGCATGGAAAACCAGTTTCTAAATCAGTTTTTTAACATTATAAGACCCTCTAGACATGAAATATAACATCCATAAAGTCACCTTTCCATCCGTATTTTATTCCAATATAGTATATATAATCAGGGAAATTAAGACATTACTATTCTGTTATTATTATTGTGCCTGTTGTGCGGCGATCAAGCCTGGTGCTTGTCTCACCAACAACTACTGATACCTAGCGGCCAATGTAGAGCACTGCATTCACAAGTTCAGTTGTCTTCTTAATAGCTTGTATTTGTATTGTACTTCATTTATTTAGCCATTTTTCTGCTTAAAATTGCTTAATTTAGGCAAAACAATTTGTACAATTTGACTAATTATGGATATATTTGACTAATAATATATTTTAATAATAATATTATTCAACCACAAAACAGTATGATTTATTAATTAATTAATTAATTAATTAATAACCATTATAGAGTGAAGCCACGGAATTCGAACCGCCGGTGTCGCGAGGGACAACTGTGTTTGCATGCTATTGTGGTGATCTTACGTTGCACAAGAGATAGCGAGAGGTACTTCAGCTTGCTTTTAGAGTCAATAGTTAAAGAGTCAATAGTCAATACGGAACCTGTAATGAGCTTAACAATACAATGGAGCATGAAGGAGGGTCACACAGAACACTCACTCCACACACTGTACGAACAAAAATGACAGCACAACACGTACCAGGTTTTGCGTTGACTATAATTTGTAATTCTCAGGGCATCAAATCGATCGCAACTGGACTGTTCAGGTTGTCTTGGAAGATGTTTCGCCTCATCCAGGCAGGCTAGACTAGAGCTGTCCTATCTAGTGTTTGACTAGCTTATTTACTCTTATTATGTCTACTATGTTGTGTAATACCAGTGTAAAGGTGACTATAGGGGTGTTAGTTCATGTCTACAGGGCTCTAATAATGTTAAAAACTATATTTAGAAGGTCGTGAACAGGTTTTCTATGTTTTAACTAGGAAAATATTTGATTTATACAGTAAATAAGGAATCCTACTTCACGGAAATTCACATTCGGGTATGGAACCAGGAAACCGCAATAAACAAGGGATCTCCGTATTGTTTTGTGTCAGATCCAAACACAAGCAACATCTTTCCACTCCTCTCTCCACAGTGTGCAACTGTGATCTGGCGAGGTCAGGCTTCTTTCAGAAGAAGGGCGAGTACATCTGCACGGCGGACTACCAGCGTCTGTACGGGACACGTTGCGACCGTTGTGACACCTTCATCACAGGCGAGGTGGTCTCGGCTCTGGGACGGACTTACCACCCCAAGTGCTTTGTCTGCAGTGTCTGCAGGTACACAGTGAACACACTCACCTACACACAATCACAGTTGTGAGGATGGGAAGATAAACAATCATTCATGTTTCCACAGCTGATAAATCAAGACAAATGACTGGTAAAATCAAGCAGTCTGTCATTTTGTAGAGTTGAAACACATTTTCTTAAGAGAGTTGACCTACTGTAGTGTGTCACGCTGTTTGCTTCAGAAAAAGTAGGCCATCTCTCTCCTGGCCTTCCATGGTTCATGTTGAGCTCCTTTTGAACAAACCAGAGTTAGCATCCCTCTTATTTTACTTCACTTTTTACTTCCCTTCCCTCCTACACTGAGAGAGATGGACTGACACCAACTGTTCACCGATGGTCAGTAGTGGGGTTATGTCAGAATATGTGAACTCAACTAGAAGAGTGCAAGCAAAGGAACGCTCTTCTTTTCGACCCCATTTGCCCTTTGTCACATTGCTCACAGTCCTTTTCTATTCTTGGTGTTTTCCATCCTTAGGTTGGGCAACGAATATACAGTATTTCTATATATAGTTTTGGAGACGGCTAAGCCCATTTGTAGGATGAGGATGGACTTCGGTTTGATAACTTCATAGTGTCTTTTTTTCTGAAATTCAACCTGTAAATAATTAACTGTAAAGCACAATTTAAAGTTCCTTGTTTTTTTTTTTTTTCTGGACAGCATACTTCCTGCAGTGGCTATTGTCTCGTCAATGTAATGTAATGGCAGCTGAGTAACACCACGTCAGAATGGCTGTAAATCAGTCAGCCTTTTTTTATATGAAATCGACACAAGACATATGTCTTTTATAGGCATGGGCCAGTTACTGGTTTCAAGGCATACCACGGTATGAAAAAGTCAAGTATGCCGTTTTTAAAACGTATAATAGGCCATATTCAACCACAAAACAGTGTTTATTTATGAATTATTTTGAAAAACCGTGATAGAGTGAAGCCATGAAATTTGAACTGCCAATTGGCACGGGACGAAGATATTTTGATGCGTATACAAATTGTGGATTCATTGATGATTTATCACTGGCATTACAACTTGTTTTGCCCCACCCTACTCCCCAGACATCTTTACTCTCAACGCCTGCTCTACCTTCCTCCTTAGTCCTCTTTATTATTATTTGATTTATTTATTTATTGTTATAATCACCATCTCCCTTGTCTTTGTCATCACATGGTCCTTCACTGCATCGCCAACATTACTCACTGTCATCATGGCTTCAACTCTAACACAATCAGAGCAGGTTTTTCTTCTCATGTTTTCATTGGGAGTGATCAAAAGAGCGTATGTAAGTATGACCAGAAATAGCCTCCCTTTTGTGGCTCGTTAAGCAATGCATTAAACATGTTAAGTGTGTAAAATTTTAAAGCGTTGCTGACAAAGCAAAGTACCCAGAGAGAAACACACTGGTAAGGACAAGGTCATACATCACATCCGCTCATAAGTCACTCACCTCCGATATCAGACACGTAATTATCCAAATTATCCACAACAATGATCCAAAACACACCAGTAAGTTCACCTCTGACTACTTTGGAGTGGTCTAGTAGAAGTCCTGACCTGAATTCTATTGAGGCGCTTTGGCATGACCTTAAAACGGTGCTTCATGCTCAAAAACCCTCCAATGTGGCGGAATTACAATTCCGCAAAAATGAGTGGGCCAAAAGTCCTCCACAGCTTTGTAAGAGACTCATTGCAAGTTATTGCAAACGCTTGATTGCAGTTGTTGCTGCTAAGGGTGGCCCAACCAGTTATTAGGTTTAGGGGGCAATCACTTTTTCACACAGGGCCATGTAGGTTAATTTTTTTTCTCTCGTAATAATGAAAGTTTAATTTAAAATGTGTATTTTGTGTTCAGTTGTGTTGTCATTGACTAGTATTTACAATTGTTTGATGGGGCACATATGGACAAACAACCATTCACACCTATGAACAATTTAGAGAATCTCCAATTAGCATAACATCCATCTTTTTTGGAATGTGGAAGCAAACGTCCCACATAGAGCTTGTTTCAACCGAGACTCAAAGCTTAGCTCTCCTGACTGCGACGCCGGCATGCTAACAAGTAGGCCACCGTGCGGCCCAAAAAATATTCCATAAAGCAAAATATTCCTGCTCAGCGGAAGAGTTATTCTTTTTCAGAAAAAGGCAGCAACATAAAACTGAAAGAAAAGTAAATAAAAATGTAAAGTATGTCAGGTTTTCTGATATATCACACAAATAAAGGTCAATAATAAATGAGTGAGCATCTTTTGGCTGATGTCCAGCTTTCTTTACAAACTATCGCCTACATAAATTGCCTCAGATGGAGAATGCAGTCATTTCATAAACTACAAAAGTAAGCCCAACTCAAACTCATTCTTGATAATTATATGCCTAATGTAAAAGGAAAAAAATACTTTTAACATTTGCTAGACCTGCTTTCTGGGGCATGCCCACCAGCTATTGCTGGAGATATAATTTCAATCATCCTTAGTGGGGAGAACAAAAGTGGGCTCTCGGCATTTGGCAAGGTAAGTCAGGGACAGGTGCACCAAACAGAAACGGGGGCTGACACACACTTGTACTGAACCAAGGCAGAGAGAGCACATCTGCCTCGGGGTACGTAACAAGCACAATGTGTGCTGACTGCGAGCTCCGCTGGTGACTCCTTCTAGGCCTTGGCTCCGTTTCCAGGCCCTGGTGGCGGAATAAAAAGGATTATTGCTGTCTATGTCATTTTAAACAGCCTTCTCTAAGCCTTTTAGCTCCCCATTCATTCGTACATCCTTCTCAGTCATGGGGAAATCAATCAGTCCGTTAGAAAAGCAGAGGAAAGGGTGTCCGCACTTTGATTCTTATTGTGTTTTAATACATGATGCATGATTTGTAATGAATGTAAACTACATTTGGTCAAGATATGTCAGAATGAGGGATGCACGGTGATCGAAGGGGGAGCTTGTTGGCTTCACATTCAGGAGATTGAAGGTTTGAATCTCCGTTAAGTGGAGTTTGCATGTTCTCGCCGTGCTTATGGGGTTTAGGCTTCCATCATGAGCTTGTTAATCACATTGTACAAGCCAACTTCGTATTAATGCATTGCCTATGTGTGAGAATCAGTTTTCAGTCATTAGACTCTATTAAGTGTTTGTTTGCACTATAAAATACTGCCTACCATTCACTCATGCTCCTGCCAGTTTCCCTTTCCTGCATTCAGGTGTCTTCAGAAACCTAATACATGATATTACAGCTGTGTGGTAGTTTTCTAATTCACCCCGTGTGGGTGTTTTCACCTCCACAGCAAACCCTTTCCCATCGGAGACAGAGTGACATTCAGTGGAAAGGACTGCGTGTGCCAGCAGTGCTCTCACTCACTCGTTAAGCCAAATGAACCTATCAAAATCCATGGACCCAGCCGTAAGTCCTGCATCTGCTTCGCTTTGTCTCTTCTGCTGAGAGCCACCAGACACAGCCTCTAATTTGATGTGTCCATTAGCCCACTTAGCACATTTAGCTAATCAAGTTTCTGTCAGAACAATCTGCACAGTGAGAATGATGGTGCCCAAACACACTCATTCGTTTGTCACTGTCAACATGCATGAAACGTCAAGAGTAGGATGATATTTATACATGAATGTCATGTGAGCAACATGACATCGACTTCATTTGTTGGACGCACTGATTTTTTTCTGAGGATCTGTTGAACAACTAACATTTTTTTGTAAAAACTCCATCATAAAATAAATCTTTTTTCAAGTAGTCTTGATAGTGTTAATTATAGTCACGTACACCTATTTTTTCTTGAGGCATGACGCTTTTAATTGAGGCATGGTATCAATAAGAGTGGAGACGACTATTTGAGGCAATACAGCATGTGCCATTTCATCTATGTTCGACTTCTTGTACGTTTTATTCTTGTGAGATAGGCTCAGATATGTGTCATCATTATCAAACACTAATCTCACACACTTACTGTATATCCTGACACATTTTTGATTTGTTTGACGAATGAGCTGCCTAGATTGTGTGCCGTTTTGGGCACATAATGTAGTGTGCTAGTATGTCCTACTCTTGATAAAATTTAGGAAAAGAAGCAACTGAACACGCAGCAAAGCACCGCTGATTGATAGTGAATCATTTGCTTACTGTGTGTTACGGTGTATAAGCACAGTCTCCTGCTCAATGACTGAGCTGTAATAAAAGATGGTGGATCAGCAGTAAGTTACTGTCGTCCACAGATTGATCCATTCATGAGACCCAAATCCAAATGGCTCCCTGGATGTGTGTTCATCACTCTGTCAGAGAGTGTGACGGTGTAGAATTGAAATGGAATCCTCTGTTTGTCCCGCTGCACTTCTGTGACATGAGAGTGATTTGTAAGAATGCAAATGCATGCACAAGTGGCAGTAGTAGGAGTGCGTTTGTTTATTATACAACCCATTCATATTATTGTATTCAGCTGGGAGTTACATAGGATTTGTAGCCATCCACGCACTTCAGTTTGATCTGGATCACATTTACATTCTGTGTGTTTGTACTTCTCCACATTGGCATTAAAATAGTTACAGTAATCCCTCGTTTATGGTGTCCGTGATAAGTGAATTTACGCAAAGTAGGATTCCTTATTTATAGATGAAATATTTTCCTATTTAAGAGCATAGAAAACCTGTTCATGACCTTCTAAATATGTTTTTTAATTAGAGCCCACTACTGTATGGAATTGTAACGACAAGCTTTACAGAGCAAGGGCAAATAGGTAGTGCCAAATCTAAATTTAAAAAAATGTTAGCGCAAAATGTATCTGTGGCAGTCCAAATTTATTTATGGCAGGCAAACACTGATTATACATATAGTATATACCAGGGGTCACCAACGTTTTTCCTTGTGAGAGCTACTTTTACAAAATGAAAATGGCCAAGAGCTACTCATTTTTGTAACATTTATTTTCAGAGCTTATTTTAAACCCAAACAAAGCGAATATGCTTGTTTTACCAGAACATTAACAAAATGCTGGTGTCCACAACTCACATTTTGTATTTCAGAATGCATTTCTTTCTACTGTTCTTTCATTATTAACTGAAAACCTGAATGAAAAGCAGGCTTGCGGGCACCTCATGTGGTCGTGGGGGGCTACCTGTTGCCCGCGGGCACCACGTTGGTGACCCCTGGTATATACACTGTGCCATAGCTGGAAGAAGCCTGGTGATATGCACTGTGGTCATCGACGACCAGACATTTCATTTTCAAAGTGAAATTTTATTCATCTTATTTTACCCAAATTATCACAAAGGTAAACACAATTGGTTGCATTTTAACTGTAAATTATGCCTGGCTTAATAAAGTTTAAAAAAAAAAAGTTCGTAATTATGAAATAACGGCTAAAGCGAAAATATTTTATTGCCTCATTCTGCAGTTTTACTTGCTGCACATTTTCATCAGTCAGCATAAAACAGCAGCTATCGTGACTCAGTGGGGTCGGTTCAGACAGCAGAGTTAAATCTTGGCTGGATGGATCCAGAGTTATCGCCACTAATGACAGTTCAAATATATTTGCCATCAGCAAACAGATTTGATGTGCAGCAGTTTTTCACAGTAAAGTGCAGTTTTGCCTTGTCTGATAGTGTGCAGAGTGGAGTAGTCCCTTTGCCAGCGTGCATGCTTCTCCCAGGACCAGTAGATCACATCTATAAAGATTGCCCTGAAGACACATTCGTTTCCTAATGGAAACAAAGTGACTTATCCTCAATATTGTGATACTCTGGAGCCATGCATCATTTGTGGCCTCATTATCTAACTCATCCTGTTCCTGATGTTCTCAATAACACCTGCTGAGGTAGGGAATTGGAATGTACAGTGTGCTTGTATAAAAAATTGCTCTTCACTGCAGGTGAGGGAAATACCAAGAGAGATGCATACCTGTTTGAAGCAGTGATTTTATGTGACTGATTTAAAATATGAGAAACAGGTAGCTAAGCTCAGCATTACCACAGTTATTGATTAACTTGAGGGGTACAAAACTGCACAAAAAAAGCTTTTTTAGGCCTTTTTAAAGAAATCAAATTGCACTTTAGCTGAACACTGCTACTACTTGTGCATATGTTTCCTCCAATACTTTTTTTTTTCTTTTGTGTTCTACTGCCCAATTTCCACCTCAATCAGTACTTGCTCTTTTTGTCCAGACTGTGCCGGATGTGGAGCAGAGATCAAGCAAGGTCAATCTCTGCTGGCGCTGGAGAAGCAGTGGCACGTCAGCTGCTTCAGATGTCAGACATGCAACATGGTCCTCACCGGAGAGTACATCAGCAAGTATGCATGAAAGGGACAACAGAAAGTGAAAGAAATATGAATTATTTAAAATGACATTCTTCTACGTTGTTTGCTTTTCAACTCTTTTCCAACTCTTGAGAAGTTTTTTTTCATGTGTTGTATGTTGCAGAGATGGAGTGCCGTACTGTGAGGCAGACTATCATGCCCAGTATGGGGTGAAATGTGAGGCCTGCAGCAGATATATAAGTGGAAGGGTTCTGGAGGTGAGGATGCAGCACCATTTCTTCAGTAACACAATGCTAACAGAGATTTAGCTAGGCAAATCTGTGCAGTAATTGAGAAATACCCAAATGGGAGCTTACTGTGCTAACTGAGCATAATCAGCCTTATCACAATTGAGCAGTCACTTTTTCATCCTCGGCTCAGTTTAAGCCCTGCTGTGCTTGGGGAGTGTGTGACTTACGATGGGAGAGTGATAAACATTTTGACACGCTTAACCAACCAAAAAAAAAAAAACATCTGCCGCTGTACTGTAGTTCAACAAACACACTTACACTGTTTTGGAAAGCAGGCGTTAAGGATAAGACAAGTTGATATTGCTGTGCTTAATGCCACGCTTACCTTTTAGCGATGAGGAAGGAAATATTCTTTGCCTGTGTGCAGTATCTAAAAAAACACTGACAACTTGTTATATTTTGTTGTGTTTGCAGCAATTGGCTGCTTTACTATTTATGGTACGTTCATTTAAGAGTCGCAACACCAATACTTTATGTTAATAAACCAAGTGCCGACAACCTTGGAGCAGGTGATTGACAAAAAGGATCATTTTTAATACTAATTTTTCTGTACTTTGTCTGATTGATGCACACAGGTCAAAATCGAGTGGCCAAATTTGTCAATAAGCTAAACTTAAATTGAAGGCAATCCACCGATGATGCACTTTGTGTAAATATATCGTTATACTATACTATGTTATCTTCCGTTAAAAGCTGAGAGAAACATAAATAAGGGACTTGTGGTATTTTAAAACATTAAACATGTAAAAGGATTATTATTTTTATGCTAAATTCATTTATAACTGTTGACTGTATTTTCATATTAGGAATAATTTACATTGAACATATTAATTAGATCAGGGATGTCCAAACTTTTTTCACTGACGGCTGCATACTTTGATATTGTTATATACAGTATTTTTTAAATTTGGTGAAAAAATGTATACACATAAAAAAGTATGAAATCAAATCATATTTAAAGACAAAGCTTTATGTCATTAGTTATTAACATTTCATCTTTTTCTCTTTACATTGTGCATTTTTGCTCTATTTTTTACATTTGTGTTTTTTTTTGTGTGTGTGCCGGGGGCCAATAAAAAAAAGGGTTGGCCCCTCGGGCCACACTTTGGACACCCCTGAATTAGATATACTGTATCAAACCTTCATCAGACAACAAATTTTTATATTCATTAATTTCTCACATTTCCAATACATTTTTGCATTATTATATAATGCTGGCAAAATGTTGTATTGATAATTTTGTCTGAGGAAGACTGACCTGAAGTGGGATGATTGAAAAATCAGGAAAAAAGGATAGAAGAAGAATAACATGTTTCATATCATATATAATAATGTGTACAGTGTAAGAAACAGGGCTACAACTGAAATATGGCCGTAAAGAGATGTTAAGCAAAAGTAGACCTTCAGAGAAGAGTCAAACGAATTTAAGAAAAAGTTAATGGAAAAATGATGAGAGGAGTCGGATTGGAACTAATGAAAGAGATTAGTACAGATGCTGATTAAATACCTTGGAAGAGTCTTTTGGAAGTGGGATACAACACACACACACACACACACACACACACAGACACACACGCGGTCTTGTTGTCCCTGTGCTCAACACAAATACACACACACACAGTGTCTTGTTGTCCCTACGCTCCTTTGCTCATCAGAACGGTTGGTGTAAAGTGCTTTGTTCCTCACTGAGTTATTTATAGACACAGAGACATGTCAGCTTTTATCTGTGAGTCTCCCACTCCCACTCTTTCTCTACCATGCATGTACAGTCATGGAAAAAATGATTAGACCACCCTTGTTTCTTCAGTTTATTGATCCATTTGAATGCCTGGTACAACTAAAGGTACATTTGTTTGGACAAATATAATAATGATAACAAATATAGATCATAAGAGTTAAATTTAAGAGCTGAGGAACTTCCATGATTTTCTTGGTAATAACCAAAAGCACCAAGTTCTTACATGAATAGCTATAGCATTGTACTGCCAAAAATGGAACTCTTATGAGCTATTATTGTTGTCATTGTTGCATTCAGCAGAAAAAAACAATACTGATAAGCGATATCTGATTTTTTGCCAACATCAACCGATGATATTGGACGTCCCTAGTAGATACCAATAGAGCATGTTTAGCCGTTTTTGTTTTCCCATTGAAATAATTGAAATAAATATAACAATCAATTCATGTTTGGCCTTAAACTAGAAAAGGCTGCTCCCAAATCAATTGCAAGTGCACTTTAGAAATGAAGGTATTCATATCTACACTTATCTTTAATGAGATCTTCCTTAGCCCCAGCTCACTCTTCCACAATGTTGAATGGAAATCGGCACTTTTTGTGTAATCTTGAAGGCAAGGAAAGATCTTAATTAATGCTAGAGCCATTTTCAAAGTTTGAATAGCCTTTTTTCTGGATGACTGTATTAGGCCTTTTGGCTGCATAGCAAGTTTTACTGCAGGTGCAATAAAGTAACCTTAACCTGAAGTGATAACTTCACTGAGTTTATTAAAAATTCCCTTTGTAGGAATATTTTTTATGTATATCCAACCACTACTTTTGAAGTCTTCTGACAACTAATCATGAGGGTTTGCTCAAAATCTGTCTCTGCTGATCTTAAATCTTGTAAATCAGGGTGCCCGGTAGCACGGAGGCAAAGGTTATTAGTCTAATGGATTGCTCCAAACGACAGACACAACTAGAAACCTAAGAGAGAGCAGCTTCCGCTACTTTAGTTTCACCACTTCCTTTAGCATCTCAGTTCAATATTAAATTTACAACCGTCTATTAATGCATCAGACTATGAGACCATCATTACTGAGAGTTCCAGCAGTTGTACAAATACCATATGGCCGCAGACACCAAGCTCTCTGCTGCTTGGGAATTATGAGACGGAAATGCATCTCTCTTGGTTTTTCTTGCAGAGTAACCGGAGATGGAATGGGTGGGCGAAATTTTGCTGATGCATTTTTTATACAATTAACAAGTAAACAGTACACAAGCAGGTCTTGGAGACAGACTCTCTGCAGCGGTCTGTGTGTACACTCATGATGTTTGTGTTAACAACAAAATACTACCTTCTACAGACATTCTTCGTGTATTCAGATGAAACTGCTTAGTCCCCTTGGCACGTACCATTCATGTCAGCAGTGTGTCTATAAATAGCAGTTCCCCGATGATGTGTCAGAAAGGTAGAGGTGATGGTTTGGGGTCATGCCTCAGACATCAGCTCCACAGGGACACATGTGTGAGACATCAGGACTTGGGACTAGACAAGACGATGCTGAAATGAAATGCTGTTTGTATCAATGAGTTCCAAAGACATGCACTCATGCCCTTCACTTGCATGGGCACATTCCTCCCTCCTTATCTCTAAAGCACACACTCCTGCATATGTTCATATGACTGACCCACAGGGATCTTTGCTAATTATGGCAGGGAGGAAAATGGGAGTGGTCTTTCATGTGATTGCTGCAAGCTGATGAAACAAGTACAGACTATCTTATGATGATGTCTCATGGTATCTCAAGGCACTATGAGGCCATTGTGGTCAGGTATTAAACTGATCACATGCTTAAAACCGCTAATGATGGTGTTTGTTCTCTTCTTCTTCAGGCTGGGGGGAAGCATTACCATCCAACCTGCGCCCGCTGTGCCCGCTGTAATATGATGTTCAAAGAAGGAGAGGAAATGTACCTGACGGGTAAAACGTAACACACACACCACTCTGCACCAACAACATATTGCATCCATCTGTTAATGCTAAATGTCAACTTTTCCTCAGGATGTGAGGTATGGCACCCTTTATGCAAACAGGCATCAAGAGCAGAGAGGAGACTAAGGGTGAGATAAACTTCAAAGTTTATATTTGTTGAATGAAAATAGACATTATATATGTGAACCCTCATTGCTTTGTACTTCGCCTCACAGCATAGACGCCTGTCAGAAACCTCCATCTCTCCCCCAGGCTCCTCCATTGGCTCCCCCAATAGGGTTATATGTGTAAGTTTGCACCTTATTATCACTTTTGCATCCACCGGCACCTAGCTAACGCTTACATCGGAACACAGAAAACACCAGAGGGCTATCTGTTAGGCACCAACGTCAGGGCTGCTCACTCCCTCGGCCTCTTCACTGTCTGTGCTCACTCGTGTTGTCATGTCTCTTGCTGAACACTGACAAGAAACATACTTTCCTGCATCAATTTGTGTTTTGTTGTCTTTCCTCAAATGGTTTATATCAGTAAATATTGATTTCACAATGTTTCATTTATCATCAGTGTCCTGAGACTCAGCTTGCTATGACTGCACTCGCTATTGATGCTTGTCCATTGGTGAAACCAGGTACTAACCGGGATTAATTCTAGTCACCTGGTCAGCTGGGAGATGTAAACCGTTGGTGGTTGCACATCGATTGAGCAGATTCGTCACTATAACATTTGAGGATACGTGGCTAGAAACAAAATAAATGAAAAAAAAACCCTTGTCAACATGACCTTATCCTGTACACCATTGTCTTCACTTCTTGCTTATTTTTCAGTTACTCATAAAATGTCTTCCAGGTTGGCAGTTCTCATATTATCAACTTCGTCATTACGGCGAAGCCACAACAAAACTAGGCTAATTACACAGCCTTAAAATGTGCACACAGTGACTTCCTGTTCAGTGGAAAATAAGATTTTAAAACAAAAGCATGGCAGTATTAACTTGAATTTTACACCCATTGACATTTTTTTAAGATTGTTAGCCACAGGAAGAACGATTTACGCATGTATGAAAGAGATTGCCATCCAATCTTTTTCTATGCCGCTTATCCTCTTTAGGGTCACGGGGGTTTGCTGGAGCCTATCCTGGACTGGTCGCCAGCCAATCGCAGGGCACATATAGACAAACAACCATTCACACTCACATTAAAGAATTCTCAAAACTATGAATGAACACAGGGAATGACAATTTAGAGTCACCAATTAACCTAACATGCATGTTTTTGGAATGTGGGAGGCTACCGGAGTACGCACGCACGCAAACTCCACACAGAGATTCCCAAGCGGAGATTCGAACCCAGGTCTTCCCAATATCCTGAATGTGTGCCCAACATGCTAACCACTCGCTAACCACCGAAAGAAAAAGGATGATTTTAAATGGATTTTTGAATTACTACAAAATAAAATAACTCTCAGTTGCAGACGTACCTTCACCAAGTTGAAGTATTCCTACATTCCTACAGCATTCTTAATGTTGTCATTAAGATTAATGCATTACTTGCTGAGAAATAATGATAATAACAAAGCAATTTCTGCATTAACTTTATGCCACCATTATTCTACAAAGCTTTATGGAAAACTATTAAGTAGTTTTTATGTAAACCTGCTGACAAACCAAATTAAACACTGATGAAAACCTAACTTACCTATGGGTAAGTAAATTAAGATTAGAAATCATTAGAAGTTAATGATACAATGTAATGGTCATCTTTGGACCTACAAATATACTATAAGTTCTATGGGGCATATTTTGGACTCAATAAAGTTGAGTGATGGCTGTCAATCTCCCAGAATTTTTTGGGATATGTGTCATGGCGGACTGCTGAGTGTTACTGCGTGTTGTCAGTGTGAATATGTCAAGTGTTGTCTGCATGCACGCGGGAGTCACTGCTCTCTGCCCGGCCCTACTCAGCTCTCATCTCTTAATCAATGACCTTTCTGGTTAAGGTGATGGATGAGGGACAAATGCAGTGTAAGCACACTTGCCTTCCATGCTGTTTCCTCTCCCCCTCCCACTCTCTATATGCTGTCTTTCCTCCTGAAGGTCAACAACTTACACTGCTGTCAGAGCCTTCAGCGTACAAGTGTAGCTCTGATGATGCACATTGCACACACACACAACTATGCAGATGCTTGCACAGGCTTGTGTGGGTTTGCTTATAGTTCTCGGCAGCTGCATGTTCTGTTTGCCATCAACTGTGGAGTTTCCATGCTTTTGTTTCTGGGTGTCGTTCATGTGGTTGCTGTTGTGTGTGTTGGTGGGTGTATGTGTGTGTCCTCTCTCCAGGCCAGATTGGAGCATGAGTTCCTAGATTATAAGGACCTAGCTGCTCTCCCAAAGATCAAGGCCATATATGCGGTCCAGCAGCCAGACCTCATATCCTCCTCATACCAGCCCTACCACAGATACACCTCTGATGACAGGCTAGACACTTACATCTATGGGGAGGTACTACTGCTACACACTCCAGGCATAAACATTCAAATGGAAACTCTAAAAAAATGCCTGTGAGCTGCTTGTCTTTTTGCAGGTTGCATTTCTTTATTAGTGTAATATGGAATTTGAGTGCTTGTTTGAAAAAAAAAATCAGTCAAGCAAACCGTTCCCTTTACATAACTGCCACTTTGAGATGCATTTAAAAGGGATTGCCTATCCTGTTCCTTTCCACTGACTCGGATGTAAATTTGCATGATTCAAATGAGTACAAATCCTTACTTATCTTACTGTTGCTCTTTATAAAGTCATCAAGTTCATCCTCTGTTTGAAAGCGTTCATCTCAGCTAGGCACAAAAAGCTGCTTTGTTGTGATTAACAGGCCTATGGAAGCCTGCCAAGGGGCAGTGCAACTGTAAATACATGAGCTATTGCATAGTATATTCTTCTGATGCATTGCTGCGCTTTTGTATTATAAATAACATTTCTGTCTTACTCATTCTGCAGTCTCTTGGGACATTCTCTCCCTATTCTCAGGTAGGCATTCCTCTTCCCAGTCTTACTGGAAGAGCACTTAAAACACTTGAAACCACTGGACTTTTCATTTTGCCCTTTTTGAATCTCTCATCTGTCTTCCAAGGATTACGACTGCCTGGACATAAAGCAGAGGCGATGCTCCAGTCCAGGTTATATTGACTCCCCAACCTATAGTCGTCATGGGATGTCACCTATCATGCCTCGCTCTCCGCAGCACTTTGGTTACCCTGGTGAGTGTGGTGTTGTGGCGTTTTTATACTCAGTCAAGCCAATGTGACAATGCTTAGAGTCAAGCAGTCATATTCATGTTGTTCTGCAACAAAATATTGGGCCTTTTTCTGCAAGAATGTGTTTTCTTTATTTGCGTGACTATTTACATTGTATATTCTCAAAACTATGAATGAACACAGGGAATTATGTACTTAGGAAAAAAGTGTGAAATAACTCTAAATATGTCTTTTTAGACATACGTTTTATAATTTTTTTGATAGCGCTGCAAACCCTTGGTGTTCTCTAAATGAGCTTCATGAGGTAGTCACCTGAAATGGTTTTCACTTCGCAGGTGTGACTTGTCAGGGTCACTTAGTAGAATGTTGTGTGTGTCCAAACTTTTGTCCTGTACTGTATACTGGACTGCACCGAAATCTCCGATATTAGCACTCCGATACAAGCAGGCCATTCCAGACTCCGCTCCAGCGCTTTACGCAGGCAGACCCCACATGATCACAACAACGTGTGCTAACAACGTAGCAAGGAATAGTAGTAATGTCGGCCAAGTGGCAGTATTTTTCGTGAAAGTTCGAAAAAAGATGAGGCAACTGAGCGCAAAACTTGTCATGCACAAGTTTAGTTGGTGGTGCAGAACCAAATAAGTTTAATACAACCAACCGCATCATGTATTTGACACAGCATCACAAAAAATAGCATACACAGCATCACAAAAAATAGCAAACAAGAAAGAAAGAACCAACGCTGTCTGAAACATTTGCAAAACACGTGAAACTCACACGGGATGGCAAAAAGTCATTAGCTATAACAGAAAAGATGGGTAAAGATAGATACATTATTGTGCTTGATGACAAAGCCTGGCCGGTTTAAGTGCTTAATTGAGAACCTGGAGCCTCGCTACGTTATGACTTTTGTTCTCTATTTGCACTAAATCACTTGATTGAGCCTCTTCTACAAGCCTTTTCTAACATTCCGCACTACAAAATAATTGATGGCGAGCGGCAGTGGCTCAAGAAGTAGAGCAGGTGCAGAAACCAGAAGGTTGGCGGTTCGACCCTCTCTCTCCCTCAACCCAGTCACTGTTGTTGTGACCCCGGGCAAGACACGTTGCCTCCACCCACCTTGCCTCCAGTGCGGCCCACACTGGTGTATGAATGTGAATTGGTACCCACGTTTCCATCAGTCTACCCCAGGGCAGCTGTGACTGCAGGTGTACCAGCACCAGCGTGTGACTGAGGAGAGAATGAATAATGGGTTCACTTCACTTTGAAGCGCTTTGGGTACCTTGAAAAGCGCTATATAAAATCGAATCCATTATTATTATTATAAAAGTACGCGGATTTGTGCTGATATTGGACCGATATTTGTTTTTGCCAATATGGAAGGCCGCAATATTGGTATCACATCTAAAGTGAAAAAGCTGTGTTGGGACACCATCCCTACTACATCCCACACGTTGTCTCACAAAAAGCCAAAACAAATTGAATGGTCCTTTAATCCGTGCAGAAACTTTGAAGAACTGTACAAATTTATAGGCATATTTTCCTGAAAAAACATCGCAAAGCCTTTGAATGTAGAGGTGGCGCTGTGCTTCGATTACAGTGTAGCGCTGAGATACTCATGCACAACTTTTCTTTGCTGTGATCTGCTGTGGCTGGCTGCAGGTTGCGAGAGTGGTAGGAGCTCACCTTATTACGGCCAAGAGGGGCGGTCCACCACACCGACCACCAACCAGCCCCCAAAACATTTTCATGTACCAGGTAGGACATATCACCAGTTCATCTCAAAATCACAGAAAAGCGTAGGATTCTTGGGAGTCACATCATGTGAACATGTAACAAAGCCCCGTTCTTATTGACCACATATTTCCCCACATAATCCCTTTTGGCGCCTATTCTTCCCCTCATACTGCATACTTGACCTTCTTTTATATTCCATTACAACCAACTCTTCTTCTTCCCATCCTATTGTTCCAAAAGAAACTCACATCCTCTAGCCTTTCCTCTTTTATGCCACGGCGTTTCAATTTTCCATCTCCTCTTTCTCTCACCAGCCACAGGGGAGCCCAACATCTACAGGAAGCCTCCCATCTATAAGAGAACGGGTACAGTGCAGTTAGCGCCGCCTTAGCCTGCCTGTCCTCCTGTCAGTGTAGTCATGCTGTGCTTGGCGTCAGTGTTATTACTGATCTATTGATGTCTTTCAGCAGCCCCTTAGGACAGACTACGGATTTCTATTGACATTCCAATTATTATTATTTCAAACAGAACCTTACTAATAACAACTTTCAGACTTGCATATTTTGTATGTGCTTTAAATATAATATTAACCGAAATGCTGCTGTGTGCAGTTCGGGCCATGAACTAAGTGAAGTCTGTTTACTGTGCAGGATGCACACTTTACAAGATAAATATATGCAATCCGCAAAACTGTATACTACTGTATATGGTCATATATTCAGTGAAGAGATTTCTCATCTTTATATGTGGGATTAAAACGGTTTTCAACCATTATGCCTACATTTACAAGAAGCTGATATTTTTTGCTAATTTGTATTTTCTTAATAGATAATAATTAACTTAAAGATGCTCAAATATGCCGAGTTACATTACATTAGTACATTGTAGATAGAAAGCACAAGTGGTTTTGGTATTTGATCTTGTTTGCAATTGTGATGTTCCCTCTGTTCTGTATGTGTTGGCTTTTGTGGGTTATTTAGTGAGTTGTGTCAACTTGTGAACAGACATGTCTGCCAATGTAAATGATGCAAAGTACATCACAGGCCGTAATGTTTCCATGCACATTCTGTAAGAGAATGACGGTGATGAGGAACTCACATCCTCACATCCATCCAATTGAGTATATATTGTGATTTTGTTTCAACACAAACCAACAACAGACACGTTAAATGTGCATTGCAGGCCTGTGCTGTACTACTTAAATAATGTGTTTTCTATTTTATTTGATAGAAATTAGATTTCAGTGATGTAGTGTCTCATTATAACAGCTCCTTTCTCATATCGAGAGCTACATCTAGCCTACAAGAATAGATTTTGTACTCTATACAAGTAGTAAAGCTCTCACAGTGTCACATCTCCCTCGGGGGTGCTCCAGTAACATTTCCCTTTTCTTTTCACCTTTTTCTTGCATCCAATCACATTTTTTTCACTTCCCTCCACCTCCTGCTCCATTTAACCCGGTGACCTTGCCACTGTAAGTAAGCTCCCTCGTACTCTCTGTTTCGCTCAGTCAGTAGATGGATTCTATTCATGTCTGTGTCTCTCTTCTTGTGTTTGGTAATCCATATCAGCCCTGCACAGCCTACACAACTTTGCTGTGAACATACTTGTGTACTTGTGCATGTGACGTCAGGCAAGTGGAAAGTGTGTGTCCGAAAGATAAGAATGTCTGTCGCTGGTGTTATGCATTGTGTGTATTGGAATTCAATGTATCATGGATCAGGGCCGGCATGGTTAATGGCTAACAGAGAGAGAAACGATCCATCTGACATTATGCTGCATGTCAAACCCATTGACTTCCATTGACTGTGCTTTAGTGTACAGAGGCATCAGTATGATTGTCTAACGTTCATGAAATAACTGGCTGCCTCAGCCTGGGCCGTTACTAAACTCAGGTTAAAATAGCTTATTTTCTTGCTGCTGGCTCTAACATTGAGCTTCTCAGAAAAGAATAGAGGAAAACAGTGGCTGGAAGCAAACTCTCGAGGCACATTTTTCTGATGTTCAATGGGAGGGCTGATACCGTTTCACCAAATGGTGACTCAAATTTCAGGAAAATTTACAATCAATTAATTGTTGTGTTTTTTATTTTACTTTCAGTGGGATATAAGAATCTCTCCAAATGAATTCCTGTTTCTATGACAGTGTTATATTGAACAAATGAAGGCTTTATGGGGGAGTTGTGCCATCGCAGACATCTTCATGGATGTAGCTCAACTTCACGTACACTACAATAGAATCTCGGGCTTTCGACTTACATCAAAAACTTATACTGTACCAAATTTTTTCCTCAGTTTACGTACATTTTCTGGTTATCGCACAATATGGCACGCATCTTATTGCGTTATTAATAAACTGCGTGATTCCAACTGTGTTCGTAATGTATTTTTATCACAGTCAACGTCCTAAACGGAAACCAGAGCCGCAGGTCATTGAGTCTGTGATGTCGTCAGTGGTTGAGTCTGTATTTCTTTGGTAGCTAACACAGTTACGCTACAAGTCTCCGCTTTTCTTATTGATCACCACTGCAAAATAACTACAATGGAGCCAAAGAAAGTTGCAAGCACTACAACTTTGATAAGTTGAGAAACACTTTTGAATTAATTAATTGCTATTAATTAATAGCAAAACACAAAGTTGGTGTCCGTGTGGATCTTGCTGTCACATAGCCGTCTTTGATCCTTTTGATCCCTTTGATCCCTTTCATTTATCATTTCTATGAATTTTGAATTTTCTGTATGTAAAACTATAACTGTATAAGTATAAAAACGAATTTTGTAGTAATATTTTTGAGTGTCCGCAACAGATTAATTGGATTTGCATTATTTCTTATAGGAAACAATGTATTTGGTTAGAGTACATTTCCATAACGGATTAATGACTCTTGAAACTGAAGCTGAATCAACAGCGCCTCTGCTGGTTGCAGCTGAGTAATGCACTCCATTTTGCGTGAAAATGTGATGAAGCACCAATCAGTTACACACAATTCACAGAAATGGTAATGATCAATTCAATGTGTTGATTGTCCACAACTAGTCAGTTCAGACTTTGTCTTTAACTTCAGTGGCTGCACAGGTAACATCATTCATTCCACATAAAGATTGTCCCAATTCAAAGGGTCTTTCATAGCGCTTGCAAATGCAGCCTTTTTCCAATTTTTTTGTAGGATGCATTGCTGTTGTACTTCACGAGCTTCCATACCCCAGATTTAGTCTTGAAAAATATTTAAATATGACAGCAAAAAAAATGCTGATTAGGTTTTTACTCATTTGGACATTTAACACTAGATATCTGTGGAACATTTAAACCTGTTAACAATCATAACATGCAGTCACCTACTGTAGCATTGTGACGTGCAGGTAAGGGTGGAAATGAGCAACATCCAGAATTCTGTCGAAGGCTACACTGTCCAGTTTAACCAATTCAGAGGTGCTTTCAAAGATGAGTCCTTTGAAACTGCATGGGCTCCCTTAATGGAGACATATTATGCATTTTTTCACAGATTAAAACATTTCCTAGGTGTCTTAATAATGTGTCTGTGACATGTCAAAATACTCCAAGGATGAAGAATTACAGCACACTAATAACCCTCTCCAAACAGACCTACTCCAAACCTACTGTTTTTTGGTCTGTCCTGTCTCATACAAATGAGACACTGCTCACCCACACCCCCTCTATTGCAGTAGTAATCAGACGTGATGTGCTGGCCCTTAAGAAAGTCCAACCCAAATTAAATGTAATGCTGTCATTGAACCATTTGGAGTAGAGGCACGACTTTGGGCTTTATTGAAAGCTAACAAGCTGAAATTGTAACCCCAGCAGCCACAATCTGTATACTGACACTGAGTAATAGAAGTTTAAATACACTGAAAAGGATTATTATTCTCTCCAGAAACATGTGGCATGGACTGGAAAACACAATGGGATCATTGCTTGAGTCCCATTTCAAATTTGACAAAGATATGACAAAATGTATTATTTTAGACAGATTTTTCTAAAGTTAGAATCAGGTGTTCCAAAGGTGTTGCATTTGGAGACACTTGGTCACACAAAGTTGTCACTAACTCCATGCAAGCACAGCTCCTTGGCTTCCTGACACCGTATCTTGTTTTTAACGGCAGTTTTATCATGATTGTAAAATAGAGACAAGAGAAAATCTTCAAAGGCATAACGTTGATGCATGTTTGACGCCCAGTCCACGTTTTACCTTTCTCCTTTGCGCAGCAGTTCCTGGCATTCATGACCAAAGTACTTATGCAATTTCTTAGTTGTAGTTGTTTAGTCGTACAGCGCACGTATGAATTTCTTCACTTCCTGTATTCACTATACACGATTCACGTAGAGTGTGGGATGTGGGACCCCGGGCGAAACCCCAGGACGAAGCCAAAGCCCACTATGACCTCCGCAGTTCAATCGGACTACCTGTCCTTAACGCCAGAATGCCTTTCTTCAAGGTTGGCGGGTCTGCAAATGATCCAAAATCGGAGAACGTCCTTGTTAATCTAGTAGGAGGTGTTTTGGAGGGAGGCGACTGAACTGATGGTGGTGCCTTGAAGCAGCAACATAATCCAGGGTTTATTAGTGAAAAAAATATATATTCATGGGCTCCTCAATTATTCACCTGTATTTGCTATTCGCGGGTGGTCTTGGGACATAACTTGCGTGAATAATGGGGATCTACTCTAAAACCGTTTTTTACAAGCTACATACTGTATTTATACAAATATTTTGACACTAAAGGAATTTGCTGGGATGCATCAAGATAATTTTGTAAAACTCCTATCGTCTGAGAGAAAAAACACAGTTGTACATTTCTCTGCACTCTGTTCCTAATGCAGCTCAGCCAACCGCCCCTTTTTTGTCAGGTGTTCGAATATTTAACTTAGCAATAGCAAAGAAGACGACTGCATTCGACTATGTACTTATTTGAAATGACAGTGTTTTCATTTGCTTTGACAGACCAGAATGACATTAGGAGTTAACATGTATTTTCTGTTGTCTCCTTTTCTCCTAAATGGCTTCTTCACAGACAATCATTTGAATGCAGCCACCAAGAGTAGGACCAGTGAGGACATCCTTAGGTCCTCCAGGTTGTCCAGCTACTCTCCAGAGCCATACACCCAGTCCGAGTGTGACTACTACCAATACCCCAGCTCCCCCAGGGGTAGGGAAGACACCTTTTACCACATTGACTGTCTCCATTGGGCCAAAGTCATCAGATTAGGGGTTATTCACCTATTCATTTAAGGAATACCTTGTTCTATTTGTATTCCTTCTCAGCCTATCGAGTGCCAAGGAGACGGTTCTCGACAGGGGGAGATGAAGAGAGTTGGAGTCACAGTCTTCAAAGAGTAAGGACTTCATTATACTGTACTTGCTCCCCCCTTACTTCAACATGATGTCAGAAACACCATAAATAATGCATGTCTTAGGTTATGGTACCTAAACTACCCTTCTTGTATGCGCCTCTGCTTGCTGTTCACTCTCTGTACATCAAATGTCCATAACGTTTGCCCCACTTTCTGCCTCTCACTCTACTGCCTCTAATGTCTCTCCTAGATTGGGAGTGGCATAGGGAGGATGATCCTTAAAGAGGAGATGAAAGCCAGATCTGGTTCCTATGACAACGACCCCTGGGGCAGTGCAAGGAATTCTTGTAGTGGGAGCAAGGAAACCCTCAACACGACAGGCTACAGCGCCACGGCCTACAACAACACCATCAACGGATGTAAGGAAGCACCCTGCACCCTTATGCATCCAACTTTGTGAACAATTGTATTGTATTGTATTGTACTTTATTTATCCCACAGCACCACGGAAATTCACTTGTTACATCAGCAAGCAAGATACGCAAGTAAAGAATCCATAGTGACACATGTCAATAACACAATAACGAGACATAGCACAGACAGGCAGAGAAGAGGTCCTAAATAGATGAACTCAGCACCTAGATGCATTTCTATGTGAACCTAGATACCAACGTTTGCAGAATTTACAACCTATTTTAACCCACGCAGATTTCTAGCAGTTTTCTGCGGCATAGAAAATGGATGGATGGATCTATATATCAAATGGCCATTCCAGTTTAAAGGAATATTATAGCATTGCTACAACAACAAATCAAATGTACTGTACTGTATGTTCCAGTACCTTTGACAGATGTGCCAACATGTACACATTTTTTGTACGCGGCACATATTTTCACCTTTGCACTTTGCTTTGCTGTTCAACAGGTGTTTGGTTGCATTTCACCACAACGCAGACAGTTCAAGCTGTGATTGGTCGACTTGTAGTACATTATTTCCTGTCTGTATACGACTCGTTCAGAGGGTGGATCCAAACGCCTTCTCCTGCGATTTTGGATCTACATTTGCAATAGAAATGACTGACGCATGAATTTGATTCAGCTGCAATAACACTTCCCTTCACTCTTTAATTCCCATTGTTCGCTCGCTACAAAGGAAGGTAACAAGATAAACAGTCAACGAGAAAATTGAGCAAAAGGCATAATAAGTAAAGACAAAAAGCTGAAATGTTGATATGAATAAATAGGGGTGTGATGGTACGGCATCCTCGCGGTTTGACGCATACCTGGGTAGTAAGGCCATGGTTTGGTTCATTTCAAACCTTTGTGTCTATATGTATCACTTTTTTAAACCGTTTTAAAACATTTTTAAATATGTATATATATATATATTTTTTTAATTTGGAGCGGGGTTGGAAGTAGTGATATTTTTACTTAACTAAAAATGAACTAAATCCAACTACAAGAGTTCAGGGTTGGCAGGTCTGCTAACCTTGTGCATCTTAAATTTATACACTATGAACAAAAATATTGGTACATCTCTGCAGGTATAACAGCTTCCACTCTTCCGGAAAAAGTTTCGACACAATTTTGGATCGCGTCTGTGGGAATTCTTGTCCAACGGAAGGTGTTTCATAGGGGTTAAGGTCAGGGCTCGTGCATTCTTGCATACTCAGCCAAGTAGGTGGAACTGAGTGGTATATTGCAACCTATGTAACTGATAATTTAGTTGCTCAATTAATACCTTTATTCATACAGTGTATGCCAGTGTCTTGCCCAAGCATGTCGTTTTATGAGTCTGTCATTGGCCTTTGGGGTGAGGGTAGTGGGCTTGTGGATGCGTGTTAGGGAGGGTTCACGGTTGCTATTGGGGGGAGGTTGGTTTATGAGAAAGGAGAGAACAGCTGCTGGTTGGTTTAACAGCAGAAGGCATACCGGTACTGTTTGGACTACATGTGACCACTCTAGTCTGCCGCTGACAACAGAGGCTCAACCAGGTGTGCACGAGTGCCAGATGTGCTGAAGCTCCCCAAGCATCATTGTACATTCAGCACATTGAGGTTGTTATTTTAGCCCCTGACATTAACAGAGCAGCTTATCTTCATCCGCTCCCTCCTTTTTCTTTCCAAGTGCTTCTTTTCACTTGCACGCTTCATCTCTTTCGTCATCTCCCTCTTTGCTTTGCATGCTACTTCCAGCTTTCCTCTTCTCCTCCTCCTTCGTCTTCCCTCCTGACTTGGTTCTCTACATTCTACTGGCTCCGTCTATGCATCCATGGACGTGTGTATGTGTCTGACTCTCTTTCATCCACGCAGCTGGTGTCCCATATCCTGGTTTATTTATGAGCAGTAAGATCTCTCATTAAAGCTCTTCCTCGGGTGGGAGGGGACACAAGTGAACAAGCACTCTGTTGGTCATGGTTTTAAGGCAACAAGAGCATGAAGCCACGTTGAGCAATTAAATGGGTGTGCGTGCGGATGTTCGATTCCTTTCCATCGCAGTCTTCCCTATTACCTATACAGCTATTACCTATACCTGTGATGTTGTGTGAGCCTTCCAATGTTTAATGGAAAAAGTAGAGGGCATCATTTACATGTTTTTTTGTGCAGTAAGGAGTTTTAATGTTCTTTTTTGTTTGCCTTTCACAGCACCCCGATCCCAATACAGCACTGACAGCGGTGAGTTATTTAACCAAGACGTTCATTTCAATCGCACCTGTTTCAAAATGTTTTTTAGACATACTGTAGATACAGTACCAATATCAGGAAACAAATCCCAGCCATCAGCTTGAAGTGTTTTGTTTGTGGTGAGCGCCATCTTCTGGCAGTGACTTGACAGTGCAATTTTATTTCCATTCATAAGATGAGTAAAAGCACTTGTCCTGTGCAGATATGATGTTTCTAACCTGAGTAATTAACAACATGTATTTCTTTGTGTAATTTAGATTTTGTGTGCAAGTCTGCCTCACTTCCAGGATATGGACGCAACGGCATGCAAAGAGTAAGACAAAACGTGATTGGAAGTGTGACGTCATCATTTTATTACATGCAAAATGTAAGTCTCAACTATTCAAATAACCATTTGTTTACCTTTCTTAATCAACTGCAGCCTCAGAGTGCTGACTGCTACCAGTACCAGTATGACAGCAACGAGGTGAACTGGGGAAGCAGAGGTATATTTAATTAAATGTATATTATTCATTTGATCAACGTGTTGAAGCCTGATTCAGTGCACTAACTTTACTGTCTGTTATTTTAATTACAGCAGAACACAAGGTAGGGATTGTACACGTTCTCCTTTATGAATACTGGATTTTAGAATACTGCCATTGTTACTGAAACAAAAGGAAAAAAGAATGCAAGATTCTTCCCATGTAATTCCATCCAGATTTACCCGTACGAGGCGCTCATTGTGACCACCAGAGGGCGGAACAGGCTCCCTAAAGATGTGGAGAGAGCCAGACTGGAGGTAAGATAAGAACAGAGAAAGAAGTGGAACCTCTATTGTTCTCTGCAAACTTTAATTTAATTTAATGCCTAAAATCAAAGTCAAAAGTAGTCATTTTCAGCTAATGATATATTTTTTTTAGTATGGTAGACTAATTTGTCTCTCTTAAACAAATGAAGCACTACATTACATGACAGTGCTCATTTTAATCATTGGTATTTACAATAAGTAAATTAATCTGCTAACAGAACAAGTTATTACAATTTGCCAAAGCACCTGAAACATATACAATGGAGTAATAGTAGGTAGCAGTTGTAATGTAAAGTGACGAGGGACGACAGTACTTAATTTGCTTAAGAGAAGCATTTTGGTCTAACAAAGAAAAATAGAGTTTTATTACGTTTATTTTTTATTAGTAGATTTACGTTTTGGCACATTTCAAGTTGCTTACTTGTTCATATTATTAAAAAAAAAAGTGTAACAAGTATAAAAAGAAGTCAACCCAGTGATAAGTACATGTAAGAGCATAAACGCAACATCAATTATGTGGTTTACATTGTGTTCTCCCTACTGTTGGTCATTTATTGTTGACTTAGCCATATTGTATTGAGCAGCCTGGACTAAGTTCCTTTTCTTGCACTATTCTTGTTTGTTTGTTTTTTACTTTTTGCCATCACACATCCCCTATTATGGCATCACAAAAAAACAACATTTACATTCTCACTGAGCCGAAGTCTCTTTGATTTGGTGACATCTTTCCAGATGTGCAGCAGTTTCATGTAATCTCATGCATAATTGTGTCTCAAAGTTCAATCGTTGTGCAACTCTGGTGGCATGTTTGGCATGACATTGAACTTAAAATTGAAATAACGATGTTAACAATTAGACATGTTCCTCATTTTTTTTCCCCAGCGTCACCTTTCTCCAGAAGAGTTTGTCCAAGTGTTTGGCATGACAATGGAGGACTTCGACAGGCTGGCTTTATGGAAGAGGAACGAGCTAAAAAAACAGGCCAGACTCTTTTAACAATGTGTGGACGTGTGTTAGATACTGCCATACATCCAGAGAGAATCTGCACCGTTTCACTGCCATGGCTGAGAACCTGTTCTTGATCTCCTCATGCAATGAACCAAATTGTGGGCACACCAGCACAGACTTGTGGGTTTACAGAAACATTTATGCACAGTAAACAAAGTGCTTGTGTGTTCCTGTGCTGGAGTGGTGTGTGAAAGCAATACAGACTTGTAGGTGTAGATGCCATGTTGTGCTTTTCTTTATGATGAAGGACTGTGCCCCGATTTTAACACCACGAGGAGAATTTTGGCTTTGCCTTATTTGTTATGCTTTCTAAGTTTAATGAGTGTGCAGCACCAGCAATCTGAATAAGTAGAATGTAGTCCCAGTACATCATTTACGTCACTTTATCTGTGTGAATGATGACAGGGCAAGAGTGGATGACAGCTAGAATATTTCCTTTTCATTTTTTGAACTCCGTTTCTTCCCCGGATTGTACACTCACACTCAAAATACTGTGTTCCTTGATGCTAAGAAGTTACGGGAAGTGGGCTAATTGTCTCAAAAAATAACGGGGCAAACCAAAGTGACAATGCAAATAGGCAGATTGACAGCACACATAAATGTGATGTTACCCTATTCAAACGAATACATTCACTGTGTGCTAACCTTTGAGAATGTGCAATACATTTCATTCAACAATTGAATCTTTCTGTTTGGTTGTTTTTATTTTTTTGCTCATTGCAATAAGATGTTGATGAAATGGTGGCCATCGATACACGATTCAAATCATGAGTATGAGTAATAAAGAAATGCTCTGGAAGGAATTTCACGTTGCTAAAGAACCAGGGTTGACATGTTTCCTTTTGGGTTTTGTCTCTAAAATTAAAGTTATAATTACATTTTGTCTTTTCATTTATATTTGGACGAAAGCTTGAAAAAGAAATACTGTACTATGTAGTAGTATTAAGCACATCTAATTACTGTATAGTAGCTAAGGCTGGGCGATACTGCAAATTTTGGTATCGATCTGAGTAAATAAAGGGCCAGTATTGGCGATATAGATACTGATACCGATATTTATTTTCTGTGATTTTGCTCTTAATTTGTGGATCATGATTATAATCCTAATAAGACGTGGGGCAAAGATTTCATTCCCTTGTATTGATCTGATACAGCCACTACCAGTAGGATCATATTATCAATATTTGTATTTGCACACCCCTGAGCACAAAACGTGCAGGTATGTCACGTTGACCAATGGAAAATTACCGCAGCCTATTTGTCTTAAATATGCAGAATATGAATGCTGAGATTACGTGTAATTTCTGAATACAATTACAATAGATACACGTGAATATACGTTTTAAGGCGAAGATATGATCTCAGTGGGTGTGCAGCTAGCATAGCCTAATATAACATTAAAAAGGTGACCTTTGGAAAGATTTTTGTAGTACATTTGCATTTTTGTAGTGTAAATGCAACGCTATTAACTATGTCCAGGCCTCACTTTTGACTAAATTGTTGATTGATTGACGTCTGACGTCGCAAAAAGGTGGATGCTAGGACCCAGCGGAGCAGCAAGCAGCTTGTTCCTCCAGTCCCGACTGCAAGTACAAGACAGGGGCTCGTCCATGCTCTTTCAAGCAGTGCACGGTTAACCATGGGCGTCCTCTAAAAGTGCATCAAGTCTCACATGGACACCATCACCTGCGGGATGAACTCAAACAGCACTAAATGTAAGTACGCTTAAAACACTTAAACACAAAACGTCCTGAGTGTTGTGTGCAGGCTTGTTCTGTCTTGTTAGTTGACCTCTCACGCCCACTGTGCATGTTCTCACCGCTGACTGCAGCATCTCCTGCAAAATATACACATTTAAAGTACTTGGATTTACAGCACATTAATGAGATTTGAGCCCTTTTGAACTTTATTAGCGAAATCTTATTGGGATGGATGGATTTTAGGAGGTTTAAAACAAAAAAAAAGAGGAATCAACTCTGAATCGTGCTTCAGCCCAACCATTAAGTGCACCAGTAAAAAGTACAGTACTAAAAAGGTCAGATAATTTAACAAAAAACCTTCTTGCACACTGGAAGGGACGTTGCAATGGAGGGAGAGACATGGGACATGATGGTTGCAGCAGTTGAAAGGCTTAAACCAGGGGTGCTCTCACTTTTTCAGCCTGCGAGCTACTACTACTCTAAGTCCCAAAGATCTTCCTCCCACTTTATATATAGAAAATATATATATAATTAATATATTAATAAAAAAATATGAGTACTTATTTATGTACGTTATGCATGTATATCGGGTGCACGCACTTTTTCAGCATGCAAGGTACAAGTCAAAATGATCTACCTCTTTCTATAAAATATTTAACATATATATATATATATATATATATATATAACATACGAGTAAGCTAACAGGTAAACTTTGAAATGCTATTGTAAATATTAGTGATTAGTATTTCATATTCACATTTTCAAAGTTTACAGGTAATCAAAGTAGTTGATATCATACACTAATTATGTTCAATACGGCAATAAAGATAATTACACATAATTCCTCAAAATTCGTTCGTTCATTAGGAGACACAGTTCATGTATTACTTCCAGTAAGCATTTGCTATCAAACATTGCCGATATACAAGAATTGAAAATGATTATGCAAAAGGCAATGGAGCCGGAGTCAAGGCAACATATTAAAAAGGTTTTAGCAATGTGCACATTTTCTATTTCTTCTTGAAACAATAGTTTAAGAAGCGGACGTGTAGAAAACATTGATTTCTATAGTGGACTTCATGACGCGAAGCAAAGCCATCAAACAATACACTTTTTTTCTACATAACTAGCCGCTACAAGTGAACAGATTCTGTTCTAGATACAGTATAAGCATCTTATTGCTGAGTTAGTTTATCTGTAATCCGAATAATAAAGATGAAAGTTGCATCTCCGTGTGTAGCTTGAAACGCCCCGGGGGAGCAAGAGTGAATCAGGAGCGGAGGTTAATGTCAGCTGACTGATGTCATATGACATCTACAAAGTGACGTTTTATGCAATCGACACAAACGACCTTGGCGATCTACCTGTTGCGTTAGATTGTAATGGGCACTCCCGATCTATGCTATCCTGAATGAATTTCTCTTGGAGATAAACAAAATATCTATCTATCTATCTATTTGTGTATCTGTCTATCTCGCTAGCCAGCGAGCTAGCTATCTAGCTAGCTAGCTATCTAGCTAACTATCGAGCAGAAGGGGGAGGGAAGGTTTCACACACACAGCACAGTCGTGAGCACACAAACAGGAGGGAGAGAGACGAGAGCGAATGAGAGGAAGTCGCTACATAATTTGAGCAAAGGTGAGCAAAATGAGCAGCAGGATACACAAGCTGAGGGACTTTGTGTTTCTAAATGCCACTCTGTGCAAAAAAAGTAGTATTCCATTATTTCAAGCACTTGTTACAGGTGGTTGAGTCTGCATTCATTTAGCTTTGAAATTAGGCACCGATAGCTGCTTAGTTTTTCGGTCATGTTAGTACCGTTTACGTCGGCACCTGTGCCATTATGATACAAGTTTCGGTATGCATCCTTTCAAAAAATTCACATCACTGGTATGGAAAGTGGCTGCTGGTTGTAGAATTTATTAGAATAGATTTATTGTCTGTCTGGAAAGTGAATCTTTAATTCCAACAAATGGTTGACTCATAGAGACTCAAGTAAAATATGATGTGTTGATAAGCTTTGGCTAGACCACCTGGGGTTATCATTGTTCAGTGTTGAATGCCCCCACTAGTGAATTTGTCTTCTTCAGAATCCTGCAGTGGTTTATTGTTGAGGCGGCTAACAATACAAAATGTGTAATTGGCTCGTGTGTATTCTGGGAGGAGCCCAGTTGTCCCCTGCGCTGCACAACATTGTTTTACTGGAAACAAAAACAGACACCCCCCACCCCACGCCTTTTTGTGGATTTTGGCCTGAGGTGCAGAGCATCATTCTTTTGTCAAGAGTTTTTGATCTCCATTTACAGATTCAGATTACTGTAAATGTATAGTTTTACTACTTGCAGGGCCATAAAGCCCGGCTTGATGCCTCCAGCCAGGTAAACATGCAATGCTAAGTAGAAGACCAACGTTTACGGGCAGTTTTACTCGGCAGACGAGGGGGGTATTCTGCCAAAGTGGCTCAACCAACCCAGGCTTTGTGCTGAAGATGCAGCTCAACAAAACCTAAAATCCCCAAAAAGAATTAAACGGTACAACGGAGGTTCTCAACACACTTTGTCAAGTCCGGTTCTCAGCTTTCTGCTCAGTGCGCGTTTGCATAAAAAGGGGGCATTTGACGTCGTATTATCATACATCCGCTCAAAAATGAAGCAGTCCCAGCGGGCGTATTTTACAAAAGGTGAGCAGTTAATCATCATGGCACGGGAGCGTTATGAGGAGTTCAAAAAGATGATCATTGCCAAAAAGCAACACTGTCGCCGCCAAAAGAGCGAGGGAGGACAACAACTCTCTTTTCATTTTTTTAATGATTTCTATATTAACTTTTTTGGCAGCTAGTAAATCACATTGTCCTATACGTAAAACACCGATCCGTTTATTCATGGCCATATCAAAGTGAAATCATTAATTATATTCATTACCTGTGACAAATACTGTAAGTACTACACTAGACTGATACTAATAAGTACTCATGATGACCACTAGAAGGCAGTGTTGACGTTGTGGCGGCTTTTCTTTGTGACAATTGTTTTATTGTAGTTGATTGATGCCTCAGAGTGCTTATTCCTCCAGCAAATATTGTAAGATATAAAGACCAACAGGCAGAGTACTCAACAAGGACTGCCGTGACACATACATCTGCTAACGCTGGCCTGATTAATATTTCATATTGCGCTCGGCTCAAAAAAGTGAGCATATCTAGCATATTTCCTCCACGGAAAATCTACCTCGCTTATAGATGGATGATATCATCAGCGAATGCTAGCGGTGTGATTTAAAAAAAAAAAAATTCTCCATGCCCTTTTGTAGGTTCTCAATAAATGGTGACATGGTGACACCATCTCCAAATTAGTTAAACAGTTTCATAGCCGTTTTTAATCTTAAAGCTTGGACATAACCTGGTGAGGACCAGGTTATGAGGTTAGCCTAAGTTGCCATGGTGATACAGCTGCTGGTGATACAGCTGTTTTAAAAGAGACCTACCTTTGCGGAACGCGCAAGTCCGGCTTTACACTCAAGACAGCTCACTAACCCACTAAACTCGCTTCACGAATACCCCCTTGGAGTGAAAAGAAATGGCACTAAATGCATACACGGTGCTCTACTTTCTCATATAACTATACTAACTCACCGCTTTGCATCGCTGTGACAGCATGCAAGCGGATGTTGTCAGGTCAAAACAAATCTCATGTCTGTCATCCCCATCTCTCAACACAGATGAACAACATCCAGGTATTTCTCCTAAGTGACTATGTGGGCTTTGTTTGCAGAAACACCACAGGAGACAAAGGCTGGTGTTTTCGAAGGGCATCAAACGTCATCGCTAAATTACTTCTTAAATTGCTTATGTAAATAGATTATATGTGTTGTAGTTTTGCAATTTTTTTGTTTTTTAAAATACTTTCTCAACATCTCACATCTGCATCGTACCCGTACTGACCCAAACATAAGACGACCCTGGATATAGGAGGCCGCTTTTTGTTTTTCAAGACACGGTTTTGGAAAAATGTTTTTAAAGACGAAATGAAAGACAAAAACAATGACTCTTTGGAGATTTACAACATCAGGGACACGACTAGTGGATGAAAAACAATATCATATGTATTTCTCAGCTCCGTGGCAGTTTGACGACTCTACAGTGGTACCTCGGTTTAGTTATTCATAAATATTATAAGTTCCAAAAGGTTTGACAAAAAATTAAACGTATGAAAACTGATGCAATTTTTCCCATAGAAAATAATGTACATCCAATTAATCTCTTCCAGAAACCCACATTTTATTAACAAAAAATACATTTGATAGAGAATGGCCGCACGGTGCCCTCGTGGTTAGCATGTTGGCCACGCAGTCAGGAGATCGAGAAGATCTGGGTTTGAATCTCCGTTGGGCATCTCTGTGTGGAGTTTGCATGCGTGGGTTTTAGCCGGGTACTCCGGTTTCCTCCCACATTCCAAAAACATGCATGTTAGGTTAATTGGTGACTCTAAATTGTCCATAGGTATGAATGTGAGTGTGAATGGTTGTTTGTCTATATGTGCCCTGTGATTGGCTGGCGACCAGTCTAGGGTGTACCCCGCCTCTCGCCCGAAGTCAGCTGGGATAGGCTCCAGCATACCTGCCACCCTAGTGAGGATAAGCGGCATAGACGATGGATGGATGGATGGATGCTTGATAGGGAATAGTGACAGTTTTACATGCCGAAAACAATGTCAAATAATTATAAATGACGAATGGGTAGATCTTATTGTTGATGCAGACTTCCTTGGCAAGTTCGAATTCAGTAGTCTCAGATTCTTTATCAAAGTGCTGGCTCTTGCAAATTTGTTTTGGCTTCGTGGCGATTTATTATTAGTCTCGCTCAATAAAAATGCTTTGTTTAGGCACTCGATTTCGCAGCACGAAACAGTACAGGGCAACCAGGACTTGTTTGTTACATGCAATGCTATATGGAAATTGTGGGAAAAATTTTGGCAAATATTTGAATCAAATCATATAAAAACTGGGGTGTACAAAACCGAGGTTTGACTGTACTTCATTGATTACAATCACCTTAAAATTGGCATCATGACTCCTCCTCTCATGTTCGCTAGCACTAACAGAGGGTGGAGTCCAAAATTGAAGCCACTTTTTTCCAGCGGGTCACTGGTATGTGTGAGCGACAGGAAGAACTTGGGGAGAAACCATGTATAAATCTCTTGACCGCAAATACAAGAGGACCCAAATTTTTCTCAAGGGAAAATATGCTGTCTAATAAATGGGACAGTGGAGTATCTCGATTTTGCTAATTAAAAAACTAACTTTCTGTTGAATCACACCAAAATATGATATGATATTCAGGACAAATGTCCCTTGCTGGGAAGTTATTTGCATATTCAATTGTAGGAAACTTGAACAAAAGGCCTATTAGTTCAGGGCTCCAGGCTAACTTAGCTCAAACAATAAGTGTGAGCGATCACACACGCTGGCATAGATGGGCTTAGACTGTGACAAGCTGTTAACAGGTGACTACACATTTCACAAAGTATTTTTCACTTTCACCGTAACAAGGGACGTCCCTCGTCAGCTCAAGATGGAACTTGTACATTTATCTGGTCGCACACAGATGAAAAAATCACTCGCGATGTCTCATATTTTAGTCACAAAATGCGAGCAGTTTGTCGCAGACTGGAGCCCCGTAGTTGATGGAGCCCATAATGATGCCTCTTTGTTTTGAGTTTGTTCTTTTATGTTCACGTTATCGATGTAAAAAATTCTGCAATATTTTTACACAGTGTAAGCTGAGATGGTCAAGCGCCTGTCTGCTGCTGGAGTAAGAGTTTATATTGCATTGTCTTGAGGGATACATTGGATTTATAGTTGAGAGATTTTACGGGTAGAACACAGGTCACAGTTTTATTTGGATCACATTCATTTCGTGTGTGTGTAGGTGAGACTTTAATAAGGCTATAAAACGTTCATTTTTCCTCACAAATTCACTTCCATCCAAAGAACAGTTAACAGATTCATTAGCGCTAACCTTAGTCTTATGATATATAAACCTTATAAAATGCACTTAAACGGGTTAATTCTTCTCATTAGGTAGATGATTTGATACAGGATGATTGAGTGCCATCCGATATTATCCAAGTTTGCAATGTGAACTGTTTTGGAACAGTATGGAATATGTGAAATAGACGAGCAAGTACGGGCTTTAGCAGTGGTTGCTTTGTAGTACATCCTTGAATGGAAGCCATCTGGAGCAGCTTTGTCATAAAGTTATGGTTTCTGCAGTCTGAGAATTGGAGCATCAGGTGGGTGAGAAAGGGGAGCGGCGGTCCCCGTAGAGAAGCATTACAGTGTTGAGATTTTGTGTTTTGCAGCTCAGCGCCCATGATGAATCGCAACCATTGTCAGGCGGCATATGGAAGAGGTTGTGGACAAAGAAGTCTATTGGATAATGGCGCGTACATGTAATTCTATGGAAAACCTGATCCATTTATTCAATATTTAGTGTGGAGCTCTGATTGACAGCTTATTACTGATGACACAAAGCTATATACAGTATGCTAGCAGCTTGGGTAATTATGCACACTGCTGCCATCCCCCTGGTCAGTTTGTGACCCCCACTGCGCGTGCATTCAAGCAATGCAACATCTTATACGTAAGTGCTCTATAGCGTGATTTGCATTTCCACACAACAAAGCTGTTCTGTTTTTCATGTAATTCAACACGGCCGTTGTTCTAAGCCTGACTTTGCAGCGGAGTCAAATGACGACAAGGAAACAAGAGACTTAATAACAACAATAGAAATTCTGTGCTTGATACTGATGATGCTGCTTTTTTACGTTTTTTTTTCTGCGCAATAAAGAAATCAAAACTAAAATTTGATGCTGTTAAAATATCTATTAAAGTATCATGTGTGCATATGTAACAGCGGTCATCCGCACAGTCCAGTCCGGCTGGACGCAAAGGCTCGAACCGGCAACCATGCATAACCACTGATGGAGAGTAAAGTTGAGCAGCGCTGGCCAATGAGCTAAAAGCCCTGGGCTGTCAACTCATTGTCCAGCGCAGCTGTTAAGGCATCAGGGAGTAAGGTATCTGTTTACACAAATACTGTACATAGACATTGCGATCATGCCACCTACTGGCATTTAGCATCTGCAATTCATTTGTGCAAGAAGTTGATATTTAATCAATTATATTGGCAACTTTGTCCAGCGCTGCCAGAACAGACGGTGTTTATGGCTTTCCTGTGTCACAATTCTGGTTCTACGGTCATCGCCACACTTCTGTGGTGGTATCACAAACAAACTAAATAAAAACCAAAACATACCTGTGGAGTTTACTCCGCTCACCAAGCAAGTTGTGAATTTCTCTCGGAGATAGATAAAGTATCCATCTAGCCATCAAGCTGGAGTCTCACAAGGTTTGCTGGGGTTTCGTGTGACATCATGCATTTCATTGCCGGGGACTTTCCTCACCATTGTCCGTGAATGCAATGTTACTCTAATATGGCGAAAACCCAGCTACAATAACAGCAGCCAGGATGTGCTGAGAGCCAGGTTGGTAGTATTATGCCCGTAAGGTTTTGGGTTGCTATTTGCTTCCCAAACACTGCCAGATTTCTATTGAGCAAGGAACTCCAATGCAAATGTGTTGTAATTCCCCTCACTTTTTTGTTGTTTGGGTAAGTTCCCAAGATGTTAAAGCCTAGCGACAAGTCACTGTGAGTGCATGCAACTGTCAATGTTCAATAATGCCGTGAACATTTTGATTTTGGCCCTGTCAGGGCTAATAAAGTGATGTGGCTCATTAAGTGCTTTTGACTTGAGGCTGCATATATGCAAACTTTCATAGTGACTGATGTTTTATCATACAGTATGATATATATTCTCTCGCCATTAGACATTAGCTGTAAATCATGGAGATTGAGGGGCAGCTACAAAGTGGAATTCCCCTGAGCAGACTACAGAGTTATATGACTGTGGTGCATTCTGGGCACCGCTGTCGGGTTTCCACAGTGATCTTTTCCACAATGTTACCTTGCACTGCATTTTTTTCTGAACAGTGCATTTAAAAGTGACATTGCCTCGGGGGCGTCAAACTGGTTTTCACCGTGGGCCACATCGCAATTATGGTTATCCTCAGAGGGCCACTTTTTATAATTCTATTTTAGAATTTCGTTCATTATTACATACATTTTTCATTAATAACGAATAAAAAAAATAGTCATTTTAAATTGGATTCGACAACAAAAAAAACTAAGGTTTTCTGTCAATACTGACAACAAATACATTTAGCAAGAACAATTGTCTTTTTGATTAAAAAAAAAAAAAAGTTGTTTTTGTTTTGTTTTTACTTTAACATATTTTATTATTTATTGTAAATGGAATGATAAATGTTTATCAAATTATTGTAAAAATATGTTTTAAATACTACATTTTTTTATATTATTGTAAAAATATTTTTGATATATTAAAATTGTTACTTATTTAAATATATGTATATAAAGTAAAAAATATATATAAATTACAACATACATATAAAAATACAATAATATAAATATAATTTTACAATAGTATAAAAGTAAAATAATAAAAAATAAATCTTAAAAAAGTAAAGACAACATTAATATTAATAACAAAGTTACAATACATATACAAATATGGCAAATAGGCTTTCGCGGGCCACATAAAATGATATGGCGGGCCAAATCCGGCCCCCGGGCCTTGAGTTTGACACCTGTGGCCTCGTGGATGTTTGCATTTAGGGAAAAGCAATTTAGTCTCAACGACACGTCAGTTAAACAAGTTAAAAATGAGACTGGTATAACCAGTGTCAACAGGTTGTATTGTAGCTGCAGTAAAGCTGTCCACAGATAAACTGTGTGCTCTTTCTATGGTGCAGTGAAAAGTTGATTGTTTGTTTGGTTAAAATCTAGAAAGTATGCAATACTTTCAAGGTCAGAAAGTCTTGTTTGTGTTTAAAAATGGACATTTTGCTTAAACTGATGTCTTGGATCGATTCAATTAAGACAACAGCTTAACTCCAATTTGAGACGAAAACCATTAAAAGTACAAAGAAGAATTCCCATCTCCCTCCTGTCCATGTGCAACCGGTGTATATTAGCCTTGTATGTGCAACATAGTGGCTCAGCTTGCATCTTTCTCAGCAAATACTTGAGTCTGAGGGAGACATAGTGTTGTGGTGATCTCATAGCACTGTGAACTGAATAATAGCGGGTGCACTGTAGGGTCTTTGTGTGGCAGCAGGCCGAGTCAAGCGGCGGTGTCATCTAGGACATGAATTCCTCTCACAAAAGAGATGAAAAATGAGAGTAGATTTTACAGACTGATCCTCCCAAGATTGTGACCTCTGGCTTGTGACCATCCCTTCACGAGCCAATGCCCATTTGTCTATTTTCAATATCTCTTGTCATGAGCGTGTGCATCCCTGAAGCATTTGGAAAAGGCCAGGAAACCCCCAGTGGGTTCATCATCAGTGCACTTGATGGTCATCTGTGTTAGCTGTTAACTATATAGAAATGGCGAGACGAAGAGGAAGTAATAGATTACAGGGGACAAGAAGGGTAAAAGAAGCTTTTGTGGAATTAGGAAAGGGACACATTTGGCAAACAATGGGAAACATTCTTGCAGTGTTTAAGTATTACAAGCTGCAACATATTACAGTACTTATTTCCTGTCTTCTTGTGGTGACATCATCATTCCCGTGGCACACAGCGACAAGATATGGGCGACAACTCTTAATCAATTACTGTATTGATAGTTACTGTAAGACAACCATTCTTTTTCATGATCCATTTTTGGACAATAGACAAATTAATGACTGTCATCACACTTTTTGAGGACGAAGTCGTTTGGCCCGGACATGCAGCCAACGTTGATCTGTATTTCTACACTTTCTGAACATTTTACGATGTGTAATTTCTATGGCTGTCAAATGATTAAAAAGTTTAATCAGATTAATTGCAATTTTTAAAATTAATTAATCATGATTCATCACCGTTAGCAACTGTATGTCTGAACTATGCCCATTTTTACCGTACAGTACAGGATTTTATATATATATATATATTCAGTTACTCCATATTCATTACTCCATATTCAGTTTTATATATATATATATATATATATAGTACTTATGTATGTATGTATGTATATATATGTATGTATGTATGTACAGTATATATATGTATGTACTGAATATATAACTGAATATGTCACTCCAGTTAAAAATCTAACACTAGTCTCTTTAATAGTAGCAGAACATTTGAATCACATTTTAAACCGTGTTATTATGAGCAATAAAGGGTTACATTCAAAGACATCCCGTAATTCAAGGTAAATGCACTTGTTTTAAATGTATTTTCCTAAATGTAGCAGCTGCATGGTGGCCGAGTGGTTTGCATGTTGGCCACACAGTCAGCAGATCGGGAAGACCTAGGTTCGAATCTCCGCTTGGGCATCTCTGTGTGGCGTCTGCATGTTCTCACTGTCCGTGCTTGGGTTTTCTCCGGCTACTCCGGTTTCCTCCCACATTCCAAAAACATACATGTAGCCCTGTCACGATGACAAATTTTGCTGGTCCAGGGTGTACCCCACCTGTCGCTCGAAGTCAGCTGGGATAGGCTCCAGCATGCCCCCGTGACCCTAAAGAGGAGAAGCGGTCTAGAAAATGGATGGATGGATGGATAATTGTGCTCCAAATTATTGTTGATAAACGATATTACTGGCAACTTTTTTTTTGACAATTTTTTTCATTAATTATTGTCATGACGAGTGTAATTCACATTTGAACCACTATATGGTACTCAAGTATAGTGTACAGCGTACCTGTGTGAGACATTAGCTTGACACAGAAGTTGCCTGTATGTATGTTTTTGCAATGTAGCCAGCAACTCACTGCCTGTTAGCATGCACCATTTTGCACTGTTTTGTTTATATTTTTATATAATTTTTTAATATATTTTTATAATGGGAGTGCGTATTAACCATGAAACATCGTAACAGGCAACATTACAACACGAAGACCGCCTGTTGCCTCATCACTCATCTGTCAGTGCAGCCTATTATTTGGCTTTTAGGTAGCCTTATGCCAAACTCCATTAGTGAACACACATTCACAAACCTTTCATGCAACTGAAGTCTGGATTCTGTCACCGTCGAGATAGCTGCTCACTGCTATCACTGCTGCGGAATTCCCACACCGCTCACACACCATGACACCATGTGTGCTCAGTAGATGTGAACCATCAAAGTTTCAGTGACTGCTTCAGAGGCCACTTAATGCTTAAACAGGCACAAGTGCACAAACCCCTCTCCATCATCATGGAAACGTTGCTCTCTCAAGGCCTAATGACTTTAAGGGAACATTTCATGTCAGTAAAAAGCTCATTAAAGTGGCACAATTAGAGGGAGCCAGGAGGCATGACATCAATTTAGGTCTCTAACTGTAGAAAATAGTGGATATAACAAGCTGGCAAATGTTTAGATACATTTTTATGCATTTAATTTGCATATACAGTATTTATTTTTTTTTTTTTACTGAATTCAACAGGACATATTATCTTTTTATTTGATGGAATTAGTGAATTTTAAAAGCCGCTGTAAATGCACACTTGTCATCAGTGACGTCTACGAACATTTGCATTTAAGACCAACTGAACTCGCTAATTGCTCTTCTGCGAGAGAGATAAGAGCTGTAATAACAGACAGGGAAGCAATTGTGCAGTGGAATGTAAACGCCAGAGGCTTATTTAAGATCTTGAAATGGAGCTTTCAAGTGAGACACACTGTCAATCATTTTTTTTATTAAAATAAAATGTGAAACATTACAGTGCAGCTCACAGTATTGTCTTGCCTTCCTTGTTGGAGTGGGAGATCAGTGGTGTATTTTTACGATAACCTGAAGCGTTTCCCTTGTATAATAAAAACAGTGGGAAGGACATGCTCTTTCCCCTCACTCATTAATTAATTTGTATATCCGACTTCGCCAAACATGTTCCACATGTTCTAATCACCATCCACAAAATTCCTGCCTGTACTGCAATGTGTTTATGTCACCAATACAGCATACCATCTCCATATAGTAAATATACACTATAGTAAAGTTTACTTTCTAGTGGATGGTAATCGGTCGCTAAAAAAAACCTTTGCACTCATGCTATCTTCTATTGTTTTGTCACCCCTTTGAATTACAGCAGGAGAAATAGGCACATCCCGTCCTATCTTGCAAAAGATCAAGTGTGCATAGCGAATAGGGTCACTAGGGACAGTGCAGTGGATGCATGTCATCTGACCAGAAGAGGAAACAGAAGGCCGGAGGTGATATGTGATGTCATCAGCAGAGGGAGGAAGTCCATCTCTATAGGGGACACATGGGCATGACTTGGGTAGCCCATTGAGGATAGTGTTAAATAAAATATAACCCTGCATTTTTGACAGGGGAATGACTGAAGGTTGAGCATGAATGTCTCCAAGGTTTAATGGTAATTATACAATTCTTGTTTGTTTTGTTAGGAAATGATTGTACTCAGGGTCAAGGGTAAGGGCAAAGTTCCCAGTAAGTTTTCTTATACATTGTGAACTGCAGTATTACGACTCTTAATATTCCAATTATACACATTGTTATTCACTACTTACTACTAGTACTTACTACTGCAAACTCACTACATGTGGATGCTTTGCCAAAACCCCAATTTTTTTACCCAAACTTTTTTCAGCGAGGGCCACATAGTGAAAAATGAAGGATGCAAGGGCCACTTGGATATTTTGCAAATCAGCCTATGTAGACATTTTAAGAAGTTATATATGCTTCAACAAAAAAACTGTATTTCAGCTTTGTGATCTAGGTGAAATGCAACTAAAATGACATTATTTTTCCCCATAATGTTACGCGTTTATTGTCGTAAAATTACAGCTGTTCTTTCCATTTCTGCTTTTAAATTTTTATTTCAACTAAAATTTTCCTTTCGTTATTATGACTTTATTCCCATAATATTTTGACTTTATTCTTGTATTATTATAACTTTTTCCTCAACCTAATTAAAAAAATAACATGACAACTTTATTTGTTTTGTTTGTTTCTCATACTTTTACATCTTAAAAAAAAAACTAAGGTGTTTTTTTCTTTAATATTTCAACTCTATGCTAATAAATGTTGATATTATTGATATTATGATATATTCTTATATATCATAATATTAAAAGTTTATTCTCATAAAATTGGGACTTTTTCTCATTACTTTTTTCTGAATATTTTGACTTTATTCTCTTAAACTTTTTGCACTTTTTTCCATTTCTGCTGTTGCTTTTTAAAATAATTTTAGATTTTTTTCAAATTTCTTCTTGTAAATTTTCTTCTTGTAATATCATGACTTTATTCCCATTATATTTAGACTTCATTCCCGTAGTATAAACTTTAGTAGTAAAAAGTAGTAGTTTTCCCCCAACCTAATTCTCCCCAAAAATTCCAAAAACGTAATTTGTTGTTTTGTTTGTTTCTGGTAATACGCCTTTCGTTTTTTGTTTAATATTTAAAAATTTATGCTACTAAAATGACATTATTTCTCCTCATTCTCTTGAAATTATGTTTTTCTCGTTAGGTTGAAACTTTTTTCCCTTCATATTTTGACTTTATTCTTGTAAAATTACTGCAGATTTTTCTGTTTTTGCTGGGTTTTTTTGGGTTTTTTTTAGTTTTCTTGTCAAATCATATTTTGAAAATGTACTGTGGGCCAATTAAAAAACAAAACAGCTGTGGTCCGCAAATGGCCCCAGGGCTGCAGTTTGGACACATCTGCTTTATAGCTACAGTACCATACTTTGTACCACTCAGTAAAGTTGCAGTGAGTAAAACACGGCCATATTTAGCAACCAGAAAGACATAGTTGATTTTACAGAAATCAAGGGACATTTACTGTTTGTACAAGTGGGTTATATTTCAATATTTCATGAATCACAGTGCTGTTGTAAGTAGCCTCCCCGGTAAATACATTTACAGAGACATACATACCGAAATACACGCTGAGTGTTACTCGAACGGAACACAATTTACACTATTTTGTATTGTTGTCTTTTGCAGCACTGTGTGAACCTCATGTAAACATATCGGCAGTGTTCATTGTGTCGTTGTCACTGTTGTACTGCATCATTCCTAAGGGACAGCTTACACCTCGTTGTCACTCAATACAAACGAGTGGAGCAAAGACCCTCTAGTAACTTCTGGCTCATACTTTTATCCCTTTTAAAGTGCAACAACAGATGCTTTGGTCTAAAGTGGAATAGACAGTATTAGTGACAAAAAATAATAAAAAAGTAATAAAAGTTTAAAGGCTACAGAATGTAACGTATCGGCAGTCCATGAACGCCTGGACATGTTGTCTGCCCTGGAGATGAGAGCCATCAGTCTTGGGAAATGCCTGGAATCTGAGCAGAAAAGTGAGAGTGGATGACAGGACACAAGCTGTTGAGACAGGGCATTGTTGGCACAGCTCACAATGCAATTTAAAAAACACATCTATACCATCTGGTCGCCCCACCGTTGTTACAATGCGGCCCACACACACACACACACCTCAGGTATGTAGAGGACAAAGACACTCTCATTCTTAGAAATTGTACCTTCCCCAGGTTGGATGATGGTGATAAGTCTCACATGATAGGAAGAACAAAGTGAGAACCTTAACTTGTAAAACATCTGCTATGTCTTATACGATGTGTGATCACATTCAGCCCAAAGTAAGCCTTGATTGTTGTTCACATCTTGCAGACCCCTGCACCAAAGTCTTGGACCTGCAGTGCTTTCATGTCCGATCAGGTTTGGAAATGTTTGTTTATCCAACATGTCCAAAGACAATAAGGAAGGGGGAACTTCCAAGAAAAAGCCCTGCAGTTTTCATTAGACACAGCCCTCCCAGGGAGCTGCCTCTGGATGGGCAGACCACTGTTTGGTATTGTGGGCTGAACTCTTGGATTCCCTAGTTTGACTCAAAAACATGACGGCTAGCAAGCTGATGTATGTTGTGAAGCATAATTTGTTCTGTCCGTTCTCTGGCTTGCATTGTCCTGTGAGTCCGCAGCTTTACTCAGGAGGTCAGAGGTCACATTTAGTCACAGTGTGGAGTGGTTTTGAAAGAACATAACCATGCCTAGCAGGGTGTGTCTGGAATTTGTCACAGTCAGAACTATTTCTGGGGAATTTGGAAACAGGTGAAAACTTGCTTCATGCTTAGCAGCTTTTTCATTGTGCTTCATCTATATTAAGCTATTTATATTTGTGTTATTATTGCTGTCTTGAGAAATCCCCCCCTCACCAAGTTGTTTTCTTCCATTCTGTTCTTTGTGTGATTAGCCAATGCCTGAGCTGGCTGCCTCCCTCTCCCAGTCTGCCAAAACAAGTCTAAAGGTCAGTCATTCTACAGGTCCTGTGAGGCTGAAATCCCTCCACTTACGCTTGAGAAACAATAGCTGAAAAGAACCATTAGACCAATTCTATTGTAAATTAATGACACTTTGCCACCTTACACCTGTAAAACCCCATTTTTTTCTATCTGCTTCCACTCTTATGGGAATTTTGACCATGGAAACCATGGACCAATGTCCGTACAAGCTACTGCTGATGAAGGCGAGTTAGTCCACTGAAGCAACAAACCAGATCAGCAAATAAGGAAGCTTATATGACCTGCAACATGTTCCTGAGTAAAGCACTTTGTGGGCCCCTCATGACCCAACACCCTCTGTTTGACATGTACATTCCCGTTGCCTTCAGATGCCCATAAAACCCAGTGTAAGTGTGTTTGCCCATATGTTTGTAGGTGACAATGTCTAGTATTTAAAGAAATGTGGGTCAGGTAAATACACCTGGTAAAGAATGCCCCTTTCATAGACTTGCTGTTGCCTGTTAAAATGTCCTAAAGTCATCATAATCCAACTGGCTAAGATATTTACAAAAAGAGGACCTTGGTCCTTAAGTTCCATAAGTGGAAAAACGCAAGAGTTAAGGCAAGAGTATTTCTTTCCATCCACCCATTTTCTATGCCGCTTATCCTCACTCGGGTCGCGGGTATGCTGGAGCCTATTCCAGCTGACTTCGGGCCAGAGGCAGGGTACACCCTGGGTACACGGCAGTCAATCGCAGGGCGAGAACACGCACGCACGTGGAGAACATGCAAACTCCACACAGAGTTGAGTCTTTGTTCCTTTAATATAATTTAAGTTCTTGAGATGGAAGAAATACATGATGAGAAATACCTTTCAGTATGAGCCGTGCAGTTCTACACCACTACAATAATGAAAATAAACAAATTGTACCCTTAAATTATAAAAGTAGCATTTTTAATTGCTCTTTGAATCAATCACATAATGGATCACATTATTATGCAGGTGTATATGTGATGGCTAGTGAGTGCATAGTGGAACCTCAACAAAATGTGTCAGTTCTGTTAATGTCAAATAATTTACTCTACTCTACTCAAATAGTTACTACAATTTCTATTATAGTGTATCTTCTCAAGGGACAATAATGCAGTATATAATTGAAACCTGGATACACTTTAGAGTAGTCAGTGTACAGCAATAGCAATATAGATTACTGTCATTATAGAGTATATACAGTGGTGGGAAAAAGTGTTCGCCCCCTTCCTGATTTCTTGTTTTTTTTTAATGTTTGTCACACTTAAATGTTTCAGATCATCAAACAAATTTAAATATTAGGCAATGACAACACAACTGAACACAAAATCTAGTTTTTAAATGAAACTTTTTATTATTAAGGGTGAAAAAAATCAGAGCCTACATGGCCCTGTGTGAACAAGTGATGGTTAGGCCACCCTTAGCAGCAACAACTGCAATCAAGCGTTTACGATAAATTGATTATGAGTGTCTTACAGCGCTGCGGAGGAATTTTGACCCACTCATCTTTACAAAATGGTTGTAATTCAGCCACATTGGAGGGTTTTCGAGCATGAACCGCCTTTTTAAGATCATGCCACAGCACCTTAATAGGATTCAGGCCAGGACTTTGACTAGACCACTCCAAAGTCTTCATTTTGGTTTTCTTCAGCCATTCAGAGGTGGACTTGCTGGTGTGTTTTGGATCATTGTTCTGCTGCAGAACTCAAGTTTGTTTCAGCTTGAGGTCAGATGGCCAGACATTCTCTTTGAGGATTTTTTGGTAAACAGCAGAATTTGTGGTTCCATTTATCACAGCAAGTCTTCCAGAATCTGAAGCCGCAAAACAGCCCCAGACCAATCACACTACCACCACCATATTTTACTGTTGGTATGATGTTCTTTTTCTGAAATGCAGCATTACTTTTACGCCAGATTTAATGGGACATACACCTTCCAAAATAGTTCAACGTTTGTCTTGTCAGACCACAGAGTGTTTTCCCAAAGGTCTGTGGTGAAATCTGATACTCACTACCGGCACAAAGAAACTGTACGTCAAGAAGCCTCCTGGAGCAGATTGTATTCAAAATTGTAGTTGTTTTGCCAAAATATTGTCCTGCAAAAGTGGAGCGTTGAGGTTTTGTATTGTCTGTATGTGCTTGGGGGTTTATGAGTGTAGTTTAGCGTAGGCGTGTTTCATCATGTCGAAGGCCATGAGTGTGCCTGAGGGCGACAAGTCACTCACGTGTAACTTTGAAAAGTCCCAGCTTGCCTCCTCCTTCCACTCAACTGCACTGACTACACTCCTTCTACTCACCGCACTTTTACAAATAAATCCACCTGCTGTAAAATGAAAATGCTCGCTTTGATAACAAATTTATCAAAGGATTTTCCAAAGTAGGCTCCAGCACGCCCCCGTGACTCTGGTGAGGACGAGCGGCATAGAGAATGGATTTTCACAAAGTACAATGTGGGTTACTTTCAAAATGCAGATCAAGCATAGCCTCTTTCAATTAATAATGGCAAGGGAAAATAATGAAAAGAATAAAGTTAACTGTTAAAATGAGTGAACGGGGAGAGAAAGAGAGAGAGTGTTTCCCAGGTGCTACACAATCCCCATGGGATTGGAGTAGACAGGGATCTAATAAGGACACACAGCACTACTATTCCCCTGCCCCCCAAAAGAAAAGAGAGGTGGGGAGACGGAGGAAGGGAGGGAGGCAGTGATAACAGATCAGAGGGAGGAAGGGAGAGGTGGGATTGTGATTTCAGCAGCAGGCAGGCTGAAGCTCACCTCCACTCACAAGCCAGAGAACACAGCCAGGCCTTGACTGTGGAATATCTCTCACACTATCTGCTTGTTGTACATGAATGAACCCCTCTGTTTGCTGGAACCATGGTTGGACTCTCATCCACTGTTGTGGAGGGTAAGTGTCGACCAGTGCTCCTGTCTCTATACATTATAGACTGAATAGGGGGCAGGAGTTTGTCAAGATACTTGCCTGCTAAGAACGAGATATAATAATTGTGCAGCTTTCTCAAATAGACGCATGATGTGAGACACAGATGGATGTCAGCTTCATGGCTCTGAAGCATTACCGTTCAGTTTAGGTCACCACTGTACGGTTTGGAAAGATGAACTCTGATCTGGATTTTTTTTCTACAACAGGGTATGCAGGCAGATAGGTGTGTCAGCTATGTAAATACTGTAGCATCATACCAATATGACAGTCAGTATGACTTCATTGCAAAGAGGAACATCTGATTAATGCAACTTCATTGATTAGTGTAGTGGTTCCCTTGGCTGTACAGGCAGTGTGTGCTCAGTTTACGTGCCTCTCAGTGTTGGTGTAAATGGTGGCAACCAGTCCACGGCGTAGTCTATCTTTCGCCTGGACTAGGTTAGGCACCCGCTCCCTGCAACCCTGAATTGGATAAAAGGTACAGAACATGTATGGGTGGACTTTTAGGATACATGTTTATCTGTTCAAATGAAATCTCGCATAGTTTTCTCCGGGTACTCCGATTTCCTCCCACATTCCAAAAACATGCATGTTAGGTTAATCGGAGACTCTAAATTGTGAATGTGAATGGTGCCTTGTGATTGGCTGGCGACCAGTCCAGGGTGTACCCCGCCTCTTGCACGTAGTCAGCTGGGATAGGCTCCAGCATACCCCCGCGACCCTAATTAGCTAATTGATGTATGGATGGAAATCTCGCATAGTTGATCTAACACATCTGGATAATTTAATGGATAATTTAGCGCTCATATACAGTAAATCGTACCAGAGGGTACCATCCCAGCATGGCTGATTGTATGGCAATATGGACATGGGACACAATGATTGGACAGACTGAAATATTGGGGAACTGTACCAGACAACTTTATGTACAAGCTTGTGGTTAGATCAGGAGACAGCACGGAATAGAACAGGTGACTGACAATATGGACGTATAGCGTACTATTGACCATTTGGGCACCACAAACCACTGCTGCTGGCTCTTTGGCGGAACACATTTTGTTTGTTATCACGGCATAATAGTAACATTTAATGATACAGGTTACACAAAATGACAAGATTTTCTTGCTGCACTCAGTCGCCCCTTGGATTAAAGTTGGTCTCCTTCCCAAGAAGTAAATACAGGAGACTATTATTCTCCCTTATTTAACGGTCCATGATAAATTCCTTTCCGCCAGTTTTTTTTTTTAATGGGGCTTTCTGTTTTCTTCCATTGTCAACACAATTCTGTGTTGATAATTAATGGTCAGTGCATGTTTAGCTTTAGCGCATACATTAGTTAGGGCTGCAGCTATCAAATATTTTAGTAATGTATTCTACTATTATTTTATTTAGTTATATACTATACTATTATATATTCTACGAGTTTTCTACCGAAGTTTGATTAATTCTTCAAATAATCGAGTAATCGGATAAAACATATTTTTGCTTGGAGAGCAATTAGAGAGATAAATACAGTATATACTTTATTTATCTATCTATCCATCTATCTCCAAGAGAAATTCATTACAAATACACGCGAACGTTTCATGAACAATCAATTTGGTTTTATTTTGTAGATAAGCAACTTTTTTGTTTTTTAAATTCACACTGTACATACAAACAAACTGTATTGTTCTGATAGACTAAATAATGGTTCTTCGTAGATTAAATTATCCATCCGTGAGTGGGATGATTTACTAAAAAGGAGAGATTATTATTATAATAACATAATATAATTACATATAGCATTATTATAATTGGGCCACACGGTGGTCTAGTGGTTAGCATGCCAAGAGATCGAGAAGACGTGGGTTCGAATCTCCATTGGGCATTTCTGTGTGGAGTTTGCATGTTCTCCCGATGTTTGAAAAAAAAAAACAACTCTTTTAAAGTTTTCCTATAATCCATTGCGTCTGAGAACACATTCATTTTGTGCTGCAATGACGCCAGCCCCCCTCTGGGCTCTGGGCTCCGGGTCATCTGGCTCCCTCTGGTGGACAGAGGCAGCATTGCGCGCCATCCATGCTACTATGCTACTTGTCCTCCAATGAACTGCTCTTCTGCCAGTAATGCATTATGGGTAGATGTAAAAATATATGCTGTTTGTTATTTTAAATTCATATTGGTACTTGTAATGTGTATTTCCTAGTTACCTTTTGAGTGTTAAGTTGCTGTGTGATGAGTTTAATG